>NC_091553.1:14589037-14596537 GCF_042767895.1 Penaeus vannamei
TGGGAAAAGAGTAAGGTGCCTTTTCGAATAGCCTCTTCTTTGAAAACTGAAAGGTGCCTTTTCGAGTAGCCTCAGCTGGGAAAAGAGTAAGGTGCCTTTTCGAATAGCCTCTTCTTTGAAAACTGAAAGGTGCCTTTTCGAGTAGCCTCAGCTGGGAAAAGAGTAAGGTGCCTTTTCGAATAGCCTCTTCTTTGAAAACTGAAAGGTGCCTTTTCGAGTAGCCTCAGCTGGGAAAAGAGTAAGGTGCCTTTTCGAATAGCCTCTTCTTTGAAAACTGAAAGGTGCCTTTTCGAGTAGCCTCAGCTGGGAAAAGAGTAAGGTGCCTTTTCGAATAGCCTCTTCTTTGAAAATTGAAAGGTGCCTTTTCGAGTAGCCTCAGCTGGGAAAAGAGTAAGGTGCCTTTTCGAATAGCCTCTTCTTTGAAAACTGAAAGGTGCCTTTTCGAGTAGCCTCAGCTGGGAAGAGAGTAAGGTGCCTTTTCGAATAGCCTCTTCTTTGAAAACTGAAAGGTGCCTTTTCGAGTAGCCTCAGCTGGGAAAAGAGTAAGGGGCCTTTTCGAATAGCCTCTTCTTTGAAAACTGAAAGGTGCCTTTTCGAGTAGCCTCAGCTGGGAAGAGAGTAAGGTGCCTTTTCGAATAGCCTCTTCTTTGAAAACTGAAAGGTGCCTTTTCGAGTAGCCTCAGCTGGGAAAAGAGTAAGGTGCCTTTTCGAATAGCCTCTTCTTTGAAAATTGAAAGGTGCCTTTTCGAGTAGCCTCAGCTGGGAAAAGAGTAAGGTGCCTTTTCGAATAGCCTCTTCTTTGAAAATTGAAAGGTGCCTTTTCGAGTAGCCTCAGCTGGGAAGAGAGTAAGGTGCCTTTTCGAATAGCCTCTTCTTTGAAAACTGAAAGGTGCCTTTTCGAGTAGCCTCAGCTGGGAAAAGAGTAAGGGGCCTTTTCGAATAGCCTCTTCTTTGAAAACTGAAAGGTGCCTTTTCGAGTAGCCTCAGCTGGGAAGAGAGTAAGGTGCCTTTTCGAATAGCCTCTTCTTTGAAAACTGAAAGGTGCCTTTTCGAGTAGCCTCAGCTGGGAAGAGAGTAAGGTGCCTTTTCGAATAGCCTCTTCTTTGAAAATTGAAAGGTGCCTTTTCGAGTAGCCTCAGCTGGGAAAAGAGTAAGGGGCCTTTTCGAATAGCCTCTTCTTTGAAAACTGAAAGGTGCCTTTTCGAGTAGCCTCAGCTGGGAAAAGAGTAAGGTGCCTTTTCGAATAGCCTCTTCTTTGAAAACTGAAAGGTGCCTTTTCGAGTAGCCTCAGCTGGGAAAAGAGTAAGGTGCCTTTTCAAATAGCATCTTCTTTGAAAATTGAAAGGTGCCTTTTCGAGTAGCCTCAGCTGGGAAAAGAGTAAGGTGCCTTTTCAAATAGCATCTTCTTTGAAAATTGAAAGGTGCCTTTTCGAGTAGCCTCGGCTGGGAAAAGAGTAAGGTGCCTTTTCGAATAGCCTCTTCTTTGAAAATTGAAAGGTGTCTTTTCGAGTAGCCTCAGCTGGGAAAAGAGTAAGGTGTCTTTTCGAGTAGCTTCAGTGAGGATAAGAGTAAGCTGCTCTTTCGAGTAGCCTCAGCGATGAAAAGAGCAAGGTGCTTATTCAAGAATTTACATCACGTACAGAGGCCACAATGACAAGCACTAAGACGTAATGATACAGGCGCAGAAACCACAGTGAGTCGACTACGATGCACAGTCGATGTCATCTCCTCCTCCTCCTCTTTTTTCTTTTCTCGTTCCTTCCTTACTTCCCTTTCTCGTCATTTTCCTTGTCCTTTCTCTTTCCTTCTGCTTGACTTCCTCGTCCCTTCCTGGCTTCTTTTCATTTTTTTTTTTTTTTTTTTTTTTTTACTATTCATTCTTTGTCGTCCCTTTTCTTCTCGTTTTCCTTGTCCTCCTTCATTTATTACTCTTTATTTTCCTGTCCTCCCTCTAGATCGCCTTCTCTCTTCTCTTCGTAGTCCACATCTTTCTTCTGCTCTCTCTTGTTCGTCCTCTCTCCTTTTCCTCCCCTCTTCACCCTCTCTTTTCTCTTATTCTCCCCGTCGCTTTCTTTGTCTCACCTCGTTATCCTCTCTTTTCTCCACCTGCTCCTATTTGTTTCCTTTTCCCCATCCTCCTCTTTCTTCAGGCATTTCGATGCGTTGATTTCATTATAGAAACAATAATAATAGCAATAGTGATAATCATAATAACGATTATTGAAATAATCATAACAATGGCGATGGGGATAATGATGATAATAGTGATAAAAGTAACAATAATAATAATAATCATGATAATAATAATAGTGGTAATAACAATGATGATTACAGTGATAATGGTAATAATGATAATAATAATGAGAACGGTAATTATAATAATGATAATGATTATAGTGATGATAATAATAAAGATAATAACAAGGATTTTAAAACTGATAATATAAATGATAAGTATGCTAACGATAATGATAATGATGATAGAATAATTATAAAGTCAACAATGATATAAAAATAATAATAATTATAATGATAAAAATTATGAAGGAAAATGAAAGTAATAGCAATAGTAATAATGATGTGCATGAGCGTGTACGTCCATGTGTGTGTGGGTGTACTTATGTGCGTGTGCGAGTATGAATGTATACATATAAATATAAAAGTGTGCACAATATAGAGAGAAACCAATGGGTGTGTGTATTTTGTCACCATGTCGGTCTTTTGTCCCGCCCTTTATCCCAAGACCAAATATGGCTACACGGTCACTTGAATATATATGAAAATGACAATATTCATCGCTTTATGTCACACATTATGATCAGTCTCAAAGGAAAAGATTGTTCCTCTTAGTCCAGCTTTGCCATGTTGCTGTGACGAGGAAAATGTTGCCGTGCCAGAAACTCTTTAATGCCATAGAACGATTACATTTGTACACACTATGAAGGGCCCTATGGCTACGTATCTGTACATTCAAATAGTATCTTTAATGTACACGCGTAGTAAAGTACGCAAATATCAATTGCCTTAAATGTGTAGAGTAATATGCTGTATGTAATTGTATGATTTGCGTGTTTTTATGCGCAGAGCCCGTGCGTGTATGTGTGAGTAGGTGTCCTTGTGTGTGTGGGTGGGTCGGTGTGGGTGGGTGGGTGTGCGTGTTCGTGTGTGTGAGTTTTTATGCGTGTATGTGTTTGTGTTTGTTTGTTTGTCCGAATGCGCACACACACACACACACACATATATGTATGTATATATATATATATATATATATATATATATATATATATATATATATATATATATATATATATATATATATACGTAAATAAATTATTCCGATTAACTTGTATGACAAGCATTTGCCGTTTAAGCCTGGCACCGAGATCTTTTATTCACTTGTAGTCATACATTATTTATATAGACTCTAGTATTCTGTACATGAAACTTTAACAACAAACAATAAAAGGTTAAACCATTTGCAAAAATATTTCCGATGCACGTCAGCGATCCAAGAGCGTGTTATTTTCCATTATTACAGATTTTTTTTTTTCGTACATTATGAATTACTGTGCCAAAATATGTACTTGTGCGAGAGGTTAGTTTTGTGGTGATTTTTTTTCTGCAATCGATGATAATGGATGATTTAAGGAGGGCCACTTTCGAATCTTTAATTGTCACCGTTTTCAGATATTTTGATGATTTATATATATCTTATCAGAACCTCCTTCCCTCCTTTTTCTTTTTCTTTTCTTTTTTTGTGTGTCTGCTTTTCCCTCTCTTTAATCTCTCTTCCTTTCTTTTTTTCTCTCTCTCACCTCCTCCATTTGTTTATCTTTCTCTCCTTGTCTCTCCCTATCTTCCCTTTTCTCTCCCTCTCTCTTCCATTCCCCCTTCCTCTCTCTCTCTAATGCCTTATCCTTCTTCTCTTATTCCTCCCCTCTCTCCCCTCCCTCCCTCCCTCCGTCCTGTGCCCCGTCCTCTCTTCCCTCTTACACTCTCCCTCTTTCCCCTCCCCCTCCCAAGTCTCTTCTCGCCCCCTCTCCCCCCTCCCCCAACCTCACTTCTTCCCTCTCCATACTCCTTTCTCTCTTGTTCTATTCCCTCCCCTCTTCACTCTTCCCCCTTCCTCCCTCCTCTAATCCCCTCCCTTTCTCCCTCCATCCTACTCACCTCTCCCCCCGCCCCCTTCTTCTCAACCTTCTCCCCTCCTTCCCCAATAAACCCTCCCTCATTCCCTCCCCTTTCCCCACTAACCCCCCTTCACCCGCCGCCCCATCCCCCGCTAAACCCTCCATCAACCCCCTTCCCCATTCACCTCCCCCTCCCCCTCCCCCTTATCCCTCCTATCCCCTCCCTCCCCATTACCCCTCCCTCTTATCCCTCTTATCCCCTCACCCCCCCCCCCTATCTCGACATACACTCACAAATATCTCCCGATCGCTCATATAGCTTTCCCTCACCCTCCCCCCTCCCCATTCACCTCCCCCTTCCCTTTATCCCTCATACCCCCTCCCTCCTCATTACCCATCTCCCTTATCCCTCCTATCCCCTCACCCTCCCCACCCCCCTCCCACTTTCTCCACATACACTCACAAACATCTCCTAATCGCTCATCTAGCCTTCCGTCCCCCACCCCTTTACCTCTCATACCCCCTCCCTCCCCACTACCCCTCCCCCCTTATCCCTCCTATCCCCTCCCCCTCCCCCCCTCCCGATCCCTCTCTCTCCACATACACTCACAAACATCTCCTAATCGCTCATCTAGCCTTCCGTCCCCCACTCCTTTATCCCTCATACCTCCTCCCTCCCCATTACCCCTCCCCCTTATCCCTCCTATCCCCCCTCCCTCCCCATTACCCCTACCCCTTATCCCTCCTATCCCCCTCCCTCCCCATTACCCTTACCCCTTATCCCTCCTATCCCCTCCCTCCCCCTTCCCCCCCATCCCTCTCACTCCACATACACTCACAAACATCTCCCGATCACTCATCTAGTCAGCCATTACAGCGGGCCCACGCGACCGAAATGGCTTAATAAACCTCGCCATACTTGCAGCCATTTTTATCAACCCGGCGAAATGAGAGTCGTAATAAACGCACACAAGGATACAAACAGGATAACCAGTGCGGTGCGGAGGAGAGGTAAGGGTGGGGGAGGGGGTGGGGTGGAGGAGGGGGGTAGGGGGTGGAGGTGGAGGAGGGGGGTGGGGAGGGGGGTGGGGTGGAGGAGGAGGAGGGGGATGGGGGTGGAGGTGGAGAAGGGGGGTAGGGTGGAGGTGGAGGAGGGGGGTGAGGGGTGGAGGTGGAGGAGGGGGTGGGGGTGGAGGTGGAGGAGGGGGTAGGGTGGAGGAGGGGGTAGGGTGGAGGAGGGGGGTGGGGGGGTGGAGGATGTAGGATGGGGGTGTAAATAAGAGGAGGGGAGACTAGGGGAGATGATGGTGAAGGTGGTGGTGGTGATGGTCATGTTGGTGGGGATGATGGTGTTGTTGGGGATGCTGGTGATGGTGATGTAGGTGATGGTGATGTTGAGGATGTTGGTGATGGTAATGGTGTTGATGTTGATGATGGTAAGAGATGAAGGAGGAGTAGGAATAGCAGTAGGAGGGAGGAGGAAGTAGAGGAGGAGGAGAAAGAGGTGCAGGAGGAGGGAGAAGAGGAAATCAAGAATGAGGAGGAGATGAAAGGGAGATGATGAAGAGGAAGAGGAAGAAAAATGAGAAGAATAAGAGGAGGAAGGGAGGGAGGAGAAAAAGCAAAAAGAGGAAAAGCAACCATACGCTTATTGCAACGAGCGCTATGGTCCGAGAGCCTAAAATCCCCCCCCCCCCCCAACACCCCTCCTTTCTTAAAATCCCCTCCCCCCCTTTCTCCCCTCTGGCGATACGAAGGCTAATCGTTACCGTTAAGTGTTCGCCGTGATGGTCGCCATTGCAGAACATTTTACGAATCACAGCTAAGACGGAAAAATAAGATGGGTTTGAGGGAAAAATGGAGATTTTGAGGTCTTTGTGTCTTTATTCTCTCTGTCTGTCTCTCTCTCTCTCTCTCTCTCTCGCTCTCTCTTTCTTTCTCTTTCTCTTTCTCTTTCTCTTTCTCTTTCTCTCTCTCTCTCTCTCTCTCTCTCTCTCTCTCTCTCTCTCTCTCTCTCTCTCTCTCCCCTCTCTCTCTCTCTCTCATCTCTCTCATTCTCTCTCTCTCTCTCTCTCTCTCTCTCTCTCTCTCTCTCTCTCTCTCTCTCTCTCTCTCTCTCTCTCTCTCTCTCTCTCTCTGCTCTCTCCTCCTCTCTCTCTCTCTCTCTCCTCTCTCTCTCTGTCTCTCTCTCCCTCTCTCTCTCTCTCTCTCTCTCTCTCTCTCTCTCTCTCATTTCCAAAGACACCAGCAAGAATAAGTATTGAATTTGAATCTTTTCCCCTCTCCCCTTTGCCTGTGTCTTCCATGCCTACCCCTCGTTCTTACCGTCTTTCCTCTACCCTCCCTTCCCCCACCTCCCCCTGCTTTCCTTCTCTCTCTCCTCTTCCCCTCCCTTCCCCCTTCCCCTCCCCCCTTACTTATCTCTCCCCCTCCCCTGCCTCTTCCTCTCCCCTTCTCCTTCATTCTCTCTCCCTCTCCCATCCCCTCCCTTCCTCCCCCTTCCCCTTCTCCCCATCTTCGTACAAGGCCATAATGATAAAACACGTTAATTGCCATTAACGTTACTAAGTATAATAATGTTCAAGTAATTGATGACAAGACATTTTATTAATATAATATCAGTAATGGCAATAATACTCGTAGCGTAAATTCTAAAAATGATTATTTTCAGAACGGGAGCGATGATGTTGGTTTTGTCAATGACAAGAGCAATAATAAGCGTATTAATGATGCTGTTTTTCCCTCCGCGCTGGGGCTCGAAGGGCGAAAAACGGGCGGCAACCCCGTCAACCTCGATGTCCATTCCAGGCAGCGGGTCGTCGCTCAACCTCGGGGTCGAATCCCAAGGGCCAGGTTCCTAGAGCTCCGCAAGCGCTGACGGAGCCCTGGTTGACCCCTTTCCCCTCCCCATCCTCATTCTCCCCGCTCACCCGTTTCGCCCTCACTGCAGTTCCCGTATCCTCGCAACTCCGGCGCTCTCCCACGCCCATCTCCCCTTCCCCACATGCTCATAATTCCCCCTATCCCCTCTCCTCATCATTCCCGTTTTTCTCTTACCTCTATTCCCCTCACCCCCTTAGCCTGCCCTCACCCCTATTCCCCTCACCCTCTCACCCTGCCCACACCCCTCCTCCATTCACCCCCCTCACCCCTCTTCCCCTCATCTCCTCACCCTACCCTCACCCCCTCACTCCCTTCACCCCCTCACCCTACCCTCACCCCTCCTCCCCTCCCCCCGCCCTCCTCCCCCCGAAATAAACATGATACACCTCAGCTGATTTTGTCATACCGGGGATACTAGCAGCGTCGATTCGCTCTCTCGGCTTATGATCGCAGGGGAATGGCGGAGGGCGAAGGTGTATGTTCATTT
>NC_091553.1:14635733-14640733 GCF_042767895.1 Penaeus vannamei
GAGAGGGGGAGGGGAGAGAAGGGAGAGGGATGATGAAGAGGACTTTGTTGTATCACTAAATACAATGTATTTGTGTTGAGAAAGACATTTAGTGAGACTGGCTTCTGTCCTGCCAAAGTAATGCTTATGACAGAAGACACAAGGAACAGCATAAATGCCCACCTTCGAGGTAAAGGGAAGGGTAGTGTGGACCAGATTACGACGGAGATTGTTCACCAGGCAAAAATATTAACCATTACCGACACTTCAAATTAATTAACGCAATTCATTGAAAGAATATAGGCATGGCTGATGATCATATATTGATATTTTTATCAGTTTCATACAAAAAAGGTGTGAATTTCATAAAATGGAAATAAGCACTTAGGCAATTTTCAAGATAAAAAATTCATTCGTAAAACAAAAGATAAAAAGTATAATATTCAGAAAAAATAGAGAAAGATGAATCCAGTGCAGCATTATGAAACAGGAAGCAAAATAACAAACTCTTGATCTACAGCCATCCATGCTGCTGGATAATTCATCGAAAATATAATATATACAAGTAAGAACGCTTATCTCCGCGGGCACCGTGACGTCATCAAGCTCCGCCCACTTGCGGACGCACCGACATGGGGAAACGAGGATTGTGCTGTTGGTGTTTTTTGTTTGTTTGTTTGTCGTTATAATTTTCTTTATGCTGTCATAATATTCTGATTTCGCTTATTTTTCATTTTGCATTCATGGATTTCATGTATTAAGTATACAACGTTCTATTGAAGGGTCATCGCACACTACTCGGTGACATTTACAAGTCCTTCAATTTTGTCTAAAAACGATAACTAAAAAAATGTTCTGTACTATTTGTCTCCTTTTATTTATTTGCTAATATCATATATACTTAAATCTATCTATTTAGCTATCTATGTATCTATCAATCAATCTATCTATCTGTCTATCTATCTATCTATCTATCTATCTATCTATCTATCTATCTATATATCTATCTATCTATCTATCTATCTATCTATCTATCTATCTATCTATCTATCTATCTATCTATCTATCTATATATATATATATATATATATATATATATATATATATATAGAGAGAGAGAGAGAGAGAGAGAGAGAGAGAGAGAGAGAGAGAGAGAGAGAGAGAGAAGCGAGAAAGAGAAATAGATAGGAAGAGAGAGAGGGCGAGGGAAAGCGAAGGAGGGCGGGCAGGAGGGAGCGAAGGAGGGGGAAGCCCAAAGATAAGACGACATTAAATCGGAGAAGAAAAAGGCCAAGAAAACGGGAAAAGCGATTGCTCCCCCCTCCCCCTCCCCCTCCCCCCCTTTCCAGTATAAGCTCGAAAGAGGAGATAGAAGAGATACAACGCCATCAAGAAACCAAAAACAAAATACAAAACGAAAGCGCAAATAAAATTCTCAAAGGAAAAAAAAAGAATAGGAAGAGATAAAGGGAGAAGAAAAAACAAGAAAAGAAAAAACGAAAGAAAAATGGAAAAAAAGAATGTGAAGAAATTAGGATGATATAGAGAAAGGGTTACGAAGGAAAAGGATGAGAGAGAGAGAGAGACGAGGGGTTGAAACAGCGGGGAGAGGGGGAGGGGAGAGAGGGGAAAGGGGAGAGAGAGGAGGTGGAGGGGGAGGAGGAAGGAGGGAGGAGGGGGAGGAGGAGGAGGAGGAGGAGAGGAGTTTAAACTGGCGAGAAAGTAAAACATTATCGTTACCTAGGGATTTATTCAGGCACGATTAACAATTCTTTTTCGTTTGACTATTCAAATGTGTTATTTTAATGAGGAAATATTGCTTGCATGATGAGGGCTTAATTAATCAGGAATAAGCAAATAAGGCGTATCTCTTTTCTCGTCTAAATTTTTCATCAGTTCCAACACATTACTTGAGTATGATATCTTTTTCATTGTTAATTCCATTTTCCCTTCCTGCTGCAATGTCGCTTTTGTCCTTTGTCGATTTGCTTTTAATCTTTCGGTTCATTATTCTCTATTGAATGTTTCCTTTGCTTGTGCTTTGGCGAGAGCATTTGTACCCGATTTGATTGCGTCATCGCAAAGGCCAAAAATATATACATTAATGAAATACGAGACAGATAATGGAGTAATAAAAGGTATATTCAGCATACATTTAGCTTTACCCAAAACATGTTTCTGAATTTTCACAGGAAGAAAAGAAGAAAACCGCAAACGTAAATATACATGGATAGATAGATAGATAGATAGATAGATAGATAGATAGATAGATAGATAGATAGATAGATAGATAGATAGATAGATAGATAGATAGATAGATAGATAGATAGATAGATAGATAGATAGATAGATAGATAGATATATAGATAGATAGATAGACAGATAGATAGATAGATAGATAGACAGACAGACAGATAGATGGATAGATAGGTAGACAGATAGATGGATAGATAGATAACCAGACGGAGAGGCAGACAGATAGATAGATAAATAGATAGATGGATAAATAGATAGATTGTTTGATTGATTGATTGATTGATTGATTGATTGATTGATTGTTTGGTTGATAGATAGATAGATAGATAGATAGATAGATAGATAGATAGATAGATAGATAGATAGATAGATAGATAGATAGATAGATAGATAGATAGATAGATAGATAGATAGATAGATAGACAGACAGACAGATAGATGGATAGATAGGTAGACAGATAGATGGATAGATAGATAACCAGACGGAGAGGCAGACAGATAGATAGATAGATCGATAGAAATATTGATTGATAGACCGATAGATAAATAAATAGATACATAGACAGACAGATAAGTGGATAGATAGGTAACCAGATGGAGAGACAGACAGACATATAAATAGACAGACATACTAACAGATAGATAGATAGATAGGCAGACATACATTTAAATAGACAGACGCACAGAGAGAACGATAGATAGGCAGAAATACTAATAGACGGAGGCATATAATCCATACAAAAACTCATTTAGTGCGAAGCGCATTTGTTTAACAGTAGGCATCTCCATAACACTCTCTTTATACACATTTCCATACATCTATCTCTCTACCTGTCTATCTGTAAGTGAGACTGCAACAGTGCATCCATTCAGCAGTTTGAATTTCAATCATAATCACGCTTTCCTTAATTACATACAGTAGACAAAAATTTCCCTATTTTACCGCTCCTAGTTATTTCATCTTCATACGGAAACGCCAGATACAGGTCGTTCCCCCCCTGCCCCCCCCCCTCCCCCTCCAGCCCCCCTCCACTGCTTCAGGAAAAGGCAGAGCAAATAAATTAACGAAAAGAGAGGTGGCGGAGGGAGAGGGGGGGGGTGAGGAAGGGAGTGAAAAGGGGGGGGGAGAGAGGGAGGAAGGGAGAGAAAAAGGGGTGGGGGAGAGAAGAAGGGAGAGAAAAAGGGGGTGGGAGAAGGAGAGATGAAAGAGAGAGTAAGGGCGGAGGGAGAGAAGGAGAGAGAATTAAAAGAGTGGAGGAGAAAAGGAGAGAGATGGGGGAGAAGGGGATGGGTGGGGGAGGGGGAATAGATAGAGGGGGGAGAGGAAGAAAAAGGTGGGAAGGTAGTGAGAAAGAAAGGGATATATATATACATATATATATATATATATATATATATATATATATATATATATATATATATATATATATATATATAGAGAGAGAGAGAGAGAGAGAGAGAGAGAGAGAGAGAGAGAGAGAGAGAGAGAGAGAGAGAGAGAGAGAGAGAGAGAGAGAGAACAGGATCCGGAAAAAAGTGACAGTTAATTCGCCCGTTTATATTTTCTTTTGAGTGTATGTAAACAGCGGCCTCTGTTGCCTACGCGAGTGAAATCTCGGATTCCAAATTTTTAAGAGGGGAGGGGGGGTGGGGGGCGATGGGGTGGGGAGGGGGAGGGGAGGAGGCAGGATTAAAAGAAAGAAAGAAAAAAAGAACGAGCGAAAAAAAAGAACATTTCAGTTCTCGAGCTTTGTGATGCATCGCCTTTCATTATTTGATAATTTACATCGCTTATTCATAACCTTGCACTGTACTGGGAGCCTGGCCGGACGCTGGGCTAGGTGGCGCTGGCGTCGAGTGATGACTGTGATGACGATGTTGATGAAGATGAGCATGTGGGTTATGATGGTTGTGCTGGTGTGGAGGAGAGGGAGGTAGATGGTCATGATAGTGTTTGCGTTCATAGTGATGTGATGATGAAGATGATGATGATGATGAAGATGATGAGGTGGTGATGATGATCCTGATGAGATGGAGGAGCAGAAAAATTTAAGAAGTGGTGATGATAGTGATGATGACTTTAAATAGGATATGCTATTGACAGTACTGCTAATAATTACACAATAGTGAACGGAATTATGCTGTGATGATAGTCGTGTCTTTAATAGAAAACATATCCTTTGACGGATGTTGGATGTTGTCCCAATTTTTATGATGTCTAAATGGCATATAAAGGAATCCCATTGATACCATTATGTCACATACAAATGGAAATCTTATTGCACTTTTTAAGATAATAAGTAGGCCACGCGCTTGCAATATTCATAAGCAATTAAGGAAGTTATTGGAGTTTCCTCTGTAATCATGTCTCAGAAGTTAAATTAATGATTTGGATCACATATTATCGCACTGTTGTTAATACTAGTGCTTGTAAATATGGTAATTATCAACTTTTATTATATTCATATAACTTAATGATGATGATCCTTATTATGGCAATGCCTAATCAATAGAAAAGGATCTTAATAATTATAATATCAATAGCGACAATATTAGCAGTAATTATGTATTAGTTATGACAAAGATGATAATGATAATGATGATGATAATGATGATAATTATGATAATGACGGTGATGATAATGATAATAATGATGATGATGGTAATGATGATAATGATGATGATGATGATGGCGGTAATGATGATAATTGCAAAATAACACTAAAATAGAAAATAATAATGACGACTACAGAAGTAATCATAAT
>NC_091553.1:14675733-14683233 GCF_042767895.1 Penaeus vannamei
AGAGAGAGAGAGAGAGAGAGAGAGAGAGAGAGAGAGAGAGAGGCAGAGAGATATAGATAGATAGATACAGAGAGAGAGAGAGAAAGGAGAGTGTGCGAGAGAGAGAGAGAGAGAGAGAGAGAGAGAGAGAGAGAGAGAGAGAGAGAGAGAGAGAGAGAGAGAAAGAAAGAGAGAAAGAGAAAGAGAAAGAGAAAGAGAGAGAGAGAGCGAGAGACAGAGAGAGAGAGAGAGAGAGAAAGAGAGAGAGAGAGAGAGAGAGAGAGAGAGAGAGAGAGAGAGAGAGAGAGAGAGAGAGAGAGAAAGAAGAAAGAGAGAGAGAGAGCGAGAGAGAGAGAGAGAGAGAGAGAGAGAGAGAGAGAGAGAGAGAGAGAGAGAGAGAGAGAGAGAGAGAGAGAGAGAGAGAGAGAGAGAGAAGAGGAGAGAGAGATGGGAAAGAGAAAGAGAAAGAGGAAGAGAGAGAGAGAGAGAGAGAGAGAGAGAGAGAGAGAGAGAGAGAGAGAGAGAGAGAGAGAGAGAGAGAGAGAGAGAATAAAGACATAAAGACCTCAAAATCTCAATTTTTCCCTCAAACCCATCTTATTTTTCCGTCTTAACTGTGATTCGTAAGCAATGTTCTGCAATGGCGACCATCACGGCGAACACTTTAAGCAGGTAACGATTAGCTCTTCGTATCACCAGAGGGTAGAGAGAAGGGGGGGGGGATTTTTAAGAAAGGAGGGGTGTTGGGGGGATTTTAGGTTCTCTCGGGCCATAGCGCTCGTTGCAATAAGCGTATGGTTGCTTTTTCTCACTCTTTTTTACTTTTTCTCCCTCCCTCCCCACCCTTCCTCATCTCTTATTCTTCTCATTTTTCTCCTACTCTTCCTCTTCATCATCTCCCTTCCATCTCCCCTCCTCATCCTTGATTTCCTTCTTCTCTCCTCCTGCACCTCTTCCCTCCTCCTCCTCTTCTTACCTCCTTCCTCCAACTGCTATGTCCTACTCCTCCTTCATCTCTCTACCATCATCACCATCACCACCATTACCATCACTCCCAACATCACCATCCCCTACATCACCACCACCATCCATCAACATCACCCATCACCACTCCTCACCATCCTCCAGCAACACCATCACCACCACCACCGACCCATTGCCATGCACCATCATCTCCCTGCAGTCTCCTCCTCCTCACTTTCCACTGCCCTCTACACCCTTCCCCCCATCTCTCCACTCTCCTCCCCACCTTCCACCTCCACCCTCCACTTCCTCACTCCACCCCCCCACCTCCACCCTTTTACCTCTCCTCCTGCACCGCACTGGTTATCCTGTTTGTATCCTTGTGTGCGCGTTTATTACGACTCTCATTTCGCCGGGTTGATAAAAATGGCCGCGTGAAGTATGGCGAGGTTTATTAAGCCATTGCTTGGTCGCGTGGGCCCGCTGTAATGGCTGACTAGATGAGTGATCCTGGGAGATGTTTGTGAAAGTGTATGGTGGAGTGAGAGGGATGGGGGGGGGGAAGGGGGAGGGAGGGGAGGTTAGGGAGGGATAAGGCAGTGAGGGGGTTAATGGTGAAGAAGGAGGGGTAAGGGATAAAGGGGAGGGGGTGAAGAGGGAAAGCTATATGAGTGATCAGGAGATGTTTTGTGGAGTGCTGTGGAGTGAGAGGGATGGGGAGCGGAAGGGGAGGGGAGGCGGGGATAGGAGGGATAAGGTGGAGGGTTAGCCATGGTGAAGAAGAGAGGAGGTAAGGGATAAAGGGGGAGGGGGGGGTGAGGGAAAGCTTGGTATGAGGTGATTCGGGAGATGTTTGTGGAGTGCATGTGGAGTGAGAGGGATGGGGGCGCGTGGAAGGGGGAGGGAGGTAGATAGGAGAGGATAAGGTGGAGGGTTGGACATGGTGAAGGAGGGGGTAAGGGATAAAGGGGAGGGGGTGGGTGAGGGAAAGCCTATATGAGTGATCGGGAGAATCTGTTTGTGAGTGTAATGTGGAGTGAGAGGGATGGGGGGGAAGGGGGAGGGAGGGGATAGGAGGGATAAGGGGTAAGGGTAATGGGGAGGGAGGGTGGATAGGAGGGATAAGGAGGGAGGGGTAGATGGGGAGGGAGGGGGGAAGGAGGGATAAAGGAGTGAGGGACGGAAGGCTAGATGAGCGATTAGGAGATGTTTGTGAGTGTATGTGGAGAGAGAGGGATGGGGGGAGGGGGAGGGAGGGGATATAGAGGGATACGGGGTAGGGGTAGTGGGGGAGGGAGGGGGTATGGGGAATAAAGGAGTGGGGGACAGGAAAGCTAGATGAGTGATCGGGAGATGTCAGAGAGAGAGGGATAGAGGGGGATAGGAGGGATATGGGATGAGTATAGATACGTGGGGAGGGAGGGGGTGCTGAGGATAGGAAGGAGTGGGGACAGGAAGGCTAGACTGAAGTGACTCTCGGGAGATGTTTCAGTGAGCGTATGTGGAGAGAGAGGGATGGGAGGGAAGGTAGGAGGGAGGGGATAGGAGTGGGGATAAGGGGTAAGTGGTAATGGGGAGGGAGTGGGGTGGGGATAGGAGGGATAAGGGGGGAGGGAGTAAATGGGGGAGGGAGGGGGTATGAGGGATAAAGGAGTGGGGGACGGAAGGCTAGATGAGCGATCAGGGAGATGTTTGTGAGCGTATGTGGAGAGAGAGGGATGCAGGGGTAAGGGATGGTGAGGGGATAGGGAGGGATAAGTGTGGGGGAGGGGGTAATGGGGAAGGGGAGGGGGGCTATGAGAGGTAAAGGGGTGGGGGGACAGGAAGGCTAGATGAATGATCATGGAGGACATGTTTGTGAGTGTATGTGGAGAAAGTGGGAGTGGGGGTGGGGAGGGTGAGGGGATCAGGAGGGATAAGGGGGGAGGGGTAGTGGGGATGGGAGGGAGGGTATGGAGGGATAAAGGGGGAGGGGAGGGTGTGGAATGGGGAGGGGGTGAGGGAAAGCTGGGTATGCGAGCAATCGGGGAGATGTTTGTGAGTGTATGCCTCGGAGATAGGGGAAGTGGGGGATGAGAGGGATAAGAGGGATAAGAGGGAGGGGTAATGGGTGTGGGAGGGGACCTAGGAGGGATACAAGGGGGAGGGGGAGGGGGAGGTGAATGGGAAAGGGGGTTGATGGGAGGGGTTTGAAGCGGGGGGATATGGGTGTTAGTGGAGGGAAAGAGGTGGGAGGAGGAATGAGGGAGGGTTTAGTGGGGAGAGGAGGGAAGAGAGAGGTTGAGAAGAAGGTGGGGTGGGGGAGAGGTGAGTAGGAAGGAGGAGGAGAAAGGGAGGGGGATTAGAGGAGGGAGGAAGGGGGAAAGGAAGTGAAAGAGGGGAGGGAATGAGGGAACAAGAGAAGAAGGAGTATGGAGAGGGAAGAAGGGAGGCAAAGTGGGGGAGGGGAGAGAGGGGACGAGAAGGCAGACTCTGGGAGGGGGGAGGGGAAAGAGGGAGAGAGTGTAAGAGGGAAGAGAGGGAGGGGCACAGGACGGAGGAGGAGGGAGGGAGGGTGGGAGACAGAGGAGGAATAAGGGGAAGAAGACAGATAAGGCATTAGAGAGAAGAGAGGAAGGGGGGAATGGAAGAGAGGAGGGGAGAGAAAAGGGGAAGATAGGGGGAGGAGACAAGGAGGAGAAAGAGAAACAAAATGGAGGAGGTGAGAGAGAGAAAAAAGAAAGGAAGAGAGATTAAAGAGAGGGAAAAGCAGACACACAAAAAAAAGAAAAGAAAAAAGAAAAAGGAGGGAAGGAGGTTCTGATAAGATATATATAAAGAGCTCATCAAAATATCTGAAAACGGGTGACAATTAAAGATTCGAAAGGTGGCCCTCACTTAAATCTAATCCATCTATCATCGATTGCAGAAAAAAATCACCACAAAACTAACCTCTCGCACAAGTACATATTTTGGCAGCCAGTAATTCATAATGTACGAAAAAAAAAAATCTGTAATAATGGGAAAATAACACGCTCTTGGATCGCTGACGATGCATCGGAAAATATTTTTGCA
The DNA here is from genome assembly GCF_042767895.1 of Penaeus vannamei. Lineage (NCBI taxonomy): Eukaryota > Metazoa > Arthropoda > Malacostraca > Decapoda > Penaeidae > Penaeus > Penaeus vannamei. Next base: position 14,679,730 of record NC_091553.1, read on the forward strand.
AATGGTTTAACCCTTTTATTGTTTGTTGTTAAAGTTTCATGTACAGAATACTAGAGGCCCTATATAAATAATGTATGACTACAAGTGAATAAAGAATCTCTGGTGCCAAGGCTTAAACGGCAGGCAAATGCTTGTCATACAAGTTAATCAGAATAATTTATTTACGTACATATATATATATATATATATATATATATATATATATATATATATATATATATATATATATACATACATATAGCAATGTGTGTGTGTGTGTGTGTGCGCATTCGGACAAACAAACAAACACAAACACATACTACGCATAAAAACTCACACACACGAACACGCACACTCCACCCACCCACACCGACCCACCCACACACACAAGGACACACCTACTCACACATACACGCACGGGCTCTGCGCATAAAAACACGCAAATCATACAATTACATACAGCATATTACTCTACACATTTATAGGCAATTGATATTTGCGTACTTTACTACGCGTGTACATTAAAGATACTATTTGAATGTACAAGATACGTAGCCATAGGGCCCTTCTATATAGTGTGTACAAGGAATGTAATCGTTCTATGGCATTAAAGAAGTTTCTGGCACGGCAACATTTTCCTCGTCACAGCAACATGGCAAAGCTGGACTAAGAGGAACCATAATCTTTTCCTTTGAGACTGATCATAAATGTGTGACATAAAAGCGATTGAATATTGTCATTTTCATATATATTCAAGTGATGACTGTGTAGCCATATTTGGTCTTGGGATAAAGGGCGGGACAAAAGACCGACATACAGTGACAAAATACACACACCCATTGGTTTCTCTCTCTATATTGTGTGCACACTTTTATATTTATATGTATATCATTCATACTCGCACACGCACATAAGTACACCCACACACACATGGACGTACACGCTCATGCACATCATTATTACTATTGCTATTACTTTCATTTTTCCTTCATAATTTTTATCATTAGTAATTATTATTATTTTTATATCATTGTTGACTTACTATAATTATTCTATCATCATTATCATTATCGTTAGCATACTTATCATTTATATTATCAGTTTTGCAAAATCCTTGTTATTATCTTTATTATTATTTACCATCACTATAATCATTATCATTATTATAATTACCGTTCTCATTATTATTATCATTTATTTACCATATTATCACTGTAATGCATCATTGTTATTACCACTATTATTATTATCATGATTATTATTATTATTGTTACTTTTATCACTATTATCATCATTATCCTCCATCGCCATTGTTATGATTATTTCAATAATCGTTATTATGATTATCACTATTGCTATTATTATTGTTCTTCTATAATGAAATCAACGCATCGAAATGCCCTGAAGAAAAGAAGGGAGGGTGGGGAAAAGGAAACAAATAGGATATTGCAGGTGGAGAAAAGAGAGGATAACGAGGTGAGACAAAGAAAGCGACGGGGAGAATAAGAGAAAAGAGAGGGGTGAAGAGGGAGGAAAAGGAGAGAGGACGAACAAGAGAGAGCAGAAGAAAGATGTGGACTACGAAGAGAAGAGGAGAAGGCGATCTTAGAGAGGAGGACAGGAAAATAAAGAGTGGAATAAATGAAGGAGGACAAGGAAGAACGAGAAGAAAAGGGACGACAAAGAATGAATAGTAAAAAAAAAAAAAAGGAAAAAAAAAAATGAAAAGAAGCCAGGAAGGGACGAGGAAGTCAAGCAGAAGGAAAGAGAAAGGACAAGGGAAAATGACGAGAAAGGGAAGTAAGGAAGGAACGAGAAAAGAAAAAAGAGGAGGAGGAGGAGATGACATCGACTGCAAGCATCGTAGTCGACTCACTGTGGTTTCTGCGCCTGTATCATTACGTCTTAGTGCTTGTCATTGTGGCCTCTGTACGTGATGTAAATTCTTGAATAAGCACCTTGCTCTTTTCTATCGCTGAGGAACTACTCGAAAGAGCAGCTTACTCTTATCCTCACTGAAGCTACTCGGAAAAAGACACCTTACTCTTTCTCCCAGCTGAGGAGGCTACTCCGAAAAAGACACCTTTTCAATTTTCAAAGAAGAGGAAAGCTATTCGAAAAGGCACCTTTACTCTTCTTTCCCAGCCGAGGCTACTCGAAAAGGCACCTTTTCAATTTTCAAAGAAGATGCTATTCAGTGAAAAGGCACCTTACTCTTTTCCCAGCTGAGGCTACTTTCGAAAAGGCACCTTTCAATTTTCAAAGAAGATGCTATTCGAAAAGCTGCACTGCTTACTCTTTTCCCAGCTGGAAACTACTCGAAAAGGCACCTTTCAATTTTCAAAGAAGAGGGCTATTCAAAAAGGCATCTTACTCCTTTTTCCCAGCTGAGGCTACTTCGAAAAGATACCTTTCAATTTTCAAAGATGATATTCGAAAAGGCACCTTACTCTTTTTCCCAGCTGAGGCTACTCTTGAAAAGGCAAACCTTCTTCAATTTTTCAAAAGAAGAGGGCTATTCAAAAGGCATCTTACTCTTTTCCCAGCTGAGGCTACCTCGAAAAGATACCTTTCAATTTTCAAAGATGATATTCGAAAAGGCACCCTTACTCTTTTCCCAGCTGGAGGCTTACTCCGAAAAGACACCTTTCAATTTTTCAAAAGAAGAGGCTATTATCTGAAGAGACACCTTACTCTTTTCCCAGTCGAGGCTACTCGAAAAGGCACCTTTCAATTTTCAAAGAAGAGGCTATTCGAAAAGGCACCTTACTCTTTTCCAGCTGAGGCTACTCGAAAAGGCACCTTTCAATTTTCAAAGAAGAGGCTATTCGAAAAGGCACCTTACTCTTTTCCCAGCTGAGGCTACTCGAAAAGGCACCTTTCAGTTTTCAAAGAAGAGGCTATTCGAAAAGGCACCTTACTCTTTTTCCAGCTGAGGCTACTCGAAAAGGCACCTTTCAATTATCAAAGATGCTATTCGAAGACATCTTACTCTTTTCCCAGCTGAGGCTACTCGAAAAGGCACCTTTCAGTTTTCAAAGAAGATGCTATTCGAAAAGGCACCTTACTCTTTTCCCAACTGAGGCTACTCGAAAAGGCACCTTTCAATTTTCAAAGAAGAGGCTATTCGAAAAGGCACCTTACTCTTTTCCCAGCTGAGGCTACTCGAAAAGGCACCTTTCAATTATCAAAGATGCTATTCGAAGACATCTTACTCTTTTCCCAGCTGAGGCTACTCGAAAAGGCACCTTTCAGTTTTCAAAGAAGATGCTATTCGAAAAGGCACCTTACTCTTTTCCCAACTGAGGCTACTCGAAAAGGCACCTTTCAGTTTTCAAAGAAGAGGCTATTCGAAAAGGCACCTTACTCTTTTCCCAGCTGAGGCTACTCGAAAAGGCACCTTTCAGTTTTCAAAGAAGATGCTATTCGAAAAGGCACCTTACTCTTTTCCCAGCTGAGGCTACTCGAAAAGGCACCTTTCAATTTTCAAAGAAGAGGCTATTCGAAGAGACACCTTACTCTTTT
>NC_091553.1:14688233-14690733 GCF_042767895.1 Penaeus vannamei
GTATCCTCCTAATGGAATAGTTAGATTAACGGTGCATTAGTAAACAAAGTCTGCTACTATTGCATTTTTCTATTATTGTTATTGTTATTTTTATTGTCATCATCATCACCTTCTTTTCATTATTCTTTGCTACCATAATAATGCTTATCATTATTATTATCATTATCATTATTATTATTATTATTTCTGTCATTTATTATCATTATCGATATCATTATAATTATTATTATTATCATTATTATTATTATTATTATTATTATTATTATTACCATCGCTAAGGAGGGTATACGTTTTGGAAGCTTTAGGTTAGTTTATGTTGGTTTGTTGGTTAACAATATAACCAAAAATTACGTGAACAAATCTTTATCAAGTTTTTATTGTCTTGCAGGAGGTATGTGCTCTCTGAGTGCTTCTATTATTATCATTCTCATTATTCAATATTATTATTATTATCATTATCATTATCATTTAAGTCATTGGTTTATTATTATTATTATTATTATTATTATTATTACTACTATTATTATCATTATTATCATCATCATCATTATTATCATTATTATTATTATTATTACCATTATTATAATAATATATCATTAACATTATTATTATTTATTACTGTTATTATTCATTATTAATTCATTATTCATCATCATCATTATTATTACTATCATTATGATGATAATAATAGGAATGACGATGGGATCCCATAAATATTGATAATAATTATGATAATAATAAAAATGAAAATAATAATAATCATAATAGTGATAATAATGATATGGATAATAATGCCTATAGCAATAGAATAATGATGATAATAATAATTTTCATTATAGTAATAATAATAATAATGATAATAATAATAATAATAATAATAATAATAATAATAATGATAACAATAATAATCATGATGATGATGATAATGATAACGATGACGATGATGATAATAATAACAATAAAAATAACAATAATGATAATAGCTGCGATGATGATGATAACAATGATAAGCCTAATAATCATATCTATAATACCAGTGATAGCATTTATAATGACAACAACAACAAAAATAATAAAGATAATGATATCAATACGAATTCATTATCGTGATCATTATCATCATAACCACTCTTATCATTATCACTGTCCTCCTTCACCTCTTACTCAGGCTCTTTTATCATCATCATCACATATCATGATTATCATCATCATCATCCTCATTAGTATCTTCATCACTATTCTCATCTTACTGTTAATTTTTATTGTTGCTGACGGTACTGTTGACTTTCTTTTTACTCCGCGTGTTGTGTATATACCGTCATTCAACAAATCCGCTTTCGCTCCCGTCCCCGTACCTACTAAGGAACAGTATAAACAGGAATGGGTGAGGTCGGAAGGAGGTCTTAATACACTCCATTCCACACCCTTCCTAGCTCCCGTCTCCGTACCAACCAAGGAACAGTATAAAAGGGATCTTAATACGCCCATTCCACACCCGTTCCAGCTCCAGTCCCTGTACCGACCAAGGAATGAGACCTGAATGGGCGAGGTCGGAAGGACATTTTGCTACGCTCATTCCACACTTCCCTTCCTAGCTCCCATGTCTTCATACCGACCAAGGAACAGAAATGGAATGAGACCATTAACACGTCTCTTTCCACACATCCCTTCTCAGCTCCAGTCCCCGTAAAGACCGGTGAACAGCATAAACGGGAATGGAAGCGAGGTCGGAAGGAGACCTTGATACACCCATTCAGCCATCTTCCTTCCTAGCTCCCGTCTCCGTACCTTGACCAAGGAAGAGGACCAATGAGAGAAATCAGAAGACGAATAGCGCCCATTTCACGCATCCTGTTCCAACTTCATTCCCCGCACCGACCAAGGAACAGGGGACGGGAATGGGCGAGAATGGAAGATGTATACTTGTGATACGATCAATTCCAAACTTCCTTTCTAGCTCCCGTCTCCAAACGACGAAGCGAACGAAAACGTCGAGAGGCGACCTCCTTAACGGAGCTCTAAATGGAACACCAGGATGTTAACGGAATTCCTTCATACGGTGGAACTGGTTGGGACGGCTGAGATCTAGCTTGTTCAGAATGTGAGTTGTTCCCCTCCCGTCCCAAACTGAGCGGTAAATTGGAATCCTTGGTCCTAGCGTGGCAATGGAACCGATGGATCGTTAGCGGAATTTTAAGCGTTAACGCCAACGAATTGTTTAACGGCCACCAAAATTCTTCACATACCACCAAGGCTCTTTTCATGAATTCGATCCCACAACGTCCTGAGCCGTTCCAAGTTTTTGCGTCTCTGGTAGTGTTCCAGTACCTTTGCAATAGTGTCCTGGTATCGTCCCAACCATACCAATACTGTCCAAATCGTTCCATTACCATTTCCTGGACATTCCGGCTATCATAAAAGCGCAGCGTTCGGTTACCAGGAAAAGTTCACCCCTGACCTAGCTAGAGTCCACATCGCCTAGGGGTAAGAGTTTTCCTCG
>NC_091553.1:14699238-14701738 GCF_042767895.1 Penaeus vannamei
TCTCTCACTCACTCACTCACTCTCTCTCTCTCTCTCTCTCTCTCTCTCTCTCTCTCTCTCTCTCTCTCTCTCTCTCTCTCTCTCTCTCTCTCTGTGTGTGTGTGTGTGCATACCAGACTCAAGACCAGGATTTCTTATCAGGCTTATTTCATATGATAACGCTTAACCTCTTCTTGTTTCACCCCACCCCTCCCTCTCTCCTTCCCTCTCTCTCTCTCTCTCTCTCTCTCTCTCTCTCTCTCTCTCTCTCTCTCTCTATATATATATATATATATATATATATATATATATATATATATATATATATATATATATATATATATATACACACACACACACACACACACACATATATATGTGTGTGTGTGTGTGTGTGTGTGTATCTTCCTTCTTCTCTTTCTCTCTCTCCTTCTTTCTCTCTATCCCTCTCTAAGCCTCTCTCCCTCTGCCTCTCACTATCTCCCTTTTACGCCCTTTTTCGCTCTTTACCTCTTTTCCTCTCTCTCTTCTTTATCCCTCCTGCCATCTCTCCTTCTCCCTCTCTTTCCTTCACTTCTGCAATCTATCTCTATCTCTCCCCCTCTCTCTTTCGTTCCCGACCTCTCTCCATATCACTCTCCTTATTTGCGTCCTGTTTTTTTTTTCTTCTTCTTCTTCTTCCTCTTTCTTGCTTTTTCTCTACCCTCCTTCCCTCTCTTCATTTTCCCACCTTTCCTCTCTCTCTCTCTTTCTCTCTCTCTCTCTGTCTGTCTGTCTCTCTCTGTCTCTTTGTCTCTTTCTCTTTATCTTTCTCTCTCTCTCTCTCTCTTCCTCTCTCTCTCTCTCTCTCTCTCTCTCTCTCTCTCTCTCTCTCTCTCTCTCTCTCTCTCTCTCTCTCTCTGTCTCTCTGTCTGTCTCTCTCTCTCCCTCTCTCTCTCTCTCTCTCTCTCTCTCTCTCTCTCTCTCTCTCTCTCTCTCTCTTTCTCTTGCTTTGCTTGCTTTATACGAAGTAAAGTGAGGAGTAATAAGAGAGGGGAGGGAGGAGAGAAAGTTAGAAATGGAAATAAGCAGAAGGATAACAGGCGGAGGCGAAACCCCGTGCATGGTTACATAAAAAATGCATCTGTTTTCGTCGTGTCTGGAGTCCCTCCCTCCCTCCCCCCATCCTCCCTCCCTCCCTCCTCCCATCCTCCCTCTCTCCCTCCTCTCATTCTCCCTCCCTCCCTCCATCTTCCCATCCTCCCTCCCTCCCTCCCTCCTCCCATCCTTCCTCCCTCCCCCATCCCTCCCTCCTCCCATCCTCCCTCCCTCTTCCCATCCTCTTTCCCTCCCACCCTCCCTCCTCCTATCCTCCCATCCTCTTTCCCTCACTCCCTCCTCCCATCCTCCCTCCCTCCCATCCTCCCATCCTCCCTCCTCCTCTCCTCCCTCCCTCCTCCCATCCTCCCTCCTCACTCCCTCCTCCCATCCTTCCTTCCCTCCTTCCCTCCGCCTCATCCTCCCTCCCTCCTTAACTCCTTCCTTCCTCCCTCCCTCCTCCCTCCTCCCATCCTCCCTCCCTCCATCCCTCCTCCCATCCTCCCTCCCTCCCTCCCTTCTCTCATTCTCTCTCCCTCCCTCCCTCCTCCCATCCTCCCTCCCTCCCTCCCTTCCTCCCCTCCTCCCTCCCTCCTCCCTCCGCCCTCCTCCTCCTCCCTCCCTCCCTCATCCCATCCTCCCTCCCTCCCTCCTCCATCCTCCCTCCCTCCCTCCTCCCATCCTTCCTCCCTCCTCCCTCCTCTCTTCCCTCCCCTCCCTCCCTCCTCCATCCTCCTCCCTCCTCCCATCCTTCCTCCCTCCCCCATCCCTCCCTCCTCCCATCCTCCCTCCCTCCCTTCCTCCCATCCTCCCTCCTCCCTCCCTCCCTCTCCTCCATCCTCCCTCCCTTCTCCTTTCCTCCTTCTCCCCCATCCTCCCTTCCTCCCTCCTCCCATCCCTCCCTCCTTCCCTCCTATTCTCCCTCCCTCCCTCCTCTTCCTTCCCTCCCTCCTCCTCTCCTCCCTCCCTCCCATCCTCCTTTCCCCTCCTCCCTTTTTCCTCCTCCCTCCCTCCTCCCATCCTCCTCCCTCTCTCCCTCCTCCCATCCCTCCCTTGCTCCCTCCTCCCCTCCTTCTCCTCCCATCCCTCCCTCCTCCCATCCTCCCTCCCTCCCTCCCTCCTCCCATCCTCCCATCCCTTCCTCCCTCCTCCCATCCTCCCTCCCTCCCTCCCTCCTCCCATCCTCCCTCCTTCCCTCCCCTCCCATCCTCCCTCCCTCCCTCCCTCCCTCCCATCCTCCCATCCCTCCCTCCCTCCTCCCATCCTCCCTCCCTCCCTCCTCCCATCCTCCCTCCCTCCCTCCTCCTATCCTCCCCCCTCCCTCCATCCTCCTCCTCCCATCCTCCTCCTCCCTCCCTCCCTCCTCCCTCCCTCCCTCCTCCTCCTCCCTCCCTCCCATCCTCCCTCCCTCCCTCCCTCCTCCATCCTCCCTCCTCCCTCCCTC
>NC_091553.1:14709238-14714238 GCF_042767895.1 Penaeus vannamei
TGATGACAGTAATAAAATCAGTGACGGTATCAGCAATCTTAACTGTAATATTGATATTAATATTATCACCCTTATTGATCACCATTAAATGTATCTATATCTATATCTGTCTGTACACACACACACACATACACACACACACACACACACACACACACACACACACACACACACACACACACACACACACACATATATATATATATATATATATATATTATATATATATACATATATATATATATATATAATATATATATATATATATATATATATATTATATATATATATATATATATATATATATATAATATATATATATATATATATATATATATTATATATATATATATATATATATATATATATATATATATATATATATATATATATATATATATATATATATATATACATATATATATATATATATATATATATATATATATATATATGTGTGTGTGTGTGTGTGTGTGTGTGTGTGTGTGTGTGTGTGTGTGTGTGTGTGTGTGTGCATTTATACATATATATATATATATATATATATATATATATATATATATATATATATATATGTGTGTGTGTGTGTGTGTGTGTGTGTGTGTGTGTGTGTGTGTGTGTGTGTGTGTGTGTGTGTGTGTGTGTGTGTGTGTGTGTGTGTGTGTGTGTATACAGAAAGATAGATAGATAGATTTAGTTATAGATATCAGCTACAGTATGCACTTTACAAGCAACCGTGCAGTACTATTTCATCAAATATATATCCATATCTGTATGTGTCTATCGATTTCTCTACCATTTCTTTCTATCTATCATTCTCCCTATACATCTATATATACTCCTACACGCATATACATATCATTAAGGAAAGAGAGAATTTCTGGTACAAATATGAACAAAATGCCACATCAAGTTCCACCACGTTTTCCATTTGCCAATTTATAACGATTATCTCCAAGAGGATTAAAAAAAAAACGAAAAAAAAAATTAGAACCAAGTGAAGGACTTCAATACAAAAATCTGAATGAAATAACATTTACTCTCATAATGTTTGCGTCTTAATACTTCTTTTCAAAACCCGGAATCGCTTTTTAATCCTTATTCTGAACTTTCTAAATTGAGTTTTTTTTTTCTCTCTTTCTTTTTTTCTTTTCCCATTTTTTTTTGGGGGGGGGGCTACTTTCTTGGTTTGACAGAGATTAAGAGAACAATAAGTATTGAAAAGCAAAGGGAAAAGGAATCGTTTTTATGTATATTGATAAAGGGAGGTGTAAAGAAAAAAAAGGGGAAGAAGATGATGAAGAAGAAGAAAGATAAGAAGAAGAAAGAGAGGAATAATACGAAGAAAGAGAAGAAGCAGATGGAGAAAAAGGGAGAAGGAGGAAAAAAAGAAGATAAAGAAGAAGAAGCAGAAGAAGAAAGAAGAGAGGAGAAGATGGAAAAATAGAAGAAAAAGAAGGAAAGAGAAAGAAGTAAAAGAAGAAAAAAAGAGAAGAAGCAGAAGAAGAAAGAGTAAGAGAAAGAGAAGAAGTAGAAGAAAGAGAAAAAGAAGAGGGAAGAGAAGGAGAAGCAGAAGAAGAAGAAAAACAGGAAGAAGAACGAAGAGAAGAAGGAGAGGAAAGATAATAAAAGAAAAAGAAATAAAAGAAGAAGAAGTAGAAAGACAAGCAGAATAATAATAGTAAGAAGAAGAACGAGAAGAAGAGGAAGAAGCAAAAGAAGAGAGAGTAATCCAGAATCTTCTTAAATTTCGACCGGTTTTTATCACATGGGAATAATGAGTCGTGAATCAAATAAAAAAAAAAAAAGAAAAAGAAAAAAAAAAGAAAAAGAAAAAAAGAAACGAGATAAAACTCCGATTGAATATTCAAAATAATGATAGTGTGATAAAAGGAAAGGAGAAGAGACATGATAAAAAGAAAGAGAAAGGAAAATTCAGTGATAGCTACGAAGAGAGAAATGGAGAAACCGAAAGAAAATGAAAAAGGAAAACAAGAAAAGTAAAATGAAGAAGATGGAGAAGAAGAAAGACGAATAGAAAGCAAAAGCAAAGACAGAATAAAGAAAACAAAGAAGAAGAAAGAAAAGATAAGAAGAAGATGAAAGAACAAAACGATAACGAAGAAGAAAGAAGAACAAAACGATAACGGATACAAACAGAGCACGAAAGATACTTAAGAAACGCACGAGAATCCCAAAACCCATATCATCTGCCTCGCTAATCAGAGAAAATGATGCCAAGCCCCTTCGCAAGACATTAAAACCCTCAGCATTTAACATCTCAAGACAGCATCTCTCGGCTCTCGTGGCTTGTCGAGAAGAAGTCAAGACGGATGTAATACACGCACACAGGCTACTTTTGCCTCGAGAAACCGTCCGTGTCGGTCCGCGCGATAAGTAAGAACATCCTGGAATCAAGAAAGGGCTTCGGACATGACTAAATTATTGCACGTTGTATGACACGTGTTCTTCCCTTTCCCTTCTCGGAAAGCCCCTTCCTTCCTTCCCTTCCCCTTTCTTCCTTCCTTCCTGGGATCTGCTTTCTCTGTCGCTGTCTAGCTTTTCTAGGTCTTTTCGTTTCTTGCTCTCGGTCTTTCCCCAACACTTTCTTCTCCCTCCCTCTCTCTCTTCTCCCTCACTAGCTAGTCTTCCTCTATCAGTTCCTCGCTCTCCATCTCATTCTATCTTCTCCCTCATCTTTTGGTCATCTTATTCCTCTCCCCTCGTTTCCCTTTCTCCCCCCCCCCGCCTCACCCTACTTTTCTCACCTTTTCCCTCCCTTTGGTTTTATGCTTCTTCCTCGCCTTGTACCCACATTTTTCCCTTTTCTCTTTCCCATCACCCCAACTCCCGTCTCATTTTCTCCGCCGTCCTTCAACCTCTCGCTCTCTAAGCTTGCTCTCTTGCTTTCCCCATGCTTTGCCTCCTCTCTCGTGCGTCCGACACCCTCCCCTCCTTCCTCATCATACCCTATCCTCGCCTGCCTTCCCCCCACTCTCTCGAGCCTCCGCCCTCTCCTTCTAACTGTTCTTTCTATTCTTCCATATCCCTCTGTCTCCCTTTCTATTCTTCCTTCTCTCTCTATCTCCCTTTCTATTCTTCACTCTCCCTCTATCTCCCTTTCTGTTCTTCCTTCTCCTTCTAACTCCCTTTCTATTCTTCCCTCTCTCTTCTCCACTTTCCCCCTTAACCCTCTTGCCTCCAACACCACCCTCCCACCCCCCTTTCACATCACCTCAAGCCAAATCTTCTTCTTGTCACCCTCCCACCCCCCTTCATCCCACCCCCTCCCCCTACCTCGAAGCCTTACTTAAATTCGCACGAGATATAATTTGGTCCTGACCTGGCCAACGTCCGGGAGATTGAACTCCTGACGGAATAATGTCGGTTGGCGCACGTATTATATGTATTTCAGAGCACTCGCAAGAGCCCTCTGAGGCATAGTGGGGGTGGGAGGGGGTAAGGGCAAGGGAGAGAGGGGAGGCGAAAACGGGAGAGGGAGACACGGGAGAGGAGAGGGGAGGCGAAAACGGGAGGGGAAGACACAGGAGAGGAGAGGGGAAGGTAGGGGTCTTGAAAGGGGGTGAAGGGAACGGGGAGAAGTTGGGGAGACTGAAGGAGATGGGGAGGTTGAGGTTGGGGAACCTGAAGGGATGTGGGGGTAATGAAGGAAGGGTAGGGTAAAGATTCAGTGCAGGAGAAGAGAGGAAGGGGAAGGAAGAGGAGGAGGAGGAGGAGGAGGAAGGGAGAGGGTGGGAAGGAGGGAGATAAACCGGAGTCGCGGTCGAGTTGTCTGGTGATAGTCGAGATAAAGCTGTTGGCGGAGGTCGGTTCCCTCGTTGTCTCTGCTCTGGAGTTGACTGGACTAGGAAATGTGATTGAACATTATACCGTGCATGTGCGAAGATAGATAGATTAACAGCTTAACAGATCGAGAAAGATAGATAGATAGATAGAGAGAGAGAGACAGACAGATATATTATATATATATATATATATATATATATATATATATATATATATATATATATATATATATAGAGAGAGAGAGAGAGAGAGAGAGAGAGAGAGAGAGAGAGAGAAAGAAAGAGAGAGAGAGAAAGAGAGAGTTAGAATATATTGATACATAAATATATAGACACATCTCCCCCCCCTCTCTCTTTGTATCTTCTATTATACTTCCATCTATTTGTCTATCCACCCCTATATCAAAGTATTGGAAGTAACAAGAGACAGGAAGACACAGAGACACAACCGAAGCAAAACGCACCCGGATATGACACCCGCAGCCAAACGAGACCCGACCACCGCAAGTACAGTAAGAGTAACAGGCATCCCCGCCCGAGTCCGACGCAAAGCCCAGATCCTCAAATACTCGAGAGAGAAAAGCAGGAGAAAATCTTGAGGTCACGCAGACTCTCATCAGTCTCGTCCCGACCGGTTTACATCCCGTCATGAAGTCACGATATCCAGGTATCCATTGGACGAGGTTTACGACGTTCAGCTCATTAGCGAGAGATTTACGTTCATCTGTCCATCAGGAACAATACATTAGGACCATGATGCTTGGGATGTTTTCTCACATTCACTGATGATTCATTAGGTGTTTCGCCCCAAAAGGTCAAAGGGTGTTTCATCAGTGGCAGTCATCCTGTATCTGGTTTGTGATGATGAGGGGCTAAGTATGAGGTGTCACCTGGTTTACCTCATACATACAGTAGTTAGTTGGTGAGATATGAATGTACTAAGGGGCATATTGTTTTGGAAATTAGTTATGCTGGAAAATGGGTCCCTATGGTCACACAAAACGACTTTAACACGATGTCCGGTATTTTTTGTTCTTGGTGACTTCGATGCCATAATGCGTTTAGAAAGCGATCATATGCATATGTGCTTATACATACATACATATATATATATATATATATATATATATATATATATATATATATATATATATATATATATATATATATATATTCATATATATATGTATATGT
>NC_091553.1:14719238-14729238 GCF_042767895.1 Penaeus vannamei
ACCGACTGCGTGAGGGGAGTGAGGTGCAGATCATGAGGAGTTGAGACAAAGCCCTATATCAGGAGGGAGAGGGAGTGGGGAGAGAGAGTAGGGCGTTAGGAGAGGGAGTGGGGAGGAAGTAAGAAGAGGGAGAGGGAAAAGGGAGAGGGAAAGGGGATTGGGAGAGGGAGAGGTGAGAGTGAGCGGGGAGAGAGATTAGGGCGTTAGGAGAGGGAGTAGGGGATAGGGAGTAGGGAGAGGGAGTGGGGGGAAGTAAGAAGAGGGAGAGGGAAAAGGGAGAGGGAAAAGGGGATTGGGAAAGGGAGAGGGAGAGGGAGTAGGGCGTTAGGAGAGGGAGTAGGGGATAGGGAGTAGGGAGAGGGAGTGGGGGGGGGGGGGGTAAGAAGAGGGAGAGGGAAAGAGGGTTGGGAGAGGGAGTGGGGAGAGTGAGTAGGGAGAGGGAGTAGGGAGTTAGGAGAGGGAGTAGGGAGAGGGAGTGGGGGGAAGTAAGAAGAGGGAGAGGGAAAGAGGGTTGGGAGAGGGAGTGGTGAGAGTGAGTAGCGAGAGGGAGTAGGGGAGAGGAATTTGGAAGGAGGGAATAGGGAGAGGAAGAGGGAGTAGGGGGAGGGAGAGAGAGGTGGCGCAGGACAGAGATCTAGGCATGCAATGAACAAGCATACAGGAAGATAAGACACGTACACGAGAAAGCAAGTGTTTGTATGTGCGCATTGAAAAATAAGTGGCAGAAAGAAAGAGAGAGAGAGAGAGAGAGAAAGGGAGAGACACAGAGAGAGAAAGCGAAAGAGAGAGAGAGAGAGAGACAGAGAGAGAGAGAGAGAGAGAGAGAGAGAGGACATGTATATATATATATATATATATATATATATATATATATATATATATATATATATATATATATAGATAGATATATATATAGACATATAGATATATAGAGAAAGGAGAGAAAAATGGATAGATAAATTGAGAGAGGAGAGATAGATAGAGTTTGATAGATAGATAGATAGATAGAGAGAGAGAGAGAAAGGGTGGGGGGGAAGAGTGAGAGAGAGAGAGAGAGAGATTTGTTGAGAAAGAGAGAGAGAGATGTTGAAAGAGAGAGATAGAGACTGAGAATGAGAGAGAGAGACACTGTCTTCAACATGGAACCAAACACTGATTGATCACTTTTCCATCTGTGTCATAGCACTTGATATTGCAGGAGCATTTGATAATGTGTGGCACCAAGGACTGCTGGAGAAACTGCATCTCAATAGCATTCAGGGTAAAGTTCTCAGCCTCCTCAACAACTACTTTACTGAGCAATATCTCCTCGTAGTTCTTAATGGCACATCCTCTCGAGTGCTTCCTATAGATGCTGGGGTTCCCCAAGGATGTATCCTGGGGCCATTGCGCTGGAACATATATTTTAATGACCTTCTAAGCCTCATTCCAAAAGCAAGGGCATATGCTGACGACTGCACTCTAAATTTTCTTTTAACCAGGATGAAAGGGCAGTTGTCCAGCAACGACTGGCAGGTACTGTCATGTGGTTTAATCGATGGCAAACTGTATTTGCTCCTGAAAAGGCCCAGATGGTAATCATATCTAAGCTTCGAGAATAACCCAATATTGAACTCTCTATTAATGTTGAAAATTATCAGAAAAATCGGTCATTAACGTTTCAGGCATAAAATTTGACGAGGAGGTGAGTTTCAAGGAACACGTGAAGGATCTGGCCCGAAAAGGAGTTACGAAACTGGCTTCTCTCCGACGCATTTCTTCTTCCCTGAGTCCTGAGGGTTGCAAGATCCTCTACGAAGCATAGGTGAGACCTGCCCTTGAGTATGCTCCACTAACATTGATGTCCTGCCCTGCTTCATACCTCAGTCTCCTCGACAAGGTCGCCGAACAAGCGAGACGCATCATCAACAGATGTGGTTGTGCAGCGGGAGTCGCAGGTCCAACTCACAGTCTTCGACACCGTCGGGACGTGGCGGGGCTCACGACTCTGGACACTCCCCGGGTCTTGGCTCTTCGAGGAACTCCGATGCGACGAACCTACGCCACTCGGGGCGCTCCAGGCGAATACAGTCTCTTTGTGCCTCGGTCCAGAACCTCCCTCCATCAGAGATCCTTCATACCTCGAATGACGAGGATCTAGAAAAGCTTTATTACGTCCATTGACTCACTGGAACAGTTCAACTCAGTCAGTCAAACTCAAGATCAACAGATGAAGATGTGTATACTATTCATATTTCCTATAATATATATATATATATATATATATATATATATATATACATATATATATATATATATATATATATATATATATATATATATATATATATATATATATATATATACATATATATATATACACACACACACACATGCACCGACACAAACACACACACACACACACACACACACACACACAAATATATATATATATATATATATATATATATATATATATATATATATATATATATATATATATATATATATATATATATATATACGGCTTTAGATTAGTTTTTAGATAGCCAAGAAATGTTATGTATTTAGCTAAAAAAGTATGCAAAAAAGAGAGTTGTTGAGAGAGAGAGAGAGAGAGAGAGAGAGAGTTCTTAAGTGAGTGAGTGAGAGAGAGAGAGAGAGAGAGAGAGAGAGAGAGAGAGAGAGAGAGAGAGAGAGAGAGAGAGAGTGAGAGAGAGAGAGAATGAGAGAGAGAAAGACCCACTCTCTTTCGAAATCCCCCTCTCTCTCGCGCTTTGCTCCCCGCAGACAATCTCCCCTCCCCCTCCCTCCTCCCCCGTCACACACACATGCAGAAACAAGACCATCAGGACCTTTTCACGTCAGGTGTGCGGGGAGAGAGAAGATCAAATAAAAATCCCAGTGTGTTTAGCCTAAATATAATGTGTTTCGCTTAACGTTACTGTCTAATGTGTGTGTTATCGCGTGCCTGAGACACGAAACCTGCTCAGAGTGAAGCATTGTGTGCGTGAGAAAGGAGAAGTTTGTGTACATAAACATGTTTGTCCTGCAGCTTGATTCATGTGCGTGTTTATGTGCGCCAAAATGTGTCGAGTGTGTGGGAAACCTTTTCTTTTTTTGCTTGTGTACCCTTAAGTTTCGTCCTTTGGAGTCAAGCTTGTTTTTATAAAAATAATAACTCCTATGACACAACGTCTGGCATATGAAGCATGTTTCCTCTACACCCTTGTCACTAAAATAAGAAAAAAAAGAAAAAGAAAAGAAAAAAGAAAAAAGACGCAGGGACACACCGCTTCCTTAACAGCATACTCCTAAAAAAAAGTTTCCAAAACAGGTCTGACACGGATATATACACATAGTTTTTCCCCTACCGCTTAATCGTTCGTTTAACTGGGGTCGTATGCTAACAGGCTCGACTTTATCCATGACAAATACACGCCAGGATGGGGAAGGGGTACAAAGGGGGAGGGGAGGGGGGAGCGGTTGGGTTAAAAGGATGAACCGAGAATGGAAGACAAAAGGTGTGACGCGGAGGGAATTTAAGACATAAAGATAATGTCTATTTTCCCTCCTTTATTCCTCTCACAAACAAATACGTAACATTAAGCTTTCAATTTCTTTTAAGCCACATGTCTTGAGTGATTCAAAATCAGACACAGACGCTACGGGACAGATTTAACAACATTTAGCCCTTTCTCTCAGAATGTCCTTTTTCATACCCTGTTTTTCGCTTTGAAATAATAGGGAAGATGAGCGAAGGGGGAAGGGAAGAGGAGAGGAGGGGGGAGGGGGAGGGAGGAGGCGAAAAGGACAGCAGGTGAAAGATAGGGGAAGCGGGGGGGGGGGGGGGGGGGGCAAGGGGAGGTGGAAGGGAGAAAACGGGAAAAGGGGAGAGAGATTCATGAAAAAAAGGGGAGGATGGGAGGAAGAAAGAAGAGAGGCGAGGGATAAGGAGGTAAGGGAGAGGAACACAAGGAGAAAGAGAAGGTGAGCAGGAGAGTGGAATGAAGAAGAAAGGAAGCGAAAGAAGGAGAGAAAAGAGAAGAAATGAATGGAAAGGGGAAAATAAAAGGGAGGAAGGAAAGGAGAGGGGCGGGGGAGGGAGAGGGCAGGAGGGAGGGGGGCGGGGATTACACCTGCACAAAACTCGCTGATGATATCCGGCTTAAACGGGGACACCGCCGTAAATGCCATGCGTCATCGCAGGCTTGGTATGGAATCAGTAACACGAGAACGAAATTGTCCCCGAATGGCCTGGGAGAGGAGAGAAAAAAAGGGAACAAAAATAAGGAACAAAGAAGGAGAAAAAAAGAAAGGTAAAAGAGAGATTAAATGAAGGAAAAAAAGGGAAGGAAAAGAAAAAGGCAAATATCTCCATGACAAAGCCAGCGTGTCGTCCTGTCCCTTCAGCCGCTGCAGAAATGGCGCGCTGGTGTTCGAATGAAGTGTTCGGACAACGTTACCAGAATGAAGCGTTCGGATAACGAGCCTTTGCACGAACGAGCAAGCAGCCAATATCACAGGGATAAAAAAAGGAATGGGAGAAGACTGATAAAAAACGAGTGAAGACTGATAAAGATGAAAATGATAATTAATTGAAGAGATAACCCAAGATGAAAACGATGTTCAAAGCGGTCGACGAAAAGCCTGCGGGCAACACAGGGAAGACGAGGCAGTTAACACGTTATTTTTTTTTCTTTTTCAATTCTTGTTTTATTTTTATCTTGTAATTATTCGAATGCTCGTACGACTGGAATAATTATGGCTACCATGATCTTTATCGGCAAAATCACGGGCACCATCTATGTTACTATTATCATTGATGAGAATTCACACTACCATTATTGCTATTATCAGCTCTTTCAATATCAGGATGAGGATATTCATCATCATTATCAATATCATTATTATCATTAATTATTACCTCCGCCAAAGAGGTTTTGTGTTTGGTAGCGTTGGTTAGTTAATCTGTTAGTTTGTTCATTGGTTAACAGGATAACTTAAAAAATTATTAATAGATTTTTTATGATTTTTAACCAGAGGTGGGTCTTAGATGCCATTAAATTTTGCCATCGATTTCCATTTATTCAAGATTTTTTTAATGATTGCATTAGTTACCTCTATTACCTTGGCAATAGGGTTAACTATTATCATTATCATTACCCTAATTATCCGCCTTGGCAGAGGTATGCGCTTTCTGAGTGCTTCTAGGTATCATCATTATCATTCTTAGCATTAGTAGTATAGTTATTATTTTCATCATTATTAAACTAATGATAATGATGATTATTGTTACTATTATTATTCTGTTATTGTTCTTCTTCGTATTATTATTATTGTTATAGGTTTTGTTATCATCATCATTATTATTACCATTAATATTATTACCATTGTTATTATTATTGTTGTCACTGTCATTGTTGTTATTATTATTATTATTAATATTATCATTAACATTAGTATCGCTGTTGTTTGTTTGTTAGTTGGTTAGCAGAATAACTCAAAAAATTTATTATTATTATTATTTTTTTTTACCAAAGGTATGTCTCAGCCCAACTGAGATGCCATTGAACTTTGGTGGTGCTTCGGATCCAGGAATCATCAGCATTGCCAGATAGGGAAACACGGACGTCACCAGTGTACTTGAGAAAGTGATGATTTTAATGTGGTTCTTCAAGTGTGAATATTTTATTACATGAGTGACCCTGTTGCTTTGACGGAGGTATGCGCTCTCTGAGTGCTCTGATAGTTATTATTACCATTATTATCAGTTTATATTATTGTTGTTATTGTTATTATCCTTCTTATTACTTTCATTGTTTCTTTATTATTATTATTATTATCATTATTATCATTGTTATTATTATCATTATTACTATCATTATAGTTGTTACTATCATTATTATTATCATTGTTTTCATTATCATGTGCATCATTATTATTGTTACGGTTATTAGCATTACTGTTTCTATTATCATTACTATTACTAATATTATCACTATCACTATTATTGTCAATATCATCACAATTATTATAGTTATCATTAATATTATCAGAATTACCATCACCCATCTTCATCATCATCATCATCATCATCATTATCATTATTGTTATTATTGTCTTTGTTATTATCAAGATTATCATTATCATAATCATAGCAATAGCATTTTTATACCATAACTGTTGTCATTATCAAAATCTTGAATGATCATTATTATCATAAATATAACCTTTATTATTACTATCATTATTATTGATCTGATTGAACAGCAGGGAATCAAATCAACTTTATCAAAAGAATGCCAGGTAAGATAGAGGAAAAACTAATGATTATGGCTCACCTGTTTCACGACCTACGACAGAAAGCAGACGCTGCGCAAGAAACTGGAGCATCGAACTGTTCAACAACCCATTTCGTCAAAACCAAAGTCTTAACAAACAGGAAGGCCCTGATGACATGGCCATTCGGCGCGGCTGGTCACTGGAAGGTCAACCAAGCCAGTGCCATATGGACCTTCTTTTGCCTCTGGTCGCAAAATTAAGTGGAAAGGCCCTATCACACTAGGACTTTTTCCGTCCATTTTTTTGCGTTTCCGAATGAACTTCGTATGAAATTCATGTAAACAAACATGGCGCTGTCGGAGTGAGGTCCCAGGAATCACACAAACATTCTTATACATATTACGTTATTTTAAAGAAATATGATGATGTATATTGTATATACGAATGTTCTAAAATATTAATTTATGTTTACATTCACTCATCCTATCTAATTTATTAATAGCACAAGATCAACACGGAAATTAGTCAGACGGAAACGGTCGTAACCGTCTTGGTCTGGGAGGCGTTCAGGTTGTAGACGACCCTTGCGGAAAGCCTCGAATTCAGACGGAACCCCAGACATTGACGGAAAAAGTGCTAGTGTGGAAGAGCCTTTAGAGGAAAGGATTTCTCTTTGAAAAAGTCCAAACGGCCAACGCATCAAACAAGGAAAGGTTCGCCTCAGAGCTCGAGGGTTCTGGACACGTGACCAGAGAACCTCCTTCGACAACCAAATCCTTCTATCCTGTGCCTCCATGCCATCGGGGTTTTTAGCATTAACCGCGGCTCATAAACGAAATGTAGACGAATGAAATAATCCAAAACATATTGCGGAACTTTCACTCCGTCTGTGTTTACAGCTCCAGAATCAATGGCTTCTCAAGCTAATTCTCCCTGCGTAAGGCCAACTGAAGTCGCGCCAACTGAAGTCGCGCCCGAGAGAAAACATCCAAGGAGCTATGCACTCGCTAGGATGAGCTGTTGGCTGTCCTGAAAGCTTCCCTCCTTCCCTCCGCCGATGTGGCTGAGAGGAACTCGATCCCCAAGTCTTAAGATAATCTTTTCTTTTCTCTTTGGAATCGCCTGCGAACTAGCGGTCGGTGAGCGTCACGTAAGAAAGCGGCCCCAATGGAATGAATGGAGGTTTCGGCATACCAATATTATTATTATTGTTAATATTATGATTATCATCATTATTGTTCATATCATTGTTATCATTATTATCATCAATATTATTATCACTGTTATTGTTATTATTATCATTATTATCATTATTGCTATTATCATTGTTATTATTATTATTATTATTATTATTTATTATTATCATCATCATCATCATCATCATCATCATCATCATCATCATCATCATCATTATTATTATTATTATTATTATTATTATTATTATTGTTGTTATTATTATTATCATTATAATTATCATCATCATTATCATTATTATTATTACTATTATCATTATAAGCAACATCATTATTATTATCACTACTTTGGTTATTGTCAGCAGTAGTTGCAGTACTTGTAATAAGAATAGTATTCTAGTAGCTGTAGTTGAACTGCAACTAGTAGTAGGAGTGATTGTAGTAATAGTAATAGTAGTAAGATATAGAGCTAGTAATCGTAGCAGCAGAGTTGTAGCAATAGTAGTAATAGCAAGAGTTGTAGCAATAGTAGTAATAGCAAGAGTTGTAGCAATAGTAGTAATAGCAAGAGTTGTAGCAATAGTAGTAATAGAGACAGACGTATTAGAAAAGCCGTGATATCAACATTGTATTAGATATGATGATATCAATGCCTTAGTGCACTATTCCACCTTTCACCGTATGAGACGCTCAGTTGTCAAAGTCAGGAGAACAGACCATGCAGAGGCCATTCCAGTGACGCTTGTAATGATAACTTATTATTGCTCTCGATAATTATGAATCATCTTTTCACCTTTCATTTTCCCTTCTCTTCTCCCTCTTTATATTTGTCTTATCCTCTAGATTTCTTTATTTCCGCTTTTTTCTCCCTTATTTCTCTCCCTTTCCTATTTCTTTTAAGGCTTTTATCACGTTCCTTTTCACCAGTGTCTTTACTTTTAATTTTCCCTTTTCATACTTTCCTTTTTGCATGCGGATTCACTAAGCGGATGAAATTATATCTATATTACGTATTTTCATACAATTGTTTATTTCTCCTCAAAAAAGATGTAAAGAACTGGAAAAGACGATTAAGGCAAGAAAGCATAAAATGTGAAAATGAAAATGTGTAATCGCTTTTACTTCATTTTATTCGTCTCTTCATTAATTTGTTTTGCACTTCCTTCTTATCTCTCCCACTCGCCTAGACTTTCTTTGTCTCTGTCTTACTGTATCTTTGTCTGTCTGTCTGTCTGTCTGTCTGTCTGTCTGTCTGTCTGTCTGTCTCTCTCTCTGCTCCTCTCCTACAGTTTTTCCAGTCTATCTGCCTCTTCCTCTTCCTTACTCTCTGTCTGTTCTTTCTTTCTTCACCTCCTTCATGAAACACTCTCTTCCATACTCTTTCTCCTTATATATCACCTCCTTTCCCTACTCTCGTTTCTTCTCCTTTCTCTCTCTCTCCCTATCTATCCCCTTTTCCTCCCACTTCCTCCCCCAAACTCCCGACCGGCAGCCGGCAAGACCCAGCCCCGTGAGTACGGCACCGGCCTGGTAATTGTTCCTTGTAAATGAGTCATGAGTTACATGCTGACTCAGGTCCTAGATTAAGTGAAAAATTATATGTTCTCTTTTTTCCCTCTCTCTTCTTGATTATATCCGCGTAACGAGTGTAATTGTCGTAATTTTTTAATAAATCAAACTAGAAATGTTTTTATTGTCTAGAATAATCAGTACCTGTTGCTGGGAGTGTTATTTTGTTAACATTTTCTGTTTGGCTGTGTGCGTTTTTGTGTGAGCGTTTGTGTGTATGTAAACATGCGTGGATTGTGTGTTGTTGATGTTGTGTGTGTGTGCGCGCGAGTATGTGAGTGAGTGAGTGTGTGTGTGTGTGTGTGTGTGTGTGCGTGCGTGTGCGTATGTGTGTGTGTGTGGGTGTGTTATTGTTTCTTGATACATGCTCGTGTAAGCCTTAAACTACGCCTGAGTATCTATCAAAGCGCACGCCAGCAATTAAATCACGGCGTACCCCGCCCCACGTGTCCACAAGCGAAGACGAGCGATTATGAACCTTAAATTGGCGAGCGAGCGCAAGAAGAGCGGCAGGCGGGCTGGCGAGACGAGGCGGACGGAGCGCTGCCGGTCATTGTCTCGAACTAAACGATACGAAACAAGAAAAAGAAAAAAGAAAAAAACCGAAGAGGAAGATCACCGAAGAAGAATAAAAATGTCAACAGTTTGTACTGGTAATGAGAGAGTGAGCGACCCACGAGGTTACAAGACACAGAGATAATTATGAGGAGATTATGAAGCGGCCGTGTCATCCGCTGACGGAAGTCTGCCATTTTGCTCTTGCACAGAAGGACAGTCACCCGTGTGTGTGCATGTGTGTATGAGTGTGTGTGTGTGAATGTGTGTGTGCGTGTGTCGCTGCCTACGTCTGTGTGTCTTCATGTTGTGTAAGTGTGGATGTGTATGGATTTTTTATGCATGCCCCTATTGGAATTTACATCATTCTTGTATGTGTTTGTTTGAATAATAGTATGTGCAGACGTGTTTTTGTTATT
>NC_091553.1:14769238-14771738 GCF_042767895.1 Penaeus vannamei
AATAAATGCAATGGAATCATTATCATTATCATTAATATTATGATATTTCGAAAATATGCAGAATATAGAATGCAAACGACTGTTTCTCTCCGTGCAAATCATAAGGCAAGTTCAGTCAATTCAGCTATTGCTTTATTAATCATGAAATCAACATATACTTCTCAGTCGATTCACAAGGAAAGTGTGGGATAAAATAGAATTAGGAAAGCAAAGTATGAAAGAGGAAGGTGCTGTGTACGCAGTGCTTACTAATATCATTTATTGACAATGTAATTTATGCTTAAGGTGTATTGGATTTGCAGATATGCAATGTAGATTGTGTTGCAGATGCATCGCAACATGTTTTTATCTTCGCTATGTTTATTTGGCCAATTACTGCAAAATTGCTGGCAATATCGTGGGAATAAATCTGTAGGATTTAGCGTTGATCCTTAAAATTCTTAGTAATGTATTATGTTCGTATTGTATACATCTTCAGGATTTACATTTGTACTGTAAGTCTGTGCATGCGTGTAACACCGATATGCGATCATGCTAAAATCATAGCTCAGTACGTTAATGTGTATCTCCCTCGCCTTGCCATTCTGTTCTGTGCTAACATAACATTTTGGCTTAGAACCGTCCGTGAGAAATATCATCACGCTCGTTCTTTATTCCTTGTTCAAATAATATCTTCAGGTATTCATTACTTCGCCTGTTAGCACTGTGTTTGACTCCTGCGGCTCAGGCAAAGTTGCAAAAGTATATCCTATTTTCAGAGCGTTGCTCCTGATCTATTTCCTTTTGTCTCGGGAATGCTAATCCCTCCCAGTCCGGACTCTATATACGTACGCCAGTCATGGAAACCGCCCTGGAGGTGTTATGTGATTCAGAACTGGGAGGAGAGAGGACCGGGCGACGCAGCGGCCGAGGACGGGCAGCCCGGTCGGCCGGACTCGAGCGAAAGCGTCTTAAAACCGGGTCGCGAAAGAGCGAGCGAACGTGTTCATTGCCTCGTCACCATATGCAATTAAGGATTTGTGCTTAATTCGCCGCGTCGGTCGGGGTATCAGAGCGCCCTCGCGACTGGGAATGTATTGATCAGGCACAATTAAATGCATGTTCCAAGTGCCCGGGGCCGAAGCATTCCTCGTGCTGATGGAGTCGCTAATGCTCTTCGCACGCACACGCACGCACGCACATACGCACCCACACGCGTACGAGGGAAAATCGGTTGCTGGAATCCAGGTGTGAAGCTCTCCTGCTCGAGGCTGTCTCCCAACCGATTCCTGATCAGTTGGATGATAGGGATATAAATTCACACTTAGGATTACGGTATTTAATCAACAGCGGGCGAAGGCGGTCGGGCGTGGAGGCTCTGGACGTCTTTATTCCCTTTCCTGAACGGGGACGGTGGTCTTGGGACGTTCCATCCTCCTCCTCCCCATTTTTCTCTTCCTCCTGATGTTTCTCAATCTTCTCATTATTTTCTCTCTCCAATTTCCTTGCTCCATATCCTCATCCCCCTTGTTCTGATGTTTCGCCATCTTCTCATTATTTTCTCTCTCCAAATTCTTTCCTCCGTCTCCTCACCCTCCTGTTCCTCCTTGTTCTTCCTCTTTCTTCTCGACCTGCTCGTCGTCCTCCTCCTCTTCTCCTTCTTTACTCGCCCTTCCTACTTCCTTCTCCTTTTCCTTCTCTCACTCCTCCTCTTCTTTGCCCTCAGCGTCCCTCTTCTCTCCTTTTCTCATTCGTCTTCCGTCTCTTAACCAATCTCCCTTGCCTCTTTTTCATTCCTCTATACCAGCCTGTCCTTTCCCACCATCCTTCTGCCACAATTCCTCTTCCCCACCTCTGCCTCCCCCATTCCATACCCTCCCTTCCCCATTCTCTCCTTTTATTCCCTCATTCCCTCCTTTCCCTCCTCTTCCTCAAAGACCCTCAACTCTACTTCCTCCTCCTCCTCCTCCCTTTTCGTCCCCCTCCTATTCCTCCCCCACCCCCACCCCCACCCGGACACAGATGGTGAGCGAACACGTTCCACTATATGGAGTATAACGGAAGGGATGACTAGCGTTAATTAATCGCATCCTATTATTATCACTATCAGTCTTAAGCATCCTATTCATCGCATCATGTTATCGGTACAAAGATCTTCATTGCGGACATGATCGTTACTTCCATCAACATTACTGACAATCGCGGCAAGAATTAAAATTTGAGAAAATAACTATCATCAATTCAGTTATCTTGCTGCGATGGTACGCTTTTAGCCTCGCATTTCATGTCGATTTTATAAGTAGGGATTTAATTTGTTTCATTTATTCTAATTAGGAAGACGGACACATAAATCTATAGATTATATGAATATATATGTGAATGCACACACACACACACACACACACACACACACACACACACACACACATACACACACACACACGCACACACCTACACACACACACACACACACACACACACACACTTAAGATTCTTAAGTCCTTTCTTCTGTTATTCGCAC
>NC_091553.1:14796738-14801738 GCF_042767895.1 Penaeus vannamei
ATATATATACATATATATAAATATATATATATATATATACATATATATATACATATATATATGTATACATACATATATATAAATGTATATACATATATATATACATATATACATATATATACATATATATATACATATATATATATACACACACACACACACACACACACACACACACACACACACACACACACACACACACACACACATACATATATATATATATATATATATATATATATATATATATATATATATGCTTAAATACACACACACACAGACACACACACACACACACACACACACACACACACACACACACACACACACACACACACACACACACACACACACACATATATATATATATATATATGTGTGTGTGTGTGTGTGTGTGTGTGTGTGTGTGTGTGTGTGTGTGTGTGTGTGTGTGTGTGTATGTGTGTGTGTGTGTGTGTGCGTGTGTGTGTGTGTGTATGTATGTATGTATATGTTCATGTATCTATTGATGCACGTGTGCATGCATGCATGTATGCAGAGAGAAAGAGTGAGAAGGAAAATCTTTCGCAGCAGAAGAAAGAAGAGATAAAGAAAACGAAATTATAATACGAAGGAGAAGAAAAGAAAGAGAGAGAAAAAAATAAATTCAGTTGACGGATTGACCTTAAGTCACCAGCCATTGCCAGCACCCGACTGCCTCTCTTCAAGCTGGCGGTTACTTAAGGAAATCAATGCCTGGCTTTTTGTGAGACGCCGATTTATGTTTGTGGACGAATGTCTGACAAGAAATACTCTTTCTTTTAACAATTTTACATACATGTATTTCATGTAAATGGCGGGGGAGGGGTAGGGTTGGTGGAGCTTTGGGGTATGGGACTAGGGGGGGGAGGGGGCGAAGGTTGAGATTGGTTTGATTTTGGAGGGAGGGGAGGGAGGGAGCGAAGGAAGAAAGGAGGGGAGGAGGGAGGAGGGAGGGAGTGAGGGAAGAAAGGAGGGGAGGAGGAAGGGAGGGAAGGAAGAAATGAGGGGAGGAGGGAGGGAGTGAGGGAAGAAAGGGAGAGAAGGAAGAAAGGAGGGAGAGAAGGAAGAAAGGAGGGAAGGAAGGAACGAGAGAGGGAGGGAAGCAAGTGGGATCTGATTGGAAAGGGTACGGGAAGGGAAGGAAGAGGTATGGAATGGGGGAGGAGAAGTGAAGGAGGAGGAAAACAAAGGACGGGAGAGAGAGGGAGCGACAAGAGGACGTGTAGAAAGAGAGAGGGAGAGAAAGTGAATGGGGGAGGGAGGGAAAGGGGGAATGAAAAGGAAAAAAAATAGGAAGGTGGAAATGGGTTAACAGTGATGTATATAAACTGGAAAGAAAGAGGGAGGGGGGGGGAAGAGGGGAAAAAAGAGGGAGAGAGAAGGAGTTACGAAATGCCTAAGGAATGGAAGTGGAATGTCTAGGAATGAAAAGGGTGGATGATTCAAGGGAGCTAGATGGAAAGGGAAGAGAGAGATGAAAGAGAGAGGGTAGAGGAGGACGAGAGAATTTTGGAATGGGAATGTAAGAGGGGGAGAGGGGGAAAATTCGGGAATAGGGCAGGAGGAGGGATGACAAGGGGAGAGGGAGTGGGAGGACTAGGGTAAGGGGGAGGGATGGCCAGGGAGGGGAGTTAGGCAGGATCATAACATATTCAGCTGCAAATGGATCACAATTACCACGGTGGTTCGTTATGTTTAGCATGAATCATTAAATTTTTATGTTTACCTGTAATTAATCACGTTCCTAATGGCTTGGGCGGGGTAATTTATGCAGACGAAGGACATTTTCCCGAACACATCAGTTTGGAATGGCTTGCCGTCTCTGGCAAGTGGGACCTGCATTCCTCGTCAAGGGCACAAGAAAGGCATGTGCCACTTCCTATATATATATATATATACACTTAAATATATATATGTATATATATATATATAAATATATATATATATATATATATATATATAATATATACATATATGTATATATATACATATATATATATATATATATATATATATATACATATATATATATATATATATATATATATATATATATATATGCATATATATATATATGTATACATACATATATATATATATATATATATATATATATATATACATATATATATATATATATATATATATATATATATAAACACACACACACGAACACACACGCACACACACACACACCCACACACACACACACACACACACATACACACACACACACACACACACACACACACACACACACACACACACACACACACACACACACACACATATATATATATATATATATATATATATATATATATATATATATATATATATATATATATTCACACACAGACACACATAAACACACACACAAAGAGAGCGAGAGAGAGAGAGAGAGAGAGAGAGAGAGAGAGAGAGAGAGAGAGAGAGAGAGAGAGAGAGAGAGAGAGAGAGAGAGAGAGAGAGAGAGAGAGAGAGAGAGAGGGGGGGGGGAATAGTTGCGGGGGAGTTAGAGGAATTTTCAGCGTCCCCCTAACCCACAGTGGAAAAAAAATCAAACGGGTCATCTTGATAGACAATTAAATAAAATAGATCATATGTATATTTCATCTTACTTTATAACCTCTATATAGAAAAAAATGTATCTTAGTTTTTGTATATTGTGTGTGTTGTAATGACATTAGTCGTACATATATATTTGTATGTATGGAAGTATGTATGCATGTATATAGTTATTTCCCTATGAATATTACTTTTATCTTCATTTTAACTTCATTATTATTAGGCTTATTACTTGAGTTACAGTAATTATAGTATTTTTTTTTTATAAATTATTATTATCCTCCATACTCTTTTTATCATCATTACTGCCATCATTACCTTTATAAGTATCATTTTTTATCATTATCATCGTTATTGTTATTATTGTTGTTGTTGTTATTACTATCATTATTACCATTATCATCATCATCAATATAATCATTATCATTCTTGTTGTTTTTATTATTGTCAGTACTTTTACAATGTATATCTGAATTATTATCATCATTATTTTATTCTTTTTCATTGTCGTTATTATCATCTTATCTCTGTTATAAACTCTGTTATCATCAATGTTATGTCTTGTATCTTCATTGTCATAACAGCAGTCAATCAATGAATATATAGATCACGTGTAAATCAGATTATAATGATCCTAATAATTTATCGCTGTTCATTTTTTCACGTTTCTCTCCCTATATGTTATTTCATATTTTGATTATTTCACTCTGATATAGAAGTTTCGTGTATAAGTGTTTGTACATACATCTTGCTGCCTCATTGCAAGGCGTTATTGCCGCTTAGTAATAAACCTAAACACACACACACACACACACACACACACACACACACACGAAACCAGCCAATAAAAAAAACACACACACACACACGAAAGCACCCAATAAAACACACACACACACATAAACACGCACGCACACACACTTACACACACGCACCGTGTATAATGCCAAAAGTGTGGTAAGTATATACCAATTTACGCGAGTGGTATCGTAAAATACCTTGTAAAAAGAGAGAGAGAGCGAGAGAGAGAGAAACGCGTGGGCAATACTTCTTTATTTTTTTCTTCCTAATTTACGATTATTATTGTTATTATTTCTTTTATCCCTTACTTCGCCATTCGTGTTTGATTGCAGACACGAACGAAGGAGGGATCGATAGGCGTCTGAAACATTATCTATAATCTGATCGTTGTGTCGCTTCAACCATGGGAAACAATCACACCAGGAGGGGATGGGTGGGGTGGTGGGGTAGCGGGAGTAGGGGGTGGGAGGGGGGGATGAGGAGCATGGTGGGGGAGGGGGTGAGAGGGGGAGGGGGACATGGTGGGGGGGAGACGGTGAGAGGGGGGGAGGGGGACATGGTGGGGGAGATGTTGGGAGGGGGGGAGGGGGGGACATGGTGGGGAGGGGAGATGGCGGACAGGGAGTAGGATGTAGGAGATGGAGGACGAGATGGTGGGGGGGGGGGAGGAGGGGATGGAAAGGGTGGGGCGGGGGCGGGCGTAGTGTGTAAGAGGAGATGGAGGACGAGGTGTTGGGGGGAGGGGGTGCTGAGGGTAGGGTGAGGGGCGGGGGATGGCGTGAATATAGGGTAGGAGATGGTAGTGGGGGGGTAGAGGGGGTGCTGAGGGTGGAGTGGGGGCGGGAGTAGGGGGTAGGAGGAGATGGAGGGACGAGGTGTTGGGGGGGGGGGTGTTAAGGGTGGAGTGGGGGCGGGAGTAGGGGGTAGGAGGAGATGGAGGACGAGGTGGTGGTGGTGGGGGGAAAGGAGGTGCTGAGGGTGGGTAGGGTGGCGGGAGTAATGGGTGGGAGGAGATGGTGCGGGGAGGGGGTGCTGAGGGTTGGGGGAGAGGGAGTGCTGAGGGTGAGGTGGGGGCAGTCGTTGGCGTGAATAGGGGGTGGGAGGGGATGGAGGATAAGTTGGTGGGGGAGGGAAAAGGAGGTGCTGAGGGTAGGGTGGAGGTTTGCGTGAATAGAGGGAGGAGTAGCAGGGGAGATGAAGGAGGTGGTGGGGGGAGGGGGCGCTGAAAGTGGGGTAGGGGCAGGGGTTGGCGTGAATAGTGGGTGGGAAGGGATAGAGGATGAGGTGGTGGTGGTGGGGGGGGGGGGGGGGTCTGGGAGTTAGTTTGAGTGAGGGGGGGGGGAGGAAAGGAAGTAGGGGTAGTGGAAGGGGAGAAGGAGTGGGTGACGTGGGGAAGGGGAGAGAGAGGGAAGGGTGAGTGAGGTGGTTGAGATGGTGTTGAAGGGGAGGGAGGGGGAGGATGGGAATGAGGAAATTAGTGGTTCACATGGGGGGAGGGAGGAGGAGGGGGAAGTAGGAGGAGGTAAGCAAGAGGTGATAAAGGATGAAGTGAACGGAGAAAACGAAGGAGTGAGGGAAAGTGAGCTGGAGGGAAGGGAGGGCGGAGGGAA
>NC_091553.1:14811738-14819238 GCF_042767895.1 Penaeus vannamei
AACATGATGATATCAAATGGTTGCAACCTCGTTCATAAAACCTGCTACCTCTTACTGACGCCCATATAAGTCCTGCAACATTTATCTCTCGCTGCCTCATGAGGACGCAACACCTTCATAATGGAAACTGGTGTTCGTGTCATTTGTTTTCGGGGCTGTCTTCGTCCTCAAGGTGACACGGGGGATTTGCCTCGATGGTGTCACCTGTGGATCAGCCCTGATGGTGCCACCTGCGGATTTCAGATTTACTTAACTGGTGTTACTTACGGATTTCAGATTTACTTTACTGGTATTACCTACGGATTTCAGATTTATTTTACTGGTGTCACCTGTGGACTTGCCTTGATGGTGTCACCTGCGGATTTCAGATTTACTTTACTGGTGTCACCTGTGGATTTATCCTGAAAGTCACCTGTGGATTTCAGATTCACTTTACTGGTGTCATCTGTGGATTTTTCTTGATGGTGTCACCTGTGGATTTCAGATTTACTTTATTGGTGTCACCTGTGGATTTATTCTGAAAGTCACCTGTGGATTTCAGATTTACTTTATTGGTGTCACCTGTGGATCAGCCCTGATGGTGCCACCTGCGGATTTCAGATTTACTTTATTGGTGTCACCTGTGGACCTGCCTTGATGGTGTCACCTGCGGATTTCAGATTTACTTTACTGGTGTCACCTGTGGATTTCAGATTTACTTTACTGGTGTCATCTGTGGATTTTTCTTGATGGTGTCACCTGCGGATTTCAGATTTACTTTACTGGTATTACCTAAGGATTTCAGATTTACTTTACTGGTATTACCTAAGGATTTCAGATTTACTTTACTGGTGTTACCTACGGATTTCAGATATATTTTACTGGTGTCACCTGTGGACCTGCCTTGATGGTGTCACCTGCGGATTTCAGATTTACTTTACTGGTGTCACCTGTGGATTTATCCTGAAAGTCACCTGTGGATTTCAGATTTACTTTACTGGTGTCATCTGTGGATTTTTCTTGATGGTGTCACCTGTGGATTTCAGATTTACTTTACTGGTGGTATATGTGAATTTATCTTGAGAGTATCACTTGCGGATTTCAGATTTACTTTACTGGTGTCACCTGCGGATTTACATTGATGGTGTCACCTGCAGATTTTCCTAGGTGTCGCCTACGGATTTGCTTCGATGGTATCCCTTGAAGGTTTCGGAGTTGCCTTGGTGTCATCTGCGGATCTGCTTAGATGGTGTCACTTGCGGATTTCGGATGTGACGATGTTGTCACCTATAAATTTGCCTTAATGGTGCCACTTGTGTTTCTGCCTTAATGGTGTCACCTGCATATTTACCTTGATGGTGTCACCTGTGCATTTCGGATTTGCCTCGATGGTGTCACCTGCGGATTTCTCTTCATAGTGTTACCTGCGGATTTGCCTACAAATTTGCCTTGATATCACTTACGGATTTGCCCTAATGGGGTCACCTCCGGATTTCGGATTTTCCTTGATGGTGTCACCTGCGGATTCGCCTTGACGATGTCACCTGTGGATTTCCCTTGATGGTGTTACTTGCGGATTTCGGATTTGGCTTGGAGGTGTCATCTGTGGATTTCCTTATTGGTGTCACCTGTGGATTTTCCTTGATGGTGTCGACTGCGGATTTCGGATTTGGCTCAGAGGTGTCACCTGTGGATTTTCCTTGATGGTGTCGACTGCGGATTTCGGATTTGGCTCAGTGGTGTCACCTGCGGATTTCGAATTTGGCTCATTGGTGTCACCTGTGGATTTGATGGTTTTGTTCGTGGATTGGCCTAGATGGTGTTATTCACGGATTTACTTTGATAAGGTCCTTTGTGGATTTACCTTCAAGGGGGTTATTTCTAAGGGCTGTTGTCTAATGGTAATTTACATGTCAGTCATTCCATTCATCCAATTATCAAACCATTTCTATATAATTTTAATAAAGGCCTTAAAATAAGAAAAGACGATTGGAAAAAGGAAAAGACAGAAGAAAAATTACTCAAAACACACACACACACACAAATAAGAAAGGAGGAAGCAGGCAAGAATGGAAAGCAAGAATGGAAAAAAAATAGAACTTGGTATATGGCAGTGACCCCGGGATTAGCCAATCCACACAATCAGGGAAGGAACGAGATTGGTGAACATCCGAATTTCCAGATGCATGACAAATGATAGCAGCAATCCCTAACAGCTGATCACAGGAACGGCAAACCTTTTTCGTGTCGCTTTTGCAACGTATCTTCAAGTCGAAGCACCAAGCAGGTATCCTTTATGTAAGGAGTCTCTACCAGGGAGGGTGATCGTGGTGATGTGATTATGACCGCGCTATAGTGACGATGGTGGTGGTTGGTGGGTCTTTTAGAGGGGTTTGTAGTGTGGTGACGTGGTGGTGACGGAGATGGTGGTGATCTAGTGTTGGTGATGCTGGTGAGATGCGCGAATCGAGGCGCAGGACTGATCTTGTCTCTGCTTGTAATGCCTGTGATCGAGGGGGTTTATGATATGACTCGGAAGGCAGACACAGAGCGAAGCAGAGGGCGGTCGGAAGGCTCAGCGGGTGCTACATGTCACACCTGGGCTGGCAGGATTTTTTTTCCTCTCTCTCTCTCTCTCTCTCTCTCTCTCTCTCTCTCTCTCTCTCTCTCTATCTATCTATCTATCTATCTATCTATCTATCTATCTCTCTGTCTGTCTGTGTTTGCCCCTCCCCCCCACCTTTTCTCTCCTCTCTGTATGTCCGACTGTTTGTCTATCTGTCTGTCCCTGTCACCCCTCCTTCTCTCTCACTCTCTCTCTCTCTCTCTCTCTCTCTCTCTCTCTCTCTCTCTCTCTCTCTCTCTCTCCATCTATCTCTATCTATCTATCTATCTATCTGTCTGTCTGTGCCCCCCCCCCCCCCCACCTTCTCTCTCCTCTCTGTATGTCCGACTGTTCGTCTATCTGTCTGTCCCTGTCACTCCCTCCCTCCCTCTCTCTCTCTGTCTCTCTTTCTCTCTCTCTCTCTCTCTCTCTCTCTCTCTCTCTCTCTCTCTCTCTCTCTCTCTCTCTCTCTCTCTCTCTCTCTCCCTCCCTCCCTCCTTCTCTCTGCATATCTTCCCGTCTGCTTGGGGGAGGGGAGGAAGAGTGGATGGGTAGAAGGGGAGGAAGAGGAGAAGGGAGGTGGGTGGGGAGAAAGGGTGGAGAGGAGGGTCTGTTTCTCCCTCCCTCTCTTCGTCCGTTTATCTGTCTGAATGTATCTGTCTAACTGCCTCTACCTCTACCTCCTCTCTCTTTTAAAGAATGTCTGTCTGTCTGTCTGTCCATCTCTCTACGCGACTCCGGCCATTACATTCCACCTTCAAGACTCATCAATTTCCCGTGTTCTTGCGTGGTCTACCGCAGATAACGACCATTTTTTAAGAACATCCTTGACGTAGGTGCGTCTAAGTACCACTCGATGTCCATCTCGGAACAAGGGAGCGTTGCCTATCACCGACTGTGATTGCATCCATCCTTAAGGATAAGACCATCTAGTTCTTGGTATCGTGATTTTTACTAAGGTGCAGCTACCATTATCATCGTCACTGGTGTGTTGTTTATTGTTGTTAACAATGTAATCAGATATATGAAATATATATGATATAGGAACAGAGTGAGTGAGTGAGTGAGAGAGAGAGAGAGAGTGAGCGAGCGTGTGTGACAGAGGGGGGGGGAGGGAGGGAGGGGGGAGGGAGGGAGGGAGGAGGGGGGGGGACGGGAGAGAGAGAGAGAGAGAGAGAGAGAGAGAGAGAGAGAGAGAGAGAGAGAGAGAGAGAGAGAGAGAGAGAGAGAGAGAGAGAGAGAGAGAGAATGATAGAGAGGCGGGAGGGAGGGAGAGAGAGAGAGAGAGAGAGAGAGAGAGAGAGAGAGAGAGAGAGAGAGAGAGAGAGAGAGAGAGAGAGAGAGAGAGAGAGAGAGAGAGAGAGAGAGAGAGAGAGAAAGAGAGAGAAAGAGAAGCCGGAGAGTTAGTGAGAGAGAGAAAGAAATATAAGCAGTAGAGTTAGAGAGAGAGAGAAAGAGAGAGAAGCAAGGGCGTCAGAGAGAGACCAAGATCGGACCTCAGTGAAGCACCACCGTCCTCACCCGGGGCTAAAGGTGTCAATCGCACGTCACTTTTGAGTGCCATAATTTAGCATTAAGACGGTTCCTGCGACGTGAGGTAAAGACAAAGAGGGTTCAAGAGGTATAAACACAAAGAGGTTCTAAGAGGGATTGGATGTCACTCGCTCGACTGCCGATTCTTTTTGGACCTTTTTAAAGTCTTTCCCACGACGCGGCTCCAGTGATTTGTCGTCTTTGGTTAAATGATGAACCGAGTGAATGATTAACGATTGAAGGGATGCGTCTCCCCGTTGCAAGTTGCGCTCGCTTGCTTGCTCTGCCTCGAGACTTCTCTTCGTTGCTAAGGGCGATTGTGTTCTTGGAGCTAAGTTAGGCGATGGGAATCAGACAAATAGACAAAAAACAAAAAAAAACAGAGAGAGAGAGAGAGAGAGAGAGAGAGAGAGAGAGAGAGAGAGAGAGAGAGAGAGAGAGAGAGAGAGAGAGAGAGAGAGAGAGAGAGAGAGAGAGAGAGAGAGAGAGAGAGAGAGAGAGAGAGAGAGAGAGAGAGGGAAAGAGACCGAGAGACAGCGAAGGAGAGGGAGAGAGTGAGAGAAAGAGAGAGAGAGAGAGAAAGAGAGATTTCTGTATATAGAGAAAAAAGAGAGTGATGATGTTAATAATGATAATAATACTGCTACTACTAGTAGTAATAGCTGTAATAGTAGCATTGGTAGTACTGTAATAGTAATAAGAATAATGATAATCATCTTTATGATAATCATGATATTCAGAGTAATTGATGATAATAACATCTATAATTTTTATAACAATTATAATGAAAAAGATGATATTGATGGTAATAATGATAATGATAACAATAAAAACAGCAACAATAATGATATTGATAATGATAATTTTAACAATGATATCAACAGTAATGAAAAGAATAATGATACTTATAATGATGATGATTATAATGAAAATAACAGTAAAAATAGTACCAATAACAATAATGGAAATGATAATGATAAACTTCTTCCTCTTCCTCATCATCATAATGATAATGATAATGATAGATATAAAGATATTACAGTACTATTATTACTATTAATGATTATAATGTTGATAACAGTAATGATGATAATAGAAATGATAATTGTGGTAATACAATTTCTATTGTTGTTACAAATGTTTACCTATTATTTTTTTGCCATTATCTATATTATTGTCTTTATCATATTGTTATCATAATGATTGTTATCATTATTACCGTTATTATTGTTATGGTCACCATCATTATTAATTGCCATTGTTGTTGTCACAGCAGAGGCGTCTTAGTCTAAATCAAATAAAATGCAAATAAATTTTGGTGGTGATCCGGCTCATGATCCGGAGTCAGGATTTTTATAGATTGCATCAGTTACCCCTAAGGCCTTGGTAATAGGGGTAACTTATTACCATTATACTTATGGACGTCACCAGTGTACTTGAGAAAGAGCTGATTTCAATGTATTTCTTTAAGTGTGACCATAATTATGATTACTACTATTATCATCATTATCATTATCATTACTGTTTTTGTTGTTGTTATCCTCATCTTTTAGTTACTATTAATACAATTGTTATCATCATTATAATCATCATCATTATCATTATTATCATTGTTGTTATCGTTATTATCATTATTACTATTCTCATGGGTATTATCATTATTGTCATTAGTAATAATAATAGTAATAACATTAATGAATATGACAATACTAAAGACAATAATAGTAATAGTAATAATAACAATAATCATTATCACTTTTACCGTCATTATTTAATCATAGTTATTTCAGTCAGTATTACCATTATCATTATTTTTATTATCCTTATTGTTATTATTATCATCATCATCATCATCATCATCATCATCATCATCATCATCATCATCATCATCATCATCATCATCATCATCATCATAATAATAATAATAACAACAATGTTACTGTTATCACTATATCCTCATAATCATTATAGTAACTGTTATTGTTATTTTCATAGGAACTATGCAGAAGATAACAGCAATGAAAGTAAGAATATCAATAATACTGACAATGTTAGCATGAGAAAGAGTAGGGATAAAAATTATAAAAGACATAGTTATAAGAAAGATAATGAAGCATATTATACTTATCTTTATCATGGTGACAAAAACAATGAGAAATTAGTTATTAGGTATGAAAATAGTAACAACTGAAGTACTGTTACTGCTGCTGCTCCAAGTGGTCGTTATATCGAGGTAAATGGTAATACCATTTCTTTTCAAAATATCAATCACTGACAGATTGAAAAGCACCTCATCATTATCAGTGTAGCAATCGCCAAAGAAGACTAATAAAATGGGGTTCTCATTAAAGAATAAGAGCACAATGCCTGATAAAGACATGCTGTTCTTGTCGCATGGATAATAAAACATTTCCCCTTTTTTTTTATTCCTTGTTCTTGTACTAATTATGAAAGTGAGCATTGTTAATTGTCAGGGTGTACATAAACATAGTAATAGTAATGATGTTAATAATAATAATCATTATCAGTTTACCATCATTTTTTATCAAAGTTGTTATAGTCTGTATTATTATTATTATTATCATTATTGTTATTAGCATTATTATCATTGTTATTTTCATTGTTATTATTATGATTATCATCATCATCATCATCATCATCATCATCATTATTATTATCATTATTATCATTATTATTTTTATTATCATCATCACAGCTGCTTATTGTGTCTACTCTAAGTTGACTTTACTTTGATGGGTCT
Organism: Penaeus vannamei; assembly: GCF_042767895.1. Classification (NCBI taxonomy): domain Eukaryota; kingdom Metazoa; phylum Arthropoda; class Malacostraca; order Decapoda; family Penaeidae; genus Penaeus; species Penaeus vannamei. The sequence continues at coordinate 14,818,617 of NC_091553.1, forward strand.
CCTATACATTCCTATCTATATATCTATAGGAAAGAGGGGGGGAAAACAGAAAAAAACAAAGTAAAAACTGAATTTTAAAAATGTTGAGTCATCTTCACGCAAGGTAATAAGGTGTGACCTTGCTTATGTATGTACACTCTCTTTACGTGTGTGTGTATCTGTCTGTCTATTTATCTATGCATCTACGTGTCTATTTATTTATCTAGTCATCTAGCTACTTATCTGTATCTGTCGATATATCTATCTGTCTTTCTATCTACCTTCTTATCTATCCATCCATAAATCCATCCTTCTATCCATCCATCCTCCTTCCCTATCTCCATCCATCCATCCCTCTATCCGTCTATCCATTCATCCACCATTTCATCTATCCACCCATCCTTATCTCTATCCATCCACCCATCCATTCATCCATTCATACATCCATTCATTCATCCATACACCTATCTATCCATCGAGCTGTTCATCCATCCAATCCTTCTATCCATCTATTACTATTGATCCATCCATCCATCCATCTACGCACATATGTATACACGATCTCTATCACAATAGATATTCAATATGATTTTCTATTTATATACGGAAGGTTACGCTGCAGCACCTTGTGTGAAGATGACTC
>NC_091553.1:14826738-14829238 GCF_042767895.1 Penaeus vannamei
TTCAAAAATGATTATGATGATTATAATGATAATACCGATGATGTTGATGATGATACCGGTAATGCCAATATCTTAATAATAATGCCAATAATGATAACCATGATAAAAATGGTGATAATAATGATAATACTAAAAATAGTGATAATAATAATAATAATAAAAATGATAATAATGCCAATAGAATGATCATGATCATAAAAATAATGATGACGACGATAATAATGGTGCTAATGATAATAATCCTAATGATAATGATACCACTACTTCTACTAATAATGATAACAGCAACAACAATAATAATGATGATAATGAAAATTATTGTGAAAATAACAACAGTAGTAGTAGTAGTTATAATAATGAAGATAATAGCAATAGCAAAAGTAAGATGATAATGATAATAAAGATAAGAACAATAATGACATTCATAATAACAGTGATAATGATAATAATAAAAATAACGATGGTGATGATGAAAATAACAATAATAATGATGTTGATAATGATAATAGTAATAATCATATCAATAATGAAAATAATGATGATAATAATACTGATGAAAGTAATGATGATGATGATGATGATGATGACGATAATGATGATGATGATGATGATAATGATGATAATAATAATAATAAATATTAACATTATGATAATGATAACAACTCTATCATTATTAATAATAATGATAACAGCAATAAAAATTATAATGGAATTATAATAATGATAGTAATAATAATGATAATAATGCTAATAGCAATATTAACTCAAATCTTTATAATAATAATAGAAGTATAATAGTAGTGACAATAAATAATAATAATAGTAAAATGATGATGATAACAATGTTAAGTATCCTTATGATTATCATCATTGGACAGCTAACTCCGACGGGGGCGCATAGCCACATCTACCCTGTATTTCCACATGCGAGGGTATCTCATGGTGGGTCGCCTGGCAGTGACTCGACCCATCTCATGCTCTTCACGACAGGTTGGATCGATCTGCCCAAGCCACGATTTCTTAGGTCGACCAACAGGCCTCCTCCATCAAGGGTTGTCTTGCAAAGAGACAACCTGGTGGGGAGGATCAACCTGTTGAAAGCGAGTTAGGTAGCTGTATAGCTTGAGTTGGCAATTCCAAATTGTGCAAGTAACAAGTCCTATGCCAGTCCCACCAAGGACCTATTACAAAAGTCATCAAGATGACATTCCAAGACACTGGATAACGTCCAGGTTTCACTAATGTGTAGTAAGACTGGCATTATCAGGGCACTGAAAACACATAGCATGGTCCTTCTGTACAGGTACCAGAATCTCCAAATACTCTTGTTGTGAGAGTTCATGACCCCGGCTGCCAAGCCAATCCGTCTACTGACTTCTTGGTCTGACACCCCAGAGTTATGACACAGGTATGGAAAGCTCTCTGTGACTTCAATGTCCTGCTGCAAGCACATACCAACTGAACAGGTTCTCCTAGCAGATCTCCAAAGTCCTGGACCTTGGTCTTGGTCCAAGAGACCTCCAGACTCAGTATCATGCTAAATGCATGACAGTGCCAGAGTTGCTTAACAATGACTTTGGACAGCAGCTCTGCTCTGTATCCAGTCCATGCAAGTGTTGAAAAGTGTTGGTGCAAAGACATAGCCTTGTCTCTCTCCTGAACTCGACAGGACCCCACCACACTTTCAGTACCATTATACAGACGTTATTAATCTAATAATCCTTGTTTAAGTTCCTCTCAATCTTAAGATCTCCCAGAGTGATTCCAGATGTACCGTGTAGAATGCCTTCTTGAGATCGATGTAAGCTGGAAGCACGCACTGACAGTGCGTGGGATCGAATGTAGGTTAGCAAGATTGCTAGATGAGAACACTACAGATGCATCACACAGCACACAAATAGTTTTAATAAATCATCCTATCGCAAAGAACGAATGGTCCAAGCCCCCATCCTGAAGTTGAGCCTCGGGCAGTCACTTAGGGTGGATGCCAGCTCTGCCACCTGTGAGGGTCCTGAGGGCTTTGACCTACAAACCTCACGCGAGGTTGGGGGCCACTGGGACGGGGATGGAACAGGTAGCCCCTGCTCCTTGCTTGAGTCCCAGCAATCGCCAATCCAGAGAGAACCACAGCCTGCATAACTTGCTGGGTTAGAGAGACGTTTGCCCTCCCTCAAGCACCAGCAATCATAGAACACGTTGCCAGTTGGGTTCTCTTGGGGAGGCTAACTGGCAAGACCCGCCTCCCCGTAGTGGCCCATCAACCCCAGGGTGTATCCACACGCTGGTGGGCCATGACTTCGTACCTTTAGGGCCTCCTGATGCTCCATGAGCCTCCACAGTTCAGCCTAGGACCGCAAAGGGCCTAGTTTCCATGGGCGATTACGAAGAAGCACTGCAGGTCTTGATAATGGAGAGGCTATGAGCCGACAAAGGAGGCGTACGCACAGCTGCTCCCTTTTCGTACCAGCTAGCCAGCGGTGGCAGCTGCAAGCGACAAGGC
>NC_091553.1:14898017-14900517 GCF_042767895.1 Penaeus vannamei
TTGAGAAATAAAGAAGAAAAAAAGAAAGAAAAAAAGAGAAGAAGAAAAAAAATGAAGCTTCGATAAATAGTTATGCAGACTGTAATAAAAGGTGTTCGGATGCTGGGAGTGTCCGGTCGGCTCACGGCGGAGGAGGCAACGGCGCGAAAAACAATAACCAGTGATTATGTGCGGTCTTTCCCCTTGTCTTTATTTCTCTTTCTTCCTCTTCGTCTGTCTGTCTGTCTCTTTCTTTCTGTCTGTTTGTGTTTGTCTGTCTGTCTGTTTGTCTGTCTGTCTTTCTCTTTCTGTCTGTCTGTCTCTTTCTGTCTGTCTGTCTGTCCGTCTGTCTCTTACTGTATATCTGTCTGTCTGTCTGTTTGTCTGTCTGTGTGCCTATCTGTCTGTCTCTCTCTCTCTCTCTCTCTCTCTCTCTCTCTCTCTCTCTCTCTCTCTCTCTCTCTCTCTCTCTCTCTCTCTCTCTCTCTCTCTCTCTCTCTCTCTCTCTCTCTTTGCCTATTGGGATATGCTCTGATCGGGTGTCACGAGTTTAAAAACAATTTCAAAAAATAACAAAGAAAAAAGAAGAAGAAAAAAAGAAAAGAATGAGAGATGCGGTCATGGAAAAAATCATAATAATAATAATAAGGATTAAAAAAAAAAAGGAAAAAAGACCTTTAGTCTTTTTGTTATTCAAGCCATAGGTTATTATTGCGCTGTCCTTTTTTGTCGTTCTTTTTTCTTCCCTCCTTTTTCTTTCTTTTTTTTCTCTTTTTTTTATGGCGAAATGCAATCCAGCTTAACTCCGCAACTCCGTAAATTATCCTTGTCTTACGTTTCCGATCCCTTGACTATCGCTCAGCCCGTTCCTCCGCCCCCCCCTCCCCTCCCTCCTCATTATCAATTCTTCCCTTCCTCTTTCCCCTCCCTCCCTTCCCTTCCCTTCCTCCTTCCCCTCCTTCTCTACCCATTCTCCTTCCTTCCCTTCCCCTTCCCCATCCATCTTTATCTATTCCCTCCTCCCTCCCACCTCCCCCTTTCTCCTTCTCCTCTCTTCCCATCCCTCTCTGTCCCTCTGTCTATCCACTCCCTTCTTCCTTTACTTCCCCCTCCTTCCCTCCACTTTTATTCCTTCTTTTCCTTCTCCCTCTTTTCTTACCATTCTTTCTCCTTTCTTTCATTTTTCTATCCCATCTCCCTCCTCGTCCTCTTTCCCTGTGCCCTCTCCTCTCTTCGCTCCTCTCTCACTTCTTCTTTTCCCTAATTCTCCTTCCCTATCCCTTAACCTCCTCCTTCTATACCCTCTCTTCCTGTTTCCATCTCTAAACCTCTTCTTCCTTCCTTAGCCTCTTCTATATTATCCTAAACCATCCTTATCTCCTTTACTTTCCTTACTGCCTCTCCCTACCTCTCTAAGGCATCTCCCCTCTGCCTCAACCCCCTCCCTAATCCTGCCTTCCCCCACCAATCTCCAACGCCCCTTCCTTACTCAAACCCTCCCCCATCTCCCTCACCCTTACTTCCTTATCCCCATCATCCTCTTTCTCCTTACCCTCCCCCTCTTCCTTATCCTAACTTTTTGGTTCTGTTCGTTCTTCCTCTCTCTCCTTCGTTCCTCCTCTTCCCCTTCCTTTTCTCTTCCCTCCATCTCCCCCTCTTCTTCCTCGTCTACCCCTTTCCTCCTTCAACATCCCCTTTCCTCCCCTTCCCCCTCCTTTTCCTCTTTCCCGTCCCTCTTTCCCTCCTCTCCTTCCCCTTTCCATCCTTCCTCCCCTTCCCCTTTCCCTATCCTTCTTCCTTCCTTTCTCCCTCCCTTTCCTTCCTTTCTTCCCCTTCCTCCCTCCCCCTTCTCCCTCTTCCCACTTTTCTCCCTCCTTTCTTCCCTCCCCCTTCCCCCTTCCCCTATCCTTCCCTTCCTCACCCTTCCCCCTCCCCACTTTCCTCCCACCTCTTCCCCTCCCCCTTCCTCCCTCCCCCTCTCTTTCCCCTATCCTTCCTCCCATCCCTTCCCCCTCCCCCTTCCTCCCTCCCCCCTCTCTTTCCCCTCCCCACTTTCCTCCCAACCCTTCCCCCTCCCCCCTCTCTTTCCCCCTTCCTTCCTCCCCCTCCCTCTTTGTTTCCGAGATCGATCTTCCTGCAGCGATGAACGAGCGAAAAACACACGAGGCAAGAACCGAGGCGTTTGTTCGAGCCCGTCTTAATTACGGCCCCAAATAGACCTATTAGAATCGAAAAATAAGACAATTAACAGCCGCGATCAATCATGTAAATCTGGAAGAGAAAGAGAGATAGAGATAGATAGATAGATAGAGAGAGAGAAAGAGAGAGAGAGGGTGATAGATAAATAGATAGAGAGAGAAAGAGAGAGAGTGTGTGTATGCGTGTGTGTGTGTGCGTGTGTGAGAGAGAGAGAGAGAGAGAGAGAGAGAGAGAGAGAGAGAGAGAGAGAGAGAGAGAGAGACAGAGACAGAGACAGAGACAGAGACAGAGAGACAGAGAGAGACAGAGAGACAGAGAGACA
>NC_091553.1:14928017-14930517 GCF_042767895.1 Penaeus vannamei
CTTTCAAAATCCATGCGTGTTGAAAAATGTTGGCGCAAACACACAGCCTTGTCTCACTCCTGAACTAACTGGAAAGAAGCTCGACAGGACTCCACCACACTTTACAACACCTTCAGTGCCAGCATAAAGGGCTTGCTATTAGTCCAATAATCTTTATTGGAATTCCTCTCAGTCTCAGGACTCAGAGAGATCCCCAGTGCACTGCATCGAACATCTTGCGGTCAATGTAGGCTGCAAGTAGCCCATGCCCAAACTCGCGACAGCATTCTAAAATGAATCAAAGCACCAGGATACTGTCTACTGTGGACATACCTGAGTGAGTCCAGATTGCTCTGGTCGCACCCACATACCTCTAGGATGTGGGCGAAACCTTGCCTGGTATACTGAGCAGTGTGATGTCGACAGGTTAGGGGGACTGGTACCGGACTGCCAGATGGCAGCCAGGACAGCATGAAACCTCTACACCATGGGTTCAACACTAGCTTTTAACAGTTCAGCTGGGATGGTGCAGATACCAGCTGCTTTACCACTCTTCAGCTTGGAGATCGCCACCCTAACTTCAGTCAGGAAGGGTGGATCCTCGCTGATGGGTGGGTCTAGCAAAGGAATCTCGGTACTACCTGCATTCAAGTTAACTGTTGGTGGATCAACTTGGTACAAATGCTCAAAATAGAGATGATCCGCAGTCACGTGTGAAGAGGGCTTGGAGTTCAGTTTTCTCAAGGCTTGGTTATTTACTAAGAAATGGCCTTCGACCTCCTCTGCTAGACTCTTAATGAATGTTCCTTGTTCTTTATCAACAGTGACCGAATTTTGCGCACTTGAGAATGGTGCAAATCCCATTCCCCTGTCAGACGAGCCACACAACAAGCATGTGTAGCTTCCAGTGTCTCCTGCGAGATACAATTCTGTCTTCCCCTGGGGCGTTCACCAATTGATTCTTGAAATGCATCAAGCATTGCGTGCTTGAAGGTGTCTCACAGAAATCCGGGGTCTGTCAGATTTTTGAGTGCTGTGAAACGACCAGAAATTGCCACAACAGCCCCCTGAGCACAATCACCCTCCTTCAGCCTGTCCAAATGAAACATCGAAGGGTGTTCATTGGACAATAGGGAGTTTTGAAGTGAACCCGAGAAGTAGCCACAACTAATCCATGGTCAGTACCACAGTGTATATATATGGTAGAAAAACCCATAATGCACAAACTAGATTTATTGAGGAAAGTGAAACAACAGTTTCGGAATCGTCCTCGATTCCATCTTCGGGTCTGAGGAGGCAAGGGAGAGGAAGTGGTATAAGAGGGAAAGGAGGAGAAGCACTTGGGAAACACGGAGCAGGTGAGGACAGGAGAACGGAAGCAAAGGGAGGCCAGGTCAGGTCGAAGGACCATGTGGTCTATGTGACGGGTGACCGGCATAAGGGAGGAGACGAAGGATGTGGGAGGCTGTCGACAGGAGAAAAACCGCTGTTCAAGTTGAAATTGGGCAGCAGCTTAATCAGTGAAGATTCCACCTGTCTGCGGGCATGGACATCAGCGGAAGGGAAGAGAATGCGTGCTGCTTTCCAGTCCATCTGATGGCCAGTGTCCCACTGATGGCAGAAGAGGGCATTGTTGCTATGTCCCCTGGATACAGTGTACTTATGCTGAGACAGACGCTTAGTAAGACTGGTGCCTGTTTCACCCAAATACTGCTTATCACAGAAGGCACACGGAACAGCATAGGTGCCCACCTTCGAGGTAGAGGGAGGGCAGTTGTGAACCAGGTTACCTGGCGAAAGGAGAGTCTGCAGTTGAGAGACTGCAGGGGCCGACGGAGGGAGTAGATTTCCTCAGTGTAAGGCAAGCTGAGGACAGGCAAGTGAGGAGACTCATTGGGAGGGGATTCATGGTAGAAGGTACGTCGCGCCCTGGACAACGCGACGTCAAGGACATAGCGAGGGTAACCCAGTTTGGAGAACGAACGACGAAGGAAGTCGATCTCTCCATCCAGGTACTGGGGGTCACAGATGCAGAGGGCACGAAGAAACAGCGAGGTGGCAACCCCTCTACGCGTGTGTGTGTGTGCGAGTGTGTCTGTGTGTATGTGTTGCAAATAATCTATCTCCGAAATTTTATTTTCTTTACGCTCTCTCTCTCTCTCTCTCTCTCTCTCTCTCTCTCTCTCTCTCTCTCTCTCTCTCTCTCTCTCTCTCTCTCCCTCTCTCTCTCTCTCTCTCTCTCTCTCTCTCTCTCTCTCTCTCTCTCTCTCTCTCTCTCTCTCTCTCTCTCTCTATATATATATATATATATATATATATATATATATATATATATATATATACATATATCCTCTCTCTCTCCCTCTCCCCCCGCCCACTCTCTCTCTCCCCCCCCCCCCTCTCGCTCTCTTTATCTCTCTCTCTCTCTCTCTCTCTCTCTCCATCTACTTTATATCTGTCATCTGTATTTTCTCTTTTCTTAGATGTACTCCGTGAATACAATAATTTTGTTCTGCTACTG
>NC_091553.1:14958476-14973476 GCF_042767895.1 Penaeus vannamei
TATATATATATATATATATATGTCTATATATATATATATCTACATATATATATATACATATATATATATATATATATATATATATATATATAAGTAGTTCTTGTATGGACAGAATAGCCTCACCCCCATGGGTCCCCCCCTATGTACCTAACGTGTCATAACAGGAAGTGACCTAATGACTTCCGGAAGTAATTACCGTAATCGATTACGGGAAATCAGTAACCTTGACTAATGATGGAGAACACGCACACCTGAAGGGGTGCCCCCCCCTCCCTTTCCTCTCCAAAACAACAATAATAATAATGAGAATACGAGAAAGAGGAAGAAGAAGAAGAGGAAGAAGAAGAAGAAGAGGAACAACAAACAAACATGGATCCTGTTGCCGCAGGTCAAACTATCATCCTAAGAGCAGGTGTCACAGGTTCCAATACCCCAACCCCTCACCCAAAAACACCTTGGACACAGCAGCCTCACCCCCATGGGTCCCCCCCTATGTACCTAACGTGTCATAACAGGAAGTGCCCTAATGACTTCCGGAAGTAATTACCGTAATCGATACGGGAATCAATAGCCGTAACTAATGATGGAGAACACGCACACCTGAAGGGGTGCCCCCCCATTCCTTTCCTCTCCAAAACAACAATAATAATAATAATAATAATAAGGAGAATACGAGAAAGAGGAAGAAGAAGAAGAAGAAGAAGAAGAAGAGGAAGAAGAGGAACAACAAACAAACATGGATCCTGCTGCCGCAGGTCAAACTATCATCCTAAGAGCAGGTGTCACAGGTTCCACCACCCCAACCCCCTCACCCAAAAACACCTTGGACTCACCAGCCTCACCCTATGACTACCCTCTTATCCCGCTATGCACATACCTGACGTGTCATAACAGGAAGTGACCTAATGACTTCCGGAAGTAATTATCATAATTGATTACGGGAAATCAATAACCGTGGCTAATGGGGAATAATACGCACACCAAACAGGTGTCCCCCAACCACCCAAGTCCCCCACCCCTTCATTCCCACCGCCCTCCAGGTCACGCGCAAAATTAAGCCATTACCGATGTGAGTCAGGTCAGCGAAATCAATAACAGCATCTATTCGTCATGTTTGAACATGTGGGATGGCCTACATTGTCTTAAAACATCTCAATAATAAAGTTATCCCCTCAGAAGTCAGGCACAGACACTAATTAATCAGATATTCACAGTTTGTTCCCCACAATCGAAAAGCACCTCGTTTATAAGTATAGAGTTCAGCGGAAAGGAGTATAAAATTCGTTGTACTCAATATGTCTTTATTTTTATTAACATACAAAGAATATTAATAATACATTTTCAAAAAAAAAAAAATAGTGTAACACACACACATACATTGTTCTATGAAGGCCCCCAGAAGGACAGATCTATCGCTTGCGACAGATTTATGTCCTCATCAGGCATATTTTGCGTAAGGCCAAAATTCAGAGGAGGCGACGGGCAGGGGGATATAATTTGAATGGAATCACCACTTGAAATTTCTATGAGTGGGATCTCATCTGAAATAGACGGCGATGCAGGAGGGGAAAATCTTTCCGCAACCAACCCAATCTCTTCATCGTCCTCATCGCTTGAAATGTCCACAAACGGAATAGCTTCGCTATTTCCCGTGGGACGGTATGCAGGCGACGTAGGGCTCACAGCAGGCAAAATAACGCGAGAGCAGGACTCGACCCTCGCAGGCGACATGTAAGAGGGTGACACATCGCGGTTCTCTTCAGGTTCCCCGAAAGCGGCATCTTGAGGGCTGGAAGGTGAGGGTTCATCCCACACAGGCGATATACAACAAGACGTCACACAGTGACACATGGGTAATGACGCGTCTGCTGCCTCCTTCGGTTCCGCGAAAGTGTCAGCTCTCTCCGCTGTCGTCCCGGAGGTGCTGGCTTCCACTGGAGAGACTCTTCTTCTTTTTCTCGGGGATAATACCGACTGCGACCGCACACTCTGCTTATGTAAAACAATGACGCATGCATCGGCACCATCCTCAAAAGCTGCAACAGAAAGTAACACATGAACACACTAGGATTTGCAATGACTACAACAGAGAAACATATTAACACATCGAGATTTACAATGGCAACAGTACACAAATGAAAATACATATATCTGATAAAGTTAAAAAAGTTCAAGTTTTCAGAGACTCACCTTTGTAAAAGGTGTATTCGTTAGCAGACCCATCCCAATGAAAAATTGCTATTGTACTTCCAACAGCAACACCTGCAAATAAAAAACACCAATGAATTACCCTTCAACATCTAAAAAACAACACAAAATATCAAAAAATGTTCATAGTTATAATACAAGTCAAACACCGAGTTTTTACGAGAAAAACAAAGAAATGTTTTACCTGGCAGCGAGGTGTTCTTCATAAAGGTTGAGTTCATCTTGGTATGCTTAAGAAAAACACTGTATCACCCTTCAGAATCGAACGCCTTTTATACGACAAGATCTGAGAACCAGCAGACCATCCCACCAATCCCAACCTCTTAAAACACGAGGGGGAGGGGTGAAGGGGTGAGGTCTGTACTTAATTACCTATTCCGCAAAACATTCGCTCACATTCCTTTTTACTGAGTGATTCGTTACAAAACAACCTTTCACACCGAGGCATTTTAAAGTTTCTATACAAAAATCTAATAACTTTTCTGTCATTATATCTAAAATCATTCTGTGAAAAATAAAAGCGCAGAAAATTAACAATATAATCTATTCCATGCAAATTAATATGGTACATGATAAAGATCGCATAGGCACCGCATGTTAAACTATCAATGCTTTGCAAATGTCTACCAATGTCAAGGAAGCTCTTATCATAATACTGGTCGATAAATCTTTGCAACCAAGGAGAATAAATATGAGGCTTGATTCCGTAGGAATCAAAGTAGGCAATACAATATTTCCCAACAACTACTAATACATAATGACCCATTAATGTTGGTCTGTGCCGAGAGGTAAGTATGTTAACCACAAAAAATTCATTATATGTTGTACGATCTTTTCTAATGGGCAGTTGATCGGCCAAGAAACACCCTCGCAACACATATCCACCTCTGAGAAACTGTCTACAAACGTCTGCAACCTCACCACAATTCATTATGCGCGAATATCTGTAACTACCCTTCGATCACTATCAACATACATCACACCCTGTGTATCGCCTACCAAAAATAAAACAATGTTCGAGTCGTGAGGTTGTGACAATTCAACGGCAATCCTAAGGCTTCCAGAGTTTTCAATAGCAATTGCGTCTTGTAGCTTTTCTGGTTGCAAATCCAAAACTGCTACCATTTTTCCATTCACAAATCCATCTCTGTCGAGTGAATGTTCTTTTTCCAACCCCAACGCATTCAGCGAGTGATAATACAAATCTGAGCAACGACTCGGAAAACTCGTACTTATATTGTACACAGAGTTGTTATTAACAATAACCGAAAGCTTGCTCAAATGATTATGACCAAAGTGCAATGGATTTTCGCTGTAATTTCCTGCATATGCTTTCATGTCCACCATAAAAAGAGCTAACTTTTCGGGAATCGTTGATCCCCAGGGCATATCAATGCTCAGCTGGGTTTGGTTACTTGCCATGACATAAGTTTTGTATAGCGTTTTATTGAATATATAGCTAAGAGGACTACGAAGCAAAGATTTGTTAAGAGCCTCCCTTGCTGAATCCCGGGGTTTTAGTGTGGTTAAATGCAATTTACAAGTTTCTATCTCCACCTTAGGATTCGAACTACTCGCTTCCGGTTCGGCGTTAATAACAAACTTGTCAGAGGCAAATTCCAGTCGTATTCTCATAGACACATTGTCTAAAAGATACATATCCATTGATGCTATATCTAACAATAACGGAGCCATAAAATGAAATCCGTGAGTCTTAACCTCGCTCATAGCAGATTTCTCTTGCGTGCTAGCATTCGTAAATATTTCTTTATTGTAGGTCCTCGGTATGCTAGAACTATCATAATAATACATATTTCTTCCTAAAGTTTTTTTCAGCGAAGGAGACATACCCGTTTCTAAGCGAACATAGGACGAAAAGTTATACAGAGGATTTTGTTCTACTTGTTGACCGTTAAAATAAACCGATACAGATTTAATTAGCGAGTGCATAGCAGAGTTGCACAACACAGCATGATCAGCTTCACCCAGCGAGGTGCCATCTCCTTTCTTCAGATTACCCTTAATCTCCAGAACCAATCTTGACAGGTCGATATAACAATTCTGCCCGGCGGGCCATCTAAATTCTGCATAATTATCTGTAACAGACCCATTTATCCCTGCATTAAAAGGCAGGACGTCGACTTCACATCTGTCTTCAATCCCTGATTCAACCATACGTAGCCTATTCGACCTGGGAAACATATCGCTTACCCCGGCCACATAAGACGACAATGGCGTCTTGTACTGATTCATGATTGATAATATGAATAACAATAACAATAATAATATCACAATCTGTATCTCTATATTATTATTGCGCACAGCGACAAGGCGAGACCGTAACTGACTAAGCCAAAGAAAAAACATCTTTTTTATAGGCTGAACAACTTGGTCGGATCGTTAATCTTTTCACTCTTTTTCGTTTTCTACGCACCCCTCCTCCTCCCCCTCTCATTGCTCTCGCGCCAATGTGTTTGACAGCCTCCACTCCTCTCTTTTTCATAGAAGACCTCAAGTTAGTATTCCCCTGTCTCATATCATCAATAACACCAGATCCAAAATCGAGTAATGCTGGTTTAACAAGCTTAGAAACAAATGGAATTAATCTCTTGCCAATATTTCCGAGAAAAGATAATAATCCGGCGCCTCTTCTGTAATGGTCATAAGACTTATATACGCTAATGTCCCCCACGCCCCCTCCTCGAAACTGTTTAATCTGCGATTCCGGTTGTTCAAATATTACCATGAATTCCTCGGTGGTGGGGGGGACAAAGGGCGCTCTTACATACATGGCGGAAATCAAAATGGTGTCTATCTTCGATATGCATAAAGCAAACACACCAGGACGACGTTCTAATGTAAAATAAGCAAAGATATGCATGTGCTGTCTTTATATACGGGCAGCCTTTACCGAGATCTTATGTGCAATATAAGCGTAATAGAACGTCCTTCCTCGAAAACTATTGGATAACCATTCTGATCTGTAATGCGCACCCCCACAGAATTTAATGTCTTATTTAAGAGCTGTTTATAAAGCGTGGGTGTATACCCCTTTGTACTCGAACCTTGCAAAGCAAATGCGTCTAAGATGTTTACCTGCTGTCCTGCAAATCGACAAGGAACAACAATGTCTGAATACACATAAATAAAGTCCACACCGCCATCGTTTCTCGGAGGCCTCATACTTACATTCTGATTATATAATAACCATTTATAATCAACAGACACTGTGCGAGGTACATAATAGCGATATATTTTTTTTTCGCTAAACCCTAATATGTGCGCCAGACGAGGCGAGAAGCGAACAGCCATATCGGGATGACAGCGTGCTTCCCTCCCATCGCCAACCGCGTGAACGATAATTTCTACGCGAACGCGCTCTGTTTCCCAGTCATAGATAAGAAGTCTCCCCTGTGGCATATATTTTTGAATTGCATCCACGCCTAATATCGGCGCAATTTGTTCCGTTATATCTTTATTAATCATATCTATCATAATTTTTGGTTCTCTCGCATGACCTAGCATGCTAAATTTCGGGACGTACTTAAACATGTCAATCATAATTGGGTGAGCACTGTTATCACAAACACTAATAAACTGAATACTAAAATCATTATCATTTGCTATGATGCTGTAGTAATTTTTGGGATGCAAAAAATTAACCAGCGCCACCTCATAATCCATGGAAGGATCCAACATTAGCGGCGAAATGACGTTTTCAAACGCATAAGAAGTGTTGTGCGGGAAAACATCTTTCGATGCAGTACTGGTAATGTATATGTACTGATTGTCAGTCTCCATGGTGGAAGTTGATGACAGACTGAGAGTTGCATCAATAATTTCACCCTTTATAACAAAGATGTAAAGGATAATAAGACTTAAGGAGTAATTCATAACCTTATTTTATTAAAGATATCATATATATATATAAATCAAACAAGTACAAATGCTACTGGAGAACATGAGATATTAATGATCATTTTCCAGCTGCCTCGGTAGCTTCGATGTCCGCCGCTGTTCGCAGGTAATTTCACCATCCTCCGCATCATCTTCATTATACCTGGGTCGTTTGTTTCTAATGTTCGGCTCAGGCAAAAGGAGAGGACTCGCGCACAGCAGCGAAACAGATATCTTCAAAGGCATACACCGCGCTGCAAAGTCTTGTAAAAGCTCAATGTATGCATGGCTCCAACTGCCTCCTTCCACTTCAACTGGAAATAAGATCTCCCCAATATTCAACTCTTGAAGCTGATTAAACAATGAATCGAGACATTCACCCAAATTTCTTAGTCGGTTTTCCGATCCGTCACACGCCAATCCATCAACATAATGTCTATCCATACTCGACTTTAATTGTTTCATGGCAATTTCATTATTTTCCAGGGCTCTCCCGGGACCAAAGTGGGCAACGAGATAGATAATTACAGGCCCATCTCCCTGTTTCACACTAACGACCCCGGTAGCACATCTGTCAGCTACAATAGCCCTTGAGGTAGAAAATAACCGCCTTTTTGATCTGTAGTAATCAGCATATGCATATTCTTTTTCCAATATGCCCGATGTAGCGTAAGCAGTCTTTCCACATGCATTAGCAATGACGCATACGGCGGTGTCTTTACACAGCTCATGCTGGAGAATACCTCCTTTTCTAATCAACAGGGGGTATAGATAATTCGGGAGATAATCCTCGCGAGGTGACCTCGCACTGACAGAGGGGGCTTCCATTAGCGGTCGTTCTTCTTCCTCCATCTCTTCATTAATCATCTCTCTGTAGCGCCTGACAAATTGAGGAACGGCAACAACAGTAGCAGGGCGCTGACGTGGAGACACTTCCTCGGCCATCTTCTTGCACAATCGAGGCAGTAGTATAACTCATCACCGCTCGTATCCTCGCTTTATACCCATAGTGTCCTGTCGTTACTCGCTCATGCATGCCAGCACCCCGCCCACTTAATGCGTTACAATCATCTGCGCAGCTTTGTACACAATCGATAGCCCATTTCAAAGGCAATAGACTGTTGATTGTATAAACTGGCGAGTCTGCGATATTTTGAAATCGTGCGTAATGCTTCTTCCTGCGGGGCATGCTTTAAATTTTCTACAGCATCATCAACTTCTTGTTGGTAGACTTGTTCAGAGTGGTTTGCAAGAAAGGCTCGGTATGTCTCCCACAATGACACAACAATATCGTGTTTGTACTGAGCTCGATAAAATTTTATCACCTCTCTTCGAAGCTCACCACCTAGAACTTTGAATGATACATTTTCTTCATCGTCGCTGCTGGTGTTGCTGTTGTTGGACGCACTGCTTGTGCTCGCGCGCGAGGACGCGTTGCTGAAGAGTTCTCCGTTCTCACTCATGTTTATGTTGTTATTGCGTCTTACATACACACGCTTCTGATTATAGAATCGCCGGTTTTATCCTCTCTCGAGGCCGTTAATAGGGGTTCCAACGCATCTTACTCTGTGCAGACATAAGGGCGGACATTGGCTTAACTTTTACATTCCCACCTGCCTTATGAACACCTGTGAGATACCGCCTAGCTGCCGGACTGCGCATATAATCATATGGTAATGGCGCAAAGTTATGTAATATTTTCAAAAGTTCCTTTTCTTTTACAGAAAACGAGTGCGATGATGAGGATGCAAAATACTTGATAACATCGAGTATATTTAACCCTGTTATAGGAGATTGTATCTGACCTAATTCGTCCCACCGAATTAAAGACTGCTTACGGTAAAATTCCAAGAGAGATTTTGCATAATCTTGCTGATTTGTTTTGAAGAAAATTCCTACCAAGTGTTCTAATGAGGGGTTTATCGGTGTATTCTGATTGTTGTCAGGGATTGCTTTTTCAAGCCTTTGCAGAGCTGCAGAGGGAAGGGGTACTGTCATTGCCTCATTAGCGGCGGAACGCCTGCATTTTCTCACATTCTTTTTGTTTATTTTCTTGCGAAAAGTAGAGCGCGGGATAATGAGCGAGCGCACGAGCCCGCCCCCGCGTCTATTTCCCGCGCAGACATCGCGACAACGCGTGCGCTCGCACCCGCCGCGCCCGCCGCGTCCGCCTCGCTCGCTGCACCCGCCGCCGCTATGACAGCTGTCGTTCGCGTGCCCCCCATTTATTGCGGTATTTTTAGCTGCCATGGTGATATCCGGAGGCGATTCTAATATGTTCTTGTTGACACCATCATTAATCTTGTTAGTATCATTACCGTTCGAGGTGAGGTCAGAGACCAGGTGGGTCAGATGTCGGTCGACCGTGGACTTTGGAACAAGACAATACTCTTTCATATTTCTAATCAAATTAAAGATGTAAATGCATTTACAGCAAGCGGGAGTAGAATGGATAAAATATTTCCCCCGGTGCGAGATGAGAGAATTTTTTTCTTCTTTTTAAGAGACGTTTTCTTCAGAGACACTTCCTTGATAGCTTGCCGATATCGTTTCAATTTCTTAATAATACTTTTTTCCGTGGTTAAGTTTTTCCTTAAGAAATTTGAAAAAACTTCGGCAATGCAATTGATCTGCTGTTTATCCAGCTGTAATATAAAGCCGGAACGTCGTTTTGGCTTTAGTGAACAGATAAACGATAGCACATCAACAAATCGAGGTGTGAGGGGCTGCCTTGTCATGGTGCAGGCTGCATGTCATCAATCGTAATGTATGAATTGAATTTGTCGGGATATCCAATCCAGCGAACAAGATATTCTCTCTGCTTTTTATTTCTGTTCCACCTCGATGACAGGATCTTGTACGGGTAAACACTTGGCAGTGATGTCGGGACGAGCTCCTCTCGATAAAACAAACCTTGGACTTCTTCACCGCTTAAATCTTCCAGATAATACCCGACTATGTTCTGACGATTGTCAATCTGTCGAATTTTAAATATCTCCTCCGTATTTTGTATTTCATATCCCTTGCGAAATGCGTCGGTACGAGAGCGCGCTGCGATGCGCACAGTGTCCCCAACCTTTATATTCTGATTGCTAGCATGCGATAGGTCCTTTTTTATATGCACATTCAATGAACGAGCATACATTTGTCGAAAGAGACGTTGACACTGCGCCCGCGTGTAATGGCGGTGCACGTCCAGTGGCGCGGCGCCTTTCAAACCCGCGTGCGCGCGCTCATTATAGGCTAAAACAATATCCGGGAGAACGTCGATATACCTCAGCGTATCTTTTAAGGTTAAATATTTATATATGCGTTCCTTGAGGGTTCTGATGTGTCTCTCTGCAATGCTAGCCTTTATTTCCTTCGAATGCGTGGTATACCACTGCATCTTATGTTCGCGCAGTAAGCCGTTCACTGTATTATTTACAAACTCTCGCCCTGCATCGGTGAAGAGGTGAGTTAAACCTTTAGCATCCTCAGTATTTAACACCGATTTTAGTGCGCTCGCAACCTCCGTCTTGTTTTTACTCTTTAAGGGTCTTACTTGCATATAACGACTAAACACATCTACACACACGAGCAAATAGTTGGTTTTATCGTTTTGTCTTGATAAGTTTCGCATGTCTGCCAGATCACACGTTAAGATTTTGCGAGGTCCTATAGCCATTGTTTGGCGACGCGGGAATTTTTTGCGAGTATGTCTGTGAAGAGTATACACACGCTGTGATGACAAAGCATTTTTCACATCCGATTGTGTAATATTATCCTTTCCTAATTGCGTGCGAGCGGCGTCTAACAGCGCTTGTATTCCACCTAAGCTGTGGGGCTTTGTATAGTCTTCATACAAGTCCTTTAGAACTTGCATGGTTCTGTCGGTGATCACCATTGGTAGACAAGCTGATGTGGAAAATATTCACAGAGGATATTACTGCGAAACTGCAGTTTATCTGGAGTTTCACAACCGAGGTCTATGAGTAAATAACCGCGAGATTTCGAGAGAACAACCTTTTTATATAACTCCAAAAACCGCTTGGCTTCACTCTTGCCATATAACTGCCTACCGAGGCATTCTAACTGTCCGAGATCTCTCTGTTTTAGCAAAATAAAATGAGAGGTATTTAGTGAAATGTTGCGGCTGTGCTTCCCTTTCATAAATACATTTTGAACGAGGAGTACAACAGATATGTTTTCGTGTCGTCCCTTTGTAAAGATATTACTTACAATGTCATTATTAGCCGCTTCTATAAAGCAATCATCCAGTATATATAATATGCGGTCATTCGGTTTTGTCTTATGATTGATGGGATCTATAATGTCTTTGTTAACAATAAGTTTGTCAGATAAAGAGGTTTCCTTTTCTAGCGGATGAGATTCACTCCCGCATACAATTATACAATCAAACTGTTTCTGATAGTGCACAACAATTTTTGTGGCGAGATGCGTCTTTCCCGAATTAGTGACTCCTGCAATTATTATTCTTGCGGGGTGAGCAAAGAGATCCAGCAAGTTCTCCTTAAAACAGGAGTATGGAGTACTGTGCGACATGTTGAAGGACACAAATAAAAATGACACTTAAATTTTAGACGTCGTCTATTTTATTGACTACAATATACAGAAAATATTATGTACATGTGTTAAGTATAGCCATTTTAAATAAAGTCATCATCACTATTTTCCTCTGCTTCCTCGATGAAGGGGTTCCCAGTTTGTGTTTTTCTGCGCTTTCGCGGTCTTGGGTTGCCAGATCGTTGCCTCCTGATGTTATTATTATAGTTGTTGTGTACAACAGACGGAAAGTGAAGGTGGCGGAGATACTCTCGTTTTCTCCATAGATGGCTTAATCTTTCCTCTCCTGTTGTTGTTATTGTTGTTGTTACCACGGTCTCGGCCTCCTCCTCCCCCTCCTCCTCCTCCCCCTCCCCCTCCTCCTTCTCGCTCTCGCTCGCGCCGGTTGCCACATCGCGCACGAATTCTCCCCTCGTTTCCTCCTCCCCCTCTTCGCTCTCTGCCGCCTCGGAAAGGTGTTTAATGTCTGGATGACCATATGCTAGCGATTTATAGGCATTTACATACCAACGTTTATCATCGTATAATGACAGCCCGCGCTTTTTCATTTGCGTGGTCATCATTTGACCTCCAACGTTGGTAATGCTCACCTGTTTAAAGAAATGCACTTCTTTTTCATGAAGAATGCGACGGAAATTGTCGTGTTTTAGCCTCCTCTTCTCAGCCCGACAAATTCCCTTTGCACCCGCGGATGTTTGATCGCTATTTAGGAGCAAGGAATAAGTCTTGGGCTTTAGGCAAATTGCCTCTTTTATCGGAATCTCCCCTGTTTCAGATTTTAATAATCCAAGTTTGCCCTTGACAGACTGGTTGTATAATGGATGGTCATGGCTAAAATTAGAAGTGTCTATCCACTCTTTCAAAGGAGATAAGGACAATTCTTTATAAATGTCATCTGTCTCCACAGAGAGGATATAGCTGTCGGTGTCGGAGTAACAGAGCTGCACACGATCTCCGTAATGAGTCTTTAAAACTTTATAATAAAAGTTATACAATTTCAATTTAGCCAGCTCCAAGATGGTAAATCCAACATACTGCGGATAAGCCATACTAACAGTTTTTGCCCTTGAAATGGTTATCACTCTGTTTGGAGCTAAGGGGATGAATCTTTTGAAGAATGGGCTTCGAATCTTTTTGAGAAAAGAAGAAGCATTGCACACCATACTAGCACGTTCTAGTCTTTTTAGAGGGTTCATTAAACACCGCCCAAAGACACTGTTTGAAAGCGTCTTGAAGCACAACTGTTGTGCTTTATCGGTGGCTTCCCTGCGCGCCTTAATATTTTCGTGAATAAAAGGCGATAAAAATTCACGTTGGGAGAATTCGTACACATCGCTTACTCGCTCCACCTCCACCCCCAAGTCAATTAAAAGCTGCAAATGTTTCAGTAAAATGAGGTGGTCCTTCTGCGGAAGATGTGAAGCCACAAGCTTTTGGTTTTTGCGTGGTAAACGCCTGTTCTGCGATGCTAGAAGTTGTTTGTTATAAGGGGAAATGTCCTGATTTCTTATGTTCATGTGATGAATGAGGAGGGGCAAGTCGTCTGTCTTCCTCGCAACTTCGGGTGGAACTCTGAGATCAGCCACTACCCAGTGCCCAACATCACCGCTTTCGTCGTGGTTGGTTAACCCCGATGCAATGAACTCGGACTTTTCACGGGGCGGTAATTTCCGGATATTGCCGTATGGTAATTTCTCAGACATTACCGTGGCATACAAGCTGTTGAAATCAAGGTAAAGTATGTAGGTGCTACTTTCCTTTTGTGGGTCATGGTGCGGATTAACAAGGGAGTTCTTTGCTACCGTGAGAGGGCGAACACATGTTGTCAGTCCCCCTCTCACAGATTGCTCAATTTTGCGGGCTAATTCTGGATCGGATATAAGCTCAAGGTTTGTTTTTGTCATTTTTAGGAATGCATCGTATGCATATCCGGGAAGACTGACATAGTTAACTATATCCAGATCGTACTTTTCAGCAAGCATAGACCTCCACTCTGTAATCACATCGGCTAGCAAACCCACATCAGTCCTCAGGTAGCACTCTAAATAATCACCTAAAGTACGACACCCGGCTGCATTCCAGACTTTTAGTGCATGAGCATACTCCTCCTCCGTAACCGTCTCACCTGTGAGGGAGCTATAAAACTTTTCAATAGGGGGGAGGCTGGTCTCTTCGAGCTTTTTCAGGTCATCCAAGTACTCATACGGAAAAATACCCTTTCCCGTTAGAAGCAGCGACTGAGCTTCGTCTGGCAAATGACGTAAGATATGCTTGGAATACCTGAGTGAGCGGCTGCTTTCAATATGAGTTTTGGCGAGAGAGCTTAGGCTTGCGTTCATAAAAGCTAAGCTATCGAGGAATTTCAGGTTGTTTAGTTCCACAGAGTGATATCGAAGCCCTTGCTTCGTAAGAATTTTGATTTTTGTGTTAACTTGCATTTCTTTCAGAATGAGCCCGAGGTCGTAAGAGTGATTATGAGCCAGACAGGGGATAGCTGTGCGATGATTTTTCATCTGGAGGTTACAGCGAGCGCAATAAGCACCAATGTAGTTCATCCGATCTTTAGTATGGTCGTGGTGTCTGTGCTTTTGTTGATGTGTGGGAAATTTTTGGTTGCACATTTCGCACATTTCGGCCTTCTTAAAAGCTTCTTCATCTTCGTTGGACATGTGGAGAGGATGATAAGGCATGTTTTTTACAATGTCCGCCCATTTGTTAGACAGATTCTCAACAAAGTGCGTGGCAGCGTCGGCACCCTGATATAGAAAACTATCTACTACTTCACCTTGTCTGTCTATTATGATATAGCTGTAGGCACAGGCTTTGTGCTGTGCTATACATCTCTCCCCTCCACCAGTCTTGTCCATGAAGGCTTCAAAGTCGTAGATACACATGTGTGATGGTGCAAATGCTTTCCCATAATTCACGAAGGCGAGTTTACTCCCCTGCACCGGGTAAGTGATCTTTGTTGGCATCTCACATTCTAACATGTGAGATTCGGCTGATCTCTGATCGGGAAACGAAGAGAAACATGTGCGACAAAAGTGCTTGTGAACGTTCCTGCCTCTCATGGTAAATACGTCCATGTACTTATTAAAGTCTGTTATTAGACAGGCGTGCTCATTTTTAAGAAGAAGTAGGTGAAGACGCAGTCGCTCCTTGATGTCTTCTCTTCCTTTTCTCACCTGTAATATGGCATATTTTTCGTGAAATATGTTCGTTTTTTCAAGGGTATAGACATAAATAGAGAGACTATTGTCTCTCTCTAATTCTCCCAATGTTTCCCAGCTGGTGGGGAGTTTTTCCGCGTCATGTTTAATAAGGCGCGCACATTTAGCCGGAGTGTTGACTGCTCTGTGTAGATTATTTTTTGAGCGTCCAGCTGCTAGCCATTTTCCGGCCGCGAGGGATCGTATGACACAGTCTGTGTTACCTGTTGGGTTGAAGATATAATGACCCCCTCGAACATCTTCAGGATATGCCACATGTCGTCCAATTGCTTGGGGAACTAGAAGATGTGATATCGTAATGTCGTGAGCATTAATGGATTCAAGATCGAGTCCGCTTCCCTCATCTGATAACCACTCTTCTAGTTTAGCTTCTGCTTCCTCTGCCCATCCGCATACAGCTCTTCTACACTCGTCTTCGCTAGATATTGCATAACTGCACAGTGTGATATCTTTTTCAATATGCATGACATTGCCGGTAGTGAAGTCTATCTTGGAGAGGGTAATATTAAACCCTGTAAATGATTTCGTGGAAGGGGGAGGGCATCCGAGTGTGGAGCGGTGAATTTGTAAGACATCTGTAAAATAATCTTGATTTCTGCGCAGGTAATCAGACGGAGATGGCTGGTCTTGGTTAGGAATGCTGAAGCCGAGCCTTACGGCTGCCCCTTGAAATAATTCCCCCCTGGAGATAATATGCGGCGTCTCTACAATATTATCTTCTTCTTCTTCTTTATCACTAATAACATCACTGTCACTTTCATAATATTTTCTATTCACACGAGCACGCGATATTTCCGGTTGTGCTGTAATAGACCTGGACGGCCCGGGTTGGGGCGAGAGAATCCGCGATGGTCCCGGTTGCGGTGTAATAGACCTGGACGGACCGGGTAGGGGTGAGAGGGGGCGAGTCGAGACTTGTTGTATGGGAAGGTCCTGCTGTAGGTTCCCTGCAAGACATAACATAAACACAGTTATTACACAATAATGCGAGGAGGGGGTTATACAACATTCACTCCTCAAACCGTCTTTGTGAGAACTTGCCTGGTGTGGTATGTGACGATCGGTGAGTGGCGATCTTAGAACCTTTAGACCCCTTTCC
>NC_091553.1:14978476-14983476 GCF_042767895.1 Penaeus vannamei
CCATCTTCAGCTTCCTTCGGATTGTAGATAAAGGCTATCAGTACAATATGAAGTTGATTTTTGGCCTATACATATACTTTGGACTTGACACCTTTACCAAACAAAATAATTGTGATCGAGTATATATCTTGTTTATGTCAATCTGAACATCAGATATCTAAGTTTATATCTTAAAAGTATTACAAACCTTTCTTTTTCCTAGGGAAAAAACGAAATATAAGTTGTTTATTCTCTTCTTTTTGCTTTTTACAAGCAGAAAAAGGATGAGACTTGCCCCACATTGTCGGAACTGACATTCCAATTTTCGCACTTCTGTGTAAACAAACGGCATGTGATGCCTTCAAGAGATTATCACTAACGCCATCTATTGCGCCAACGCTGCATTATTCACAGGACTTAGCTTGACATTTCTGTCCTTCGTATATAGTCTTTGACAGCAGCACAATATGTATGGGTGGGTACACCTGTAACCGGGGCATTAGTTAACATCTCCAGGTAGTAGCCAATGCCATCTCCATCCGACTTCAGCCTTCAGTAGTAGAGGTTCCTCCATTGGGCATTGAGATGAAATTATATTTGCATTATGTTTTACTGTGTATCAGTGTATGCAGACTTGATGAGAAAAAGGCATTACATGCCAAACTTATATATGTGGCTGACAAATTCTAATTGTACTGGGTGATTTCAATGTGGTATCTGTCCGTGACTGAGCTGGCTTTGAAATATATGTCAAACCCAATGACTCTGGGGTTGATCTCAGTAGTGTGAACAGCCTCCTTTTCTGGGACTTTGCTAGATCCCAAAGAATGGTATCAGCCCTACAACCTACATCACAGGGATAAAGGTACTGTGGTCAAGGAGACCAACCACATACTCGTTAGCACTAACTGGAGGATCCTCTAGAACTGCAGAGTTTACTGGAGTGCCGAGTTCTGTGGCACCGACCAAAACCCCATATCTCCAGTGGCCACTCCAGGATGTTTCATCTGGACAGATCAAGGGAGGAGTGTGCATGGTGATCAGCTTACAGTGCTCAAAAATGTGATGGACTCTATCAGACTCCTTTATGTGTGAAACACCCAACGCAGCACAGAGTCTATTGGCGAACACTCAAGGACAAGTCAGAATTTTATCTCACTAGAGGTGGAGGCCACAAATAAATTTTACATGGTTCATATGAATGGCAATCAGGATTTGCACTGTTCACTTGATGCATAAGGTTTTGACAGTGTTGAGAAGAAATAATAAGCAGATCATCAGGAATCTTGCTGAGGAAGTTAAAGGCTGTTTCCTAGCAAATGACCCATGTCATGCCTATTAATTCCTGTAAAAAACTGAAGTTCAATTCCTCCTTGCACATGACTGCAGTCCACTCAGTGGATGGACGGATCATCTCAGATGCTGGAAATTGAGAATGTTGGGCTGAGTATTTTGAGCAACTGCATCTGGTAGACCTTTGGGAAATGGTCTGCATCAGCCATTTGACTGGTCTATTATCTCTTAATGGAGTGGTTCTTGTGGGTGTGATTTCCTACAGGTATGGCTGGGTGCTGGAGGAGAGTGGAGATTAACAGGGAAGCCAGCGAGGCCCTTTAACAGGGAAGGCCTGGGCAGGCCTACTGTTGCTACTGACGTTATCAGGCTCCATCGGAGGAACGTGGAGTGATGATCTCGATCTCGGCCAGGAGCTAGAGCTTAATTACTGTCAACCTGTGCCAGTTACCCGGGAGCGAGGGGAGCCTGTGATGCAATGAGCAAACCATGAGTTATATGTCTCATCCAATCAGATCTCGGCATTAAGTCATCGAGAAGCAGCTGATAGCGAGGGGTGAGGACAAAACTGTGGACCTGTGTGACCCAACATGGGGCAAGTATACCGAGCTGCAGGTTGCGAGGGTCGTGCTGCTACAGACCTTCCAGGAGATAATCTGGATGCAAGCAGTGCTGAAAGCCCAGTGCTGGACCCACCCATCAGTGAGGATCCTCCTACCTTGACTGAGGGTAGGAAGGGGATCACTAAGTTGAAGGGTGGAAAAGCTGTAGGCAGATGGAATATCCCTGCTGAACTTCTAAATTTTGGTGGTGAAACTATGGCATGTGGCTTGCATACTGTCCTGGCTGCCATCTGGCAGTTCGATTCCATCCCCCAAATTGTTCAGGGACGTGGCCATCCTTCAAGGGAAAGGGGAAAGGGGATGTTAGTAATGGTGGCAATTACTGTGGTATCACACTGCTCAGTATATCAAGTCCACAATAGATCATACCATAGTGCTTTTAGTTGTTATGGAATGCTGGTGTGTTTGGTGGACTGCTTGCAACGTACATTAACCTCACAGAGTGTGACTAGGCGCAACACAAGTTCCTATGGAAGATCCTGAAAATTAGGGGAATTGCAACACAGATTATTGTTCTAATAGCATGCCTAGTCTATATACTGGTACTGAAAATGCTGTAAAGTGTAATGGGGGCCTGTTGAGCTTCTTCCCCATTAACTCAGGAGTGGGAATCTGTTCAGTTGATACATGTTTGCATCGAGGATGTCAAAGTCACAGAGAACTTTACATGCCTTGCTTGTGCAGTCCTTCTCTCAGGGATGTCAGACCAGAAGGCAGTAGACGGCAGCAGAAGCCACTTATACTCTGTGGAAGCGAAAACTGAATGCTATCTAGTACCACAACTCGATACCTTAGGTAACAAGACCTTATGCCGGATCATGGGGTACAGTTGGCAGGACCATGTGTTCAACCGACACCTAGACCTCGAGGCTGGCATAAGACCTATTACTTACATAATCCGTGACCGCCAATTCACACTAAACGGGGACCTAGTTTCTTTCCCTGTGGATAACCCTGCCCACAAGGCTGTCTCTTCCCGAGACAATCCTTTGCGGAGAAGGCCTGTGGAACCGCCAAGGAAATCGTAGCTTGAGAAGCGCGACCAAAACTATTTTGAGGAGTTAGATATGGGTCGAGTTCCTATCTGGCGGCTCGACATGTGGGACCCACGTGACGGGAAGCGGAGGGTGGATGCGGCTTTATGTCCGTCGGCGTCAGCTCCATTGATGATATGATATAACATATATATATATATATATATATATATATATATATATATATATATATATATATATATATGATTACATATACATATATATGTATTTATATATAAGAATGATAATGGTAATGATAAAAATATTGATAATAGTGATATATATAAAAATATATAAACAACGGTATGATGATAGCAAGTGATAATGAAAATGATAATCCTGATAATAGAAATAATAGTGATAATATGGAATATAGAAATAATAATGTTAATGATAATGATAATGCTGATAGTGATAATAATAATAATGGTAATAACAACGATAATGATTATAATAATCAAAATAATCATAATAGTTTTGCTAAAAATCATGCTAATAGGTGGAATGATAAGAATAATATAGAAATGATAATAATAAGAGTTTCAACATCAGTAATAATTACCACAACAAAAATAAATACAACAGCAATAAGATCGGCAATAACAGCAATAACAAGAACAATAATTATTATAATGGTGATTTTGTTGATAATAATAATCATAAAAGTATTATTAATAATGATAATAATGATTATGTTAATGAACATAATAATGATACTAATAGTATTATGAATACTACTGCTACTACTACTACTACTTATAATAACAACAATAATTATTATTATTACTAAATTGATCGTCATTATTATCATTATTAACATTATTATTATTATTTCATGGTTACCATAATTATAAACAAATAATAATGATTTTGTTAATAATAATCATAATAATAATAATAATAATGATAATGATTATGATAATGAACATGATCATGATACTAATAGTATTATGAATACTATTGCTACTAATACTACTACTAATAATAACAACATTAATAATGATTATTATTACTAAATTGATCGTCATT
Organism: Penaeus vannamei; assembly: GCF_042767895.1. NCBI lineage: Eukaryota > Metazoa > Arthropoda > Malacostraca > Decapoda > Penaeidae > Penaeus > Penaeus vannamei. Next base: position 14,982,435 of record NC_091553.1, read on the forward strand.
ATTATCATTATTAACATTATCATTTTTATTTCCTTGATTACCATAATTATAAACAAATAATAATATTAGTAATGATGATAATGATAAAGATAATTATTATAATTGATATAATTTCTTTTAATAATAACAATCGCAATAATAATGATGATTTTTATTATTATTATTACTATCACTACTATCATAATTATCATTATCATTATTATTACCACATCATCATCATCATCATCACCATTATTATAAGAAATCATATTAATATTGGTTGTAACAATAATGATAATAGATAATAGAGATAATAATAATGATATTATAAAAGATAATAACAATGATGAGGATGATAACCAAAATAAAAGAGAATAATAGTTTTGATTCAAGTAATAATAGTAATACAAAAATAATCTTGAAAAAATAATAGAAATGAAATAAATAGTGATAAAATATAATAACGCTAATGATATTAATAATAATGATAATAATAATAATTAATAGTAATGATTATGATAATAGTAATGGACAGTAATAGTCATAGTAATAATGATAGTAATGATGACGATGATGATAATAATAATAGTAATAATAATAATAATAATGGTGATAATGATAATGATAATGAGGATGAGGATGATGATAATGATAATGAGGATGATGTGATGGTGATAATAATAATAATAATAATAATAATAACAAAAACAGTAATAATACTAATACTAATAATGATAATAATGATAATGAGGATGAAGATGATGATAATGATAACGATAATAATAATAATAATAATAACAAAAGCAGTAATAATACTAATACTAATAATGATAATAATGATAATGAGGATGAAGATGATGATAATGATAACGAAGATGATATGATGGTGATGATGATAATAATAATAATAATAATAATAACAAAAACAGTAATAATACTAATACTAATAATGATAATAATGATAACAATAATATCTGTCATCATAAGACCAATAATAATAATTGTAATAACACTAGATAACTGCGTGCTTCATAAACTCGAAGATTATGAAATTTCCCAGATA
>NC_091553.1:15040976-15043476 GCF_042767895.1 Penaeus vannamei
ATGACAAGGAGGTCCCTCTTGATTTTTTGCCAAACATTAATTGAACTGTTTCTATATTATTGCTGCACTATTTAAAAAAAATGCAACTGGCGCGATGCGCTATATTACAAAGATCTACCTTCATCATAGAGCCTACAACGATGTTAATGCTCTTATTGTCAGCATTAACCGCAACGGTCTTGGACCTTCCGTGAACACTGCTCCTGGTCTCCAGTCAATTCCGTTCGGTCACCTATTCAGTTCCTGTTCCCGGCTTTCCAATATCTGTCGGAATAACCTTTGTCTTGTACTTCCACAACTCCCTTTTTCATCTCAGCTGTCGTAGAGTCCCATAGAATGGCAAAGTTTCTATTTTCGAAGGCAGGATCCGGTTCGTAGTCGCACCATTGCCGTGGAACATCGAACTCTTTCACTATGCAAGCTTCCCAGTGGACCTCTCCCTTAACATGCCGCCGTTCATATAGTCTATAACGTCCATTTAGATCTCGGTGCACACTTTCGGATGCGATCGCACACCTTTTTCTCCTGTGTTATCCTTCCTTTGATCAAACACGCTATGAAGCACAATTCTTTGGCAGGGAATAAAAGGCTTTATTTTCCTTTTTTTTTCTTCTTCTTTTCTTTTTCTTTTTGAGATCCCTCTCTAAATGCTGCCTTCGAGTGTCTCCTCTCGTCCTTTTGCCTGCTCTGCTGTCCTTGTAAATCATTTCCTTTTACGACTTTCTCTTGGACTCTACAAGGTCGTTGTGTTGGTATTTTGATCCTTTGGCTTTGTACTTGATTTTGCCGCCTCAGTTTTGTTAATATAAATATTTTCTGTTAAGAAGCATAGCGTCTGTGCCATCATTATATTTCTAATTCCCGATTCTTTACTAAGGGTTACAAAATAATAATAATAATAATAATAAAGAAAAAATAATAAAGCATACCAAACATATAACAGAGCAAATTCTAAAATCAGAGCGTAACACTAAAACCTCTCACTTCAAAGCAATACTAAATGTAAATTTAATCAAACGCTAAATACAGCAAAATAAACAAATATAATATTCGCCAATAATCTCAAAGCACGAATTAAGAGCAACTCCACTTACAGACGTCACCTGGAGGATTGCATCATGAATTGCAAGATTGTGACATGAGAGAACTATCTGATACTGTTCTTGTCACTTGAAATGCGAAGAACGAACGGATAGAAGGACGATCAAAACCACACCAGCACGTCCTAACCCTGACTTTGCGTTCCTTGCAGAAGACTCTAGGGGGTGCTATTGTTTTAGATAAGGGGACATCATCGAAAATATTATTAATTTAACCGTTCTCATTACCTACTTTATCATAATCCCCATCTTAGTATTGCTAATATATATCAATAATGATTCTTACATTTATTACTAGCAATAACTTAATTATTAGCTTTTGGAGCAATGTAGTTATCTCCTGGGAACGACCGACTAACTACCGAACCGCCGGCCGTAAAAGCCCCAGGATTTTTTTCTTTTTTTTTTGGGGGGGGGGGAGGGGCGAATTTTCCTACGGGTCCTGCGTCGCCAGCACTGACCGGCCGGCACTCGTGGGAGGAAGACGGGCACATCAGCCCATCAAGTCTTCACGGGGATAATATTCTTTAAGTACACCTTCATAAACATTCTAATGGCATAAGGTACAGCCAAGGTAATATATAAAATCACATACGACTCAGAACCGGCCAGTGTACAATGCATTCCAACCGAATGAGAGACAAGAGTAAGAGAGAACCAAGAGAAGAGAGAGACAAGAGTAAGAGATAACCAAGAGAATAAAGAGAAAGAGAGGAAAGTAAGAGAGAGACAAGAGTAATAGAGAGAGATAGAGTGACAGAGAAAGAAAGATAGAGGGACACAAAGTTTCTCCCTCTATGTCCCTCTATCTCTCTCTGAGATTTTACCCGATGGTTTCCTTGACGTGTCACCACTTTCTACCACGTAATATTGCTTCATAATTAATTAGCTACTTAGTATTAGTTACAAAGTAAATATATAACTTCATGATCAAAATTATATTGGCATGGAATTTGATTTAACAAATAGAAAAAGCTAAGTTAAAAGGGAATGCTGAAGTACTGGGACACTCTGTGATGAAATATTTTTAACCTATTAGGAATCACCACAGTAATGGCTTTAGTATTGTGGTTGCTAAATTAATCACTATCTTATTTAGGATTACTAATTCACTATTATAGGTAGTATAACTGTCATTAGCGATTACTATAACATTATTGTCATTATTGTTACTAATGAATTTATTGTTCTATTCTTTTTGTTTTATTTGTCTTCTCTTGTCTTCTTTATTATATTTTTCATTATTTTTTTATGTGTTGTTGCGTTGTGTTATAATAATAACACAACGCATTATAGTGTTATTCTTATTGCTGGAGTTCATTTTGATTATCATTTGTATTATATTTCTTCATTATTGTTTTTATTAGTGTTATAATTTTCATTATTATTAATGTTATTAT
>NC_091553.1:15070976-15073476 GCF_042767895.1 Penaeus vannamei
TTTGATTACAATGATGACAATATGGATGATAATGATAACAATAATAATGATGATGATGACAATAATAGTGATAATAAAGATGATTATGATTAAGATAGAAATATTCGTGGTGATAATGCTAACTATGATAATGACATAATAGTAATCATGATAGTGATAACAATGACAATGATAATATTGATGATATTAACATGATAGTTAAAATGACAATGTTAATATCAATGACAGTATTGATATTGATAATCATAATCATGACAATAATCGCAATTATAATAAAGCCATTAATAACAACAATAGTGATGATACTACTCCTACTACTGATGTTGATAATGATAATGAAAATAATAACAATAATAATATTAGTAAATATACTAATAAAGATTATGAATATAATAATGATAACATTAGTAAAGATAATAATTATAATGATAATAATAATGATAATTATACTGATAATGATAAGAGCAATAATAGTAATGATGATGAATATTATAACAATAGTGATAATAATAATAAATATCATAACAATAGTAGGGATGAAGATGATATCATTAATAATAACAATAATAATAAAAAGGATGTTGACAGTAAAAAATATGAAATATTAGTAATGGTAATGATGACAAAAAATATAATGAAAATGACAGCAATGATAGTAGTAATGATATTGATAATAATAATGGCAATAGTATTAATAACAGTAATGATAATAATAGTAATGATAATAACAATGATAATAGAAATAGGAAGATAATAGTGATAACATAATAGAAGGATAATAGTGACAATAATAAGAGAATAATAATAACAATAGAAAGAAGAAAAGAAGAACAATAATGATAATAATAATATGATAATAACAATTATCATTATTATCATTATAATAATTATGATAATAGTAATAATGATAATAATAATAATAATAATAATAATAATAATAAAATAATGATAATAATAATAATAATAATAATAATAATAATAATAATAATAATAATAATAATGATAATGATAATAATAGTAATGACAATAATAATGATAATAATGATAATAATAATAATAATAATAATTTCATTATCACAATGATAATGATGATGATAACATTAAAGATAGCTTTGTTAATGATAACTATTATAGTGATATTAATGATGATGATAACAATTAAAGTGCTATTAATGATGTTTATAATCATACTGACAATAACGATAATATCATTAATAATGTTGAAAGTAATAATGATGATAAAATGATAATGCTGATGCTCATAGTAATGATAATGATGTTAATGATCATAACAATAATAATGATAATGATGAACTAAATAAGGAGCAAAGGAAAAGAAAATTAATAATGATTGAAATGGACTAATAAATAAAGACCACAGAACTAGAAGCGAATGAGCGAAACAAGACGAACGAGAAGAGAGAAAGAAGAGAGAACAAAATTAAGGGAGAAGAGTAGTAGAAAAGAATTTGGAAAAGGATGCAAAAAATCGAATAAAGAGATAAGAGAGGAACGAATGAAAAGGGAAAATAAATGAAGAACCGAACAACGAAAGAAAAGAGGAAGAGACAAATCAAGAGAACTAAACGAAAATCGAATGGAGAGAGAAGAGAGAAGATAACAGGAACGAAGATAATTAAGAAAGAATCAGATAAAGAGAGAAGAGAAGAAGGTTTAGAGGACCAGAACAGAGGGCAAGACAAAGAAGAATAAAGAAAAGGAAAACGAGAATCGAATGAATAGGGAAGAGAGGGAGACAGGAAGACAGGAGACCGATTGCAAAAGGCACGAGTCGTGAATATTGCAATTCTTTCTTATGTCTCTTGTTTGTTGTTGATTTATTTAATTTGCACGGTGTATGCACGTCTATTCCTCTCTTCGTAAAAGTTAATAGACAGGGATAGATAGATACCATGCTGGAAATGTTGATAGACAGGAAAAGAAAAATTTGGATAGATAATTGGCATGTTGGAAACGTGGATAGACAGAGAAAAAGATATTTAGATAGATAATTTGCATGCTGGAAACGTTGATAGACAGGAAAAGAGAAATTTGGATAGATAATTAGCATGCTGGAAACGTCGATAGACAGGAAAAGAGAAATTTGGATAGATAGATAGCATGTTGGAAATGTTGATAGACAGGAAAAGAGAAATTTGGATAGATAATTAGCATGCTGGAAATGTTGATAGACAGGAAAAGAGAAATCTGGATAGATAATTGGCATGTTGGAAACGTTGATAGACAGGAAAAGAGAAATTTGGATGGAGATTAGCATGTTGGAAATGTTGATAGACAGTGACAGAGAAATTTGGATAGATAATTAGTATGCTGGAAACGTTGATAGACAGGAAAAGAGAAATTTGGGTAGATATATAGCATGCTGGAAATGTTGATAGGAAAAGAGAAATTTGGATAGATAATTAGCATGCTGGAAACGTTGATAGACAGGGAAAGAAAAATTTGGATAGATGATTAGCACGCTGGAAACGTGGATAGA
>NC_091553.1:15079846-15082346 GCF_042767895.1 Penaeus vannamei
ACATACAATCGTTCTGTCCCAGGGTGCTTGCCGGCGCGCAGCCCGGGCTGTGGGGGGGGGGGGGGGCAATGGGGGGGGGCAAGTGGGGTCAAGGAATGTGGGGGAAGCGTTGTAGGGTGAGGGGAGTGTGGGGAATGGATTGTGTACACAGGAATGGGGGGGGGGAAGAGTTGGGTGTGTGTAGGAAGTAGGGTTTGGGGAAAGGTGAGACGAATGTGGCGATACTTGGTTCGGGGTTAGGGAACACGGGGCAAGGGTGGGGAAGTTACATAGGGTATAGGAGAAATGGGAGGATGTGGGAGGAATAGGCAGTGCCTGGGGAGGATGAGGCATATTTGCAGAGGGGGTTATGTGCAGATAAATGTGGGGGAAGTGATTGTGTGTAGGGAGGAACCGGGTTGTACTGAATGTGGGGAAAGTGTAAGGGTGTAGGAGGGGATAGAAGTGTAGGAATGCGTGAGGAATATTGGATACATACGCCGAAGAAGCTGTGTGTACAGGAACGTGGGGAAGTGTAGGCGAAAGGATTGCGTGTGGGGAAGCAGTGGGGCGCCGACGACTACTGGGATGCAGAAGAGGAGGTCAAGTGAGGGGCTGTGGGGGAGTTGCTCTTGTGGTGGGGGGCCTGGCGTAGGCGGGTGCGGGGTCAGAGTGTGTTACGAATGTTACATATATGTACATATATATGTATATATACATATAAATATATATATATATATATATATATATATATATGTATATATATATATATATATATATATATATATATATATATATATATATAATATATATATATATATATATATATATACATATATATACATATATATATATATATATATATATATATATATACATATGTATATATATATATATCTATATTATATATATATACATATATATATGTATATATATATATATATATATATATATATATATATATATATATATATATGTAATATATATATATACATATAGATAGATAGATAGATAGATAGATAGATAGATATAGAGATATATATGTATATAATATATATATATATATATATATATATATATATATATATATATATATATATATATATATATATGTATGTATGTATGTACGTGTGTGTGTGTGTGTGTGTGTGTGTGTGCATGTGGGTGTTGAGCAGCTGTTTACGTGAGTTACTCTGAAGCTAGTGCATTTTGTTTTACACCTTAGCATAAAAAGCCATCAATGTTGTTTCATGAAAATAGGAAAAAAAAAACAGTCATGTTGTAAATCACTAGCCAGTCAAACCACAGGGGACAAAGGTAGGGGGGCGGAGAAAATGTATGATGTATAACTACCAAAATTACGTATAGAAAGCAGCTCTCTCTCTATCTCTCTCTCCATCTTTTTCTATCTTACTCTCTTTCTCTATTTTCCACTCTCTGTTTCCCTCTCTCTGTTTCCCATCTTTATCTTATCTTCTCTCTCTTTTCCTCTTCATGTTAAACCTCTCTCTCTCTACTTTAGACCCCCCTCCCCCCTTCATGTATAAAGGAACGCCAAACGAGCGCTATAAAGGGGGAATGTAAAAAGGTTCATTATTACACGACAACCATTCTTTTGTTTTGTCTGTTGGAACTGTGAATTCTAAAACAAATGCTCTAGATGAAACAAAACAATGGGGAGGTGTATCAAGACAAAAGCCCAGGGGGAGGAGGGGCGGGGGGGGAGGGCCAGGGGAGGGGGGGAGGGGAGATTATCATCAGCAAAAGGCGGTTTAATGGTAACATATAATCTAGATGAGTGTGTGTATGTGTGTTTGTGTGTTGAAAGATAGAAATGCAAAGGGGTAAGGAAGGGGAGAAAGAGAGAGAGAGGGAGAGAGATAGAGAGAAAGAGAGAGAGAGAGAGAGATGGCACGAGGGGAAAAGGAGAGACAAATTGATGAAATAAAAGAGAGAACGCGAGAGATGGGGCGAGAAGGGGCAAAGAGGATGGAAGATAAGGAAAAGAGACCCAAGAAGAGAGAGAAACAGAGAAAGATAATACGAAAATAGAGCAAAGAACCAACTGCATTTACACGAACAGGTATGAAAAGCAAACTGTAACTTCAACTTTTTTTTCAACGAACGTAACAAAATGTAATTCGGCACAATACAGTTTCCAACGCATGTCAGAATAAACTGCAATGCATTCGCCGCGAAGAGGGGAAAAGAGGGGAAGGGAGAGGGAGAGGAGAGAGGGAAGGGGAGGAAGAGAAGGGGAGAGGGAAGAAGGGAGGGGGAGGAAGAGAGGGAGGGAGGGAGGAAGAGAGAGGGGCAGAGGGAAGAGGGGAGGAGAGGGAGGAAGAGAAGGGGAGAGGGGGAAGGTGAGGAAGAGAAGGGGAGAGGAGGAAGGTGAGGAAGAGAAGAAGAGAGGGAGGAAGAGAGAGGAAGAGGGGAAAGAAATAGAAGGAAAGACGGAGAGGGAGAGACAGGGGAATTGGATATAGAGAGGGGGATGGAGGAAGAGAAAATAGAGAAGGAA
>NC_091553.1:15094846-15102346 GCF_042767895.1 Penaeus vannamei
TTATTACATCAGTGACCTTATTGCTTTGGCAGAGGTATGCGCTATCTGAATGATTCTTGTTACCATTGTTACTATCATCATCATAATTTCTATTATCAATATTAATATAATTATCATGTTTATTTTCATGGTTATCATTATCAATGCCTTTGTTATTGTCACAACAATTACAGCAATAATCGTTATCATTATCATCATCAGCATTAATGATAGCAAGATCACCCACCATATTATCCATCCCTTTCCTCTGTTTCGTTTCAATCCACCTCATCTTCAACAACAACATTCTCTCCTCGAATACCCAAGCATGACCTGACCCTCAAAACAGCACATTTCACCTGCGTCGACCTCTTCTTATCAACCTCAGCGCTCGTCTGTGAAAACCACTTCCGAAGTATTTATTTTTCCCCCTCGGCTGATTTCAAGCAGGGTTCCTTGCTAGATTGTCTGTTGTTGGTATTGTCCTTGATATTGTCTATTGTAATATCTGTGTTATGTGTCGCTGTATCATTGTATTATTATTTTTTATTTTGTTTTAATTTTTATGTCTATGCGTGTGAGAGAGGCAGAAGGAGGGAGGGAGGGAGAGAGAGAGAGAGAGAGAGAAAGAGAGAGAGAGAGAGAGAGACAGAGAGCAAGAGAGAGAGAGAGAGAGAGAGAGAGAGAGAGAGAGAGAGAGAGAGAGAGGGGGGGGGGGGAGGAAGAGAGAGAGACAGGGGAAGAGGGGAGAGAGAGAGGGGGGGGGAAGGAGGGAGAGAGAAAGAGAAAGAGCTGTCCACCGCCATCCCTTGCGCTTCCTATGAACTTTGCAAGACGGGATGCTGATCACTGCAGCTTTGGGCATTTACCTGAAGGAACGTTCTAGAGAAAGAAAACAATACTTGTTGCAACGCCTCTTGCAACTGCACCTCGCTCGACCTGCCGTGCTTGTGAACCGATGCTATCAATTCCCAATCAGATGTCAAGCTCAGCCACGGGTACGGGGAGGGGGTGAGGCGGGGGAGGGAGAATAGGGGTGTGGGTATTAGGGCGGGGTAGGGAGAGTGGGACAAGGTGGGGGTATTAGGGCGGGGTAGGGAGAGTGGGACAAGGTGGGGGTATTAGGGCGGGGTAGGGAGAGTGGGACAAGGTGGGGGTATTAGGGCGGGGTAGGGAGAGTGGGACAATGGAAGGGGGGGGGAGGGAGGCAGGTGAGTGAGACTAGGGTGGGTTGGTAGGGGTTGCCGGGGGGGGGTATAGGGGGCTGAGGGCTTAAGCAGGAGAGGGGGCGGAGAGGAAGGGGGACTAGAAAGAGGAAGCGAGAAGGGTGTCGAAGGATGGAAGAGAAGAAGATAGGAGGAGGAGAAGGTAGAAATGTGAGAAGAAGAGGGAATAGGGGATGAGAAATGACCTGAAGTGAAAAGCATAAAAAAATGAGAGGAAGAAGATAATGGCAGGGAGGCGTGGATAGGAGAGAAAGGAGAGGAGATAAGTAAGGAAACGGGAAGCGGAGGAGAGGAAGAAGAGGAATTAGAGGAGGGAGAAGGAGAGGGGGGGGGGTGGAGAGGGCTTCACATTTGACCTTCTCGACAGTATTACATCTTAGTATACGCTTGATATTTCGCTGTCCTGCAAGAGAGGGACTTCGTGGCCTCCTTCGTTGAAAAAGGATTAATAATTTTTCTGCTGGAAATGCTGTCTTATTGTTATCATGAGTACAGTACCTTTTCATAATCATTAATATCATTGCTATCACCGCTAGCAATGGGAGCGGTGTTACGATTCTTGTTACTGTCATTAATCATTATCATAATTATTATTGCTATCATCAGTATTAAATTTGATGTTACCATCATTACCTTCATTATTATTACTATCATAAATATTATAATGATTAATGTTATTATCATTATCAGCATCATTATTACTATCATCAATATTATAATGATTGATGTTATTATCATTATCATCAGTATTATTACTACCATATGTATCATAATGAATGATGTTACTGTCATCATTATCATTAGTATCATCAGTATTATAATGATTGATGTTACTAATATCATCATCACCATTACCAACATTATTATTATCACTACTGTTACAATATCATCGTCATCTATATCTTTATCGCTATCATAACCACTACTCCATTTTTAAGTATCAGTTCCACCACGTAGATGGCGTTACCTGTTGTTTTCGGTGAAGTAGTTCGTAAGCAGGATTTCTCAAAGAAATTCTAACAAACTGTTATACTTTCTCGTGCGTGGGTGTCACTTGCCATAAGCCGAGGGACCGGTTGACTGTCACTGCGCCGACCGGGTATTCTGATTAACTCTGGTATTATTACTGCTATAAATTCCGTCGCTCTTCTATTTTTAAAAGTATAGATACTGCTATAGATAATATATTTTGTTATATGATATAGTGGCTTTTTTCTCTATATCATCATCATCGACTTATTACTGATGTAATTTAATCACTATTATCATTATTAATTTCATATTTGCATGAAAATGATGATAGTAAAAATAACGTTGATAACGTTATCTTTACTATCATCTTTATCATGAAATTTCGTATTATCATCATTATCACTTCAATTATCATCAATATTATTATTGTTGCTGCCATTACTTTTATCATTATCATAACTATAATCATCATCATTGTTATCATTATCATTATCATCATTATTATAATCATTGTTGTTATTGCTGGCAGTAGTATATCATTGTTTTCTTTATTATTACTACTTTTATTGTCATTGTTTAATTAATGTCATTATCATTATTACAATCATAAACACCATTATCACAATTATAAAGATCATTTTCCTTATCACGGATACTATTATTGTTATCAGTATTTTTATTATGACTATTGTTATTGTTATCATTATTGTTAGTATAATCACGATCATCATTCTTCTTATTTTTATCATTATTATAATTATTATCAACAATATCATATCACAATATTTTAGAATGAAAAATGAAAACGAAAAGGAGATATACACATCGCTAATATAATTCTAAGAAATCCATTTTTATGTGAAAATCTCAAAGCCTCAATAATAAAACCAAATTTAGCCAAAGTTAGTTTTATCTCTCAAGAATCACAAAACCGACATGAAATTTTTTCTTTGTTTTCCTTGTTTTTTTTTTTCTTTCGTTTTATTTTCTTTGCCAGACATACAGTCAGCCATGTTGCGTTGCGCGACTGTTTTTCAACGGTGCAAGCAAACATTATGCAACGGCCGGGGTTCGACATCGCTCAGGCAGCGCTGTTTCGGAGTCCGAGTGCGCTGTGTTTTTGAGATCGCTGTTTTCGGTTTTGGGGGCCAGGAAAAGACGGGATTAAAGGGGACATATTTCTTATAGGGGGGTGGGAGATTTTTTTTTTCTTGAGGGGGGGGGGTTAAAGGGGACACATTTCTTTGAAGGGGGTGGGGGATTTTTTTTTTTTTTAGGGGGTGGGATTTTTTTTTTTTTTTTGGGGGGGGGGAGATTAAAGGGGACATAGTTCTTATAGTTTTTTTTTTTAGGGTGGGATTTTTTTTTGGGGGGGGTGGGATTAAAGGGGACATAGTTCTTATAGGGGGTGGGGGATTTTTTTTTTTTTTAGGGGTGGGAGATTTTTTTTCTTGGGGGGGTTAAAAGGGGGCTTATTTCTTTTAGGGGAGGTGTGGAATTTTTTGGGGGTGGGGGGTGGGGGAGGGAGATTAAAGGGAACATATTTCTTATAGAGGGTGGGAGATTTTTTTTTTTGGGGGGGGGATTAAAGGGGCATATTTCTTTTAGGGAGGTGGGGATTTTTTTTTGGGGTGGGTGGGTGGGTGGGGAGGGAGATTAAAGGGACACATTTCTTTGAGGGGGGGGGGGATTTTTTTGGGGGGGGATAAAGGATACATATTTCTTTTAGGGGGGTAGGGGACTTTTTTTTTTTTGGGGGGGGGGGTGATTCTGCTATGTACTAATAATTTTAGGGCATAAAGATCGGCGTTGTTGTTGTTGCTGTTGTCATCCTTATGATTCAAACCATCATATTCATTAACATGAAGTTTAGTCATAGCAGAGGCAGATAAAGTTGTCATCATTATCATTATTGTTATATTATGATGATTACAACCATCATCACCCTTACCATTATCATTGTTATCATTGTTATTACTATCATTACCATTATTATCCTTGCTAAATGAATATTATGATTACAGATGTTATTGTCTTCTTTCCTTTCATTATTTTTATTACTGGTATTGTTATGATTATTATTGTTATTGTCAGTGGTATTATCATCATCATCAACATTATTGTTAGTTGTATTATTATTATCACCATTACTACTATTATTATCATTATTGTTATTGCTGCTGTTATCATTATTGTTATTCTTGTTATCATTATCATTATCATTATTATTATTACTTTAATTATTATCATTATTGTTACTACCAGTATTATCATTATGATTATTATTGTTATTATAATCATTCTTATTATCATTATTGCCATTCTTATTATTATCACCGTGTTATCATTTCTATTATTGCCATTATCATTATCATTATTATTATTATCATTATAATTGTTGCTGTTGTTGTTATTCTTACTATCATTGCTATAACTACCTTTTTGATGTTGTTATTATCATCATCATCATCATTATTATTATTATTAAGATTATTATCATTATTATTATTATTATCATTATTATTATTATTATCATTATTATTATTATTATTATTATTGTTATTATTATTATTGTTATTATTATCATTATTATTATTATTAGCATTATCATTATCATAATCATTACTATTATAATTATAATAATTGTCATCATTATTATCATTATTATTATCTTTATTATTGTTGTTGTTGTTGTTATCATCATTACAATTATGATAACCATTATCATCATTGTTGATATTATCATTATCACTATTGTTGTTATTATGATAATTATTACTATTATGATCATTACTATTACTATTACTATTATCATTACTATTTTCATTATCATTATTATTGTAACCATAATAATTATCATCATTATTATCATTACCATTATAGTCATGATTACCATTATTCCTATTATTGCCATTATCATTATCATTATTATTATTATCATTATAATTGTTGCTGTTGTTATTATTCTTACTATCATTGCTATAACTATCTTTTTGATGTTGTTATTATCATCATCATAATTATTATTATTATTATTAAGATTATTAACATTATTATTATTATCCTTATTATTATTATTATTATTATTATTATTATTATTATTATTATTATTATCATTATTATTATTATTATTATTATTATTATTATTATTATTATCATTATTATTATCATTATCATTATTATTATCATTATTATTATTATTACTATTATTATTATTATTATTATCATTATTATTGTTGTTGTTGTTATTGCTATCATTATCATTTTTATTATCATTAAACCTATTATTGTTTTTATGATTATTATTATCATTATCAATATTATCATAATCATCAGCATTATTACTGTTCTTATTATTATCATTACTGTTTTCATTATTTTTACTACTACTATTATGATAATTGTTTTCATTAATTTTCATTTGTCCTTTTTTGATGAAATAATCATTATCGTTGTTATTGCTATTATCATTTTCATTATTGTTATTGTTATCATCATTACTATTGTTTTTATTACTACTAGAATAATAATGATTATAATAATGATGGTGATGATAATAACAATAATAACAACAAGAACAACAACAACAATAATAACAATGATAATAATAATCATAATAACAATAACAATAATGATAACAATAATAATAATGATAATAATAATGATAATAATGATAATAATAATAATAATAATGATAATAATAATAATAATAATAATAATAATAATAATAATAATAATAATAATAATAATAATAATAATAATAATAATAATAATAATAATAAATAATGATGACAACAGCAACAACAACAACAACAACAATAATAATAATAATAATAATAATAATGATAATAATAATAATAATGATAATAATGATAATGATAATAACAATAACATACAATAACAATAATCATAACAGTCCTAATAACAATGATAATTATAATAACATTAATGAAAGATGAAAGGATGAAAGTAATAATGACAATAATCGTGGTAATGATAAATATGATAATAATAGTATTGTAAATAACAAGTATTACTCTCATTACTGTTGTTAAAGGCATCATTATTATTATCATTGTTATTATTATTATTATCATTATATTATTGTCATTATTATTTTCATTGTTATTGTTACTATTATTGTTATGATTATTATCATCATTATGGTTATTATTATTCTCATTATCCTTACTATTATTATTATCATTATGATTGTTATCATTATTATTGTAATTATTATAATTATTATCATTATCATTATTATCATCATCATTACCGTTATCACTGTCACTATAATTATAATTATCATTATTATCATTATGATAATGAGAAAAATATCATTATGATGACAGTGAGGATAATAATAAGAATTCTCATTATCATTATGGGAGAGGTGATGATGGCAACTGTAATAATAATGATCATAATAGTAATGGAAATGACATTGGTGATAATAATTACTATTATGTCAATAATAAGGATGATAATGATAATAGCAATAATGATAACAACAATAAAAATGATGATAATAGCAATGATAATGATAATAACGATACTGATGCTAATGAACTTGATGAATATGGTGATAAAAAACTGACTATAATGTCAACATTGTTTATAACAATAGTAATGATAATGTTTTTTTAATAATGATGATAATATATACAACAAAACAGCAACACCAACAAGAAGGATGATAATCATTTAAACAGTTATGACAATAATAATGATATTGATAATAATAATAGTCACAATAATGGTAATGTAATTTTAATAACAACAATAATAATAAAGATACTGAAGATAAGTATGATAATAATAAGGCTGATAATTTCATTAACTGTAATAATGATAATAATGATAATAAGAAAACCATAATGATAACAACAACAATAACAGTAACAATAGTAAAAAGGATAATAGCAGTGATAACAATAATCATAACATACTTAATGATAGTAAAACCAATGTTTACAGTGATACTCATAATGGTGATGACTCTTGTTTTAAAAAACAGCTCATGTTCATTTACAATCAAGTTATTCTTTTCACATTTCTCTCCCTTTCTCTTTCCCGCCCGAGCTAATTCAAAACAAAAACAGAGAGCGCAAAAAAGTCGACTACAACATTAGCAGAATTCTTGACAAACTTTCCACACAGCGACGATTTTAGCAACAACAACATCCCCGTTTTACCTCGGCAGAAGACCAGCGCGGCAAAACCTTGAAGCGCGGGTTGGCCACCGTAGAATTAAATGTTGATATAATTAACTCATTCAATTAGGTTCAACTCACAAAATAATATGATATGACGAGCACTATCA
>NC_091553.1:15143649-15146149 GCF_042767895.1 Penaeus vannamei
TGGGACTAAGCAAGCTTTCCGCTAGATGGGTCCCTAGGCCATTGTGCCCAGATCAGCAGCAAAAAAGGGGAATATCTTTCAATGGAAATTTCGAACAAGTGGGATGGGGAATCTGAAGCTTTTCTGCAATGAATTGTTGCACAGGATGAAACATGGCTCTACTACTGCCATCCCGAGGACAATATTCAATCAAAGCTGCCCCGGGGTAGAAGTGGACGTCAAATCAAAATCTGAATGTTCAAGAGGAAAGGTCATGGTCACTGTCTTCTGGAATGCAGAGGGGATTTTGCTAGTTGACTTCCTCGAGAACAAGAAGACTATTACAGCTGCTCATTATGAAGGCGTTTTGAGAAAACTGTCCCAAGAAATTATCGGAAAAACGCCTTAAAAAGCTGCATCAACGCGTCCTCTTCCACCATGACAGTGCACTCGCTCATCGTGCTTGGCAAACGTGAGTTGTGCTCCGTGAGTCGATGGGAAATCCTCCGACATCCCCCTTACACCTGAATTAGCCCCATCCGACTCTCCTTCAATGGATGTAAAAGTAAAAAGAGCTGCTCTGACATGGTTTAGATCATAAGACCCTCATTTCTACTTTAGACGGACTTAAAGGCTGGTATCGACCATAATGGAGCATATTTTGAAAAATGAACAACATAACTGAAATCGATTATCATACTATCCTTTTTCCACGAACTTTTTGAAGCCCCCTCGTATAACCATGAAAAAATCATGCATTTCCGAAAATCCGGCAGTCATCAGGTTCGGGGGTTGCCGAAATTTTTAATGTTAATATATATATATATATATATATATATATATATATATATATATATATATATATATATATATATATATATATGTGTGTGTGTGTGTGTGTGTGTGTGTGTGTGTATGTGTGAAAATGTGTATATTTATATATATACATACATACATATATATATATATATATATATATATATATATATATATATATGTGTGTGTGTGTGTGTGTGTGTGTGTGTGTGTGTGTGTGTGTGTGTGTATGTATGTGTGTATGTATGTATGTATATATGATTTTGATAATTTTGATAATTCCGAGTGCCTTTCATCTTGTGCTGAAAAAATCTGATCGTAAATTTCACATTACCAGGTGAATGATAAAATACATGTCTACTTGTTTAAACTCGAGTAAATATTAGCTGAATGGTTCCTAGGAGGATAAATATCACTCAATACATGTCCTGTTTATCTGATAACGAAAAAAATAATTTTGATGGAATAGACAGTGTATCTAGCTCTTCCTTTCCTTTTGTTTGTTAATGCCCATCCGTTTACAGTATATGTGTAACTAAAGATAAAACTGTCATACTGGTCCAGTATTATAAAACCAATACAAACACCGATTCGACGAACAGAAAATATGCCGTTATGATAATTTCAGAACATTTCACTGTAGCAGGGCTACCGAGAAAACATGGATACTTCGACATATGTATGTACGTTTAAGTGAAGGAACTGAAGTTGTAAAACATTTTATTTAGAATCATTGGTTTTACATTCTATAACATTTTGAACCCCTTTTCGCGCAAAATATCAAAGTACTTATTTGACAGCTGAAAAAAAAATGAAATGAAAACATAATGATAAAAAAAAGAAAAAGAAAAAAAATTATATATATATAAATATATATATATATATATATATATATATATATATATATATATATATATATATATATATATATATATATATATATATATATATATATATACGTACATGCATATATTTTTTTATTTTTTTATGTTTTTTTTTTTTCTTTTTTTTTCTTTTTTTTTAGGGGAGAGGTGGCCTTCAGTGAATCGACGAACTGTAGGATGCTCATCAATTCTGAGGATATCAACTATTGTTTTATTTTTAAAGAAAAAAGGTAATTATTTTTAAAAATACGTAATACTGTGGATATGGAATGCCAAGACTTATGGAATAATGATTAATAGCATGCATGGAAATACTTCATACTTCCATAGATGTTATGCACACACGCATACATACAATGATAAATCATCTATATATTCACTGTAGCCCTACTACGGTTTTGTTCTATAAAGGATATAATGCAGCCTTTTTCTGTGTACTGAATCAGTGACTGATTCTGCCGAAAAGAAAATTCAGTCACTTCATTAGTTTGATATGCAGCTACAAAAATATTTCCAAAGGGTCAACAATTTTTGTTTTATTTATCTGCCATACACTGATGTTTCACGCATGACCAGTTTTTCTGGTTCAAAAAAAAAAAAAAATATACAGCTATAATAATTGATACTTGTAATTAAAGAATGTAGAAATGTCACTTCATCTTCAAAGATGTTGCCACTTCCAAGAACAAACAATCGCATGTTAAAAATATTCCACTGCAAAGTCAATGATAATTAGTACTACATATTTTGTTATCGCTTCAAGAAAACGATATATCAAATGGATTATGCATTTATCAAAATAGATACTAATTCACTTATTC
>NC_091553.1:15156149-15158649 GCF_042767895.1 Penaeus vannamei
TTCTCTGTCTGTCTGTTACTTATTTTCTCGCGCTCTTTCTTTTTCACTTTTTTCTCTATAACTTTTTTAACGATCTTCGATGTTTATTTTTTTCATAAATTCATTTTCTGGTTCTTCTGTCTGCCTGCCTCTCTCTGCCTGTCTGTCTGTCTGTCTGTCTGTCTATCTGTCTGTCTGTCTGTCTGTCTATCTGTCTGTCTGTCTGTCTGTCTCTCTCTCTCTCTCTCTCTCTGTGTCTGTCTGTCTGTCTCTCTCTCTCTCTCTCTCTCTCTCTCTCTCTCTCTCTCTCTCTCTCTCTCTCTCTCTCTCTCTCTCTCTCTCTCTCTCTCTCTCTCTCTCTTCCTCCCTCTCTCTTCTCTTCTTTTCTCTCACCTTCTCTCTCTTTCTCTCTGTCTCTCAATCTTGCATGTAGATAAAATGATGACAAAAACTGATCATGGTGATGGTAGCAAAGTGATTTAAAACAATGATAATGATAACAATAAGGATAAAGATTATTTCGATTCTAATAATATTGAAGATGATGATGAAAATAATGGTATCATAAATAATGAAAATAATAGCTGTAATAAAGATGACAATAACAGGACAATGACAATAACAGGACGATACTGATAAAGATAATAATTATAATGATATATTCTTCATGTTTATGCTACTACTGCTACAAGAACTACTGATATATCAATGATAATAATGATAATGACAATAATGCTATTAGCAATAATGATATATTAATTATAATGATGATATTAATTATTACAATAATGATGTAAATAATAATACTGATAATGACCAGTATGACAATAGCATAACATAATAGTTATGATGATAACAATAATGATGATTATAATAGTAATGATGATAATCATCATTATCATTATCATTATTGCAAAATAACAATGATAATGATACTACTACTAATAATAGTAATAATAATTATAATGACAATAGTAATGGTAACGATAACCATAATAATAATAATAATAACAATGAACATAATAGTTGTCATTATTATTATTATTATTCTTTCATTATTATCATTATTGTTTCAACAAAATGATAAAAATGATTTGATAAACATCAAAGGTAATAATAAAAGTAACAATAATATTATTACTGATAATGGTATTAGTAATAGCAAAGGACAAATATAGCAATAATATTAGTGGAAACGATAATGATAATGATTATAATAAAATTAACAGTGACTATAATAATTACAATAATAACTGATGTAGAGGATGATTACGATGGTGATGATAATGATGAAGAAGAAAATAATAGTAATAATGATAATAGTAATGATAATAATAACAATAAAGATAATAATATCAATGATAATAACAATATCAGTGATAATAACAATATCAATGATAATAACAATATCAATGATAATAATAATAATAATGTTAATGATAATAATAATAGTAATTACAACAGTAATAAATAAATTAATAATAATGATGGTGAGAATAACAGCAACACTGCAATAATGATACAAAAAATAATAATAACGATAAATGTAATAAAAATAATAATCATAACAATAAGATGATTAAAGCAATGCTAATAATAGTAATAATATAAATGATAATGAGTCAGTGGAGCTGATGCCGACTGGGAAGCACAGGCGCAGCCACTGTGTCTTCCAGCCACGAGGATCCCTCACTGCGAGTCGACAGGCGGGTCTTCAGCCATCACTAACACCTCGCCCTGCCCGAGCCACGGCCTCCTAGATTGTCCCACAGGCATTTTCCTTCCTGGTTTGTCTTGAGAGGAAACGGCGGTCGGCAGGGCCGTCCACGGGAAAATAGCTAGGTGCCTGTATAGCCTAACTGGCAATCCCAGATGGTGTGAGTAACAGGTTCTATGCCAGTCTCACGGTGTAGCCGTCGGCTGGACACAAGGCCCTGCCAACTGTAAGCCATAATCCGGCGCAAGGACCTGTTACAAGAGGCATAGGGATGAGATTCCAAGACACGGGATAACGTCCAGGTTTCACTTCCGCAAACCAAAACTTTCATTCATAGCCTTGGAGACACATAGCTTGGTCCTTCCGCACAGGTACCGGTTTTTCCAGTTAATGACACCTGCTGTCAGGCCAATTTGTCTAATGATTTCCTGGTCTAATTGCCCAGTCAGTCTACACTACACAACTAAGCGAATACCAACTAAACAGGTTCTCATGACAAACGCCTGAAATCTTGGATCTCGGTCTTGGTTTTAGAAACCTCTAGACCTAAGAGCTTCCTCTAGACCCAAAAGTTTCGCCTAACTGCTGAATGCATCCAGAGGCGCCGCCAGCGATTCCAGAGACTCAGCAAAGATGGCATCATCGTCAACAAAGTCAGCGTTGACGACCTTGATATTCTCCAGCGTTATGCTACTGCGGCTCTGGATGGTGGCTCTACCCATGACCCAGACCATGCAAGTGTTAAAGAGTGATGGAGCGAGAACACAGTCCTACCTCACTCCTGAATTAACAGGGGAGAAGCTG
>NC_091553.1:15163649-15168649 GCF_042767895.1 Penaeus vannamei
AAATAAAAGAAAGTAACGTAAAACAGGAAATTAAAATAGACTATTAGAAAACAGACAATTAAACGGCTGTTTAGTAAAACTTGCTGTACGAGATCGCTAAGACTTCATGAGAGTAATAAAGATAGAAGTAACAAAAGAATTAGACAAATGAGTACTATTAGATGACTATGATGATAAGACGAAGGATAACGAAGATGATAATAATAGTAGTAACCGAAATATTATCTTTACTATTAGTTGCTTTGATTATAACAAAGTAATGACTATATCGATTATGATATTGGTAATCATAATAACGATGATGACTGAAAAATATTTGATATGATAGTAATGATATTGTTGATGATAAAATGAAGAAAAATAATAATGATCATGATGATGATGAAAATTATAATGATAGTAATGACAATGATGGTGATAATAATGAGGATTACGATAATACTGTTAATGATGAGACGTATTATGATAATGATAGAAATAATATAAGAGATAACAATAATAAATGTTATAATAATGATAATTTTGGTAAAAATAGTGATGATAACAGTAATGATAACAACAACAATAATAATGATACAATAAACAATTATATTAATGATACATGATGATAAGGATAGTGATGATAATAGTATCAAATAAATAAACAATTATAATAATTGAAGTAAGGATCATAAAGTAAAATAATAACAGTGATAAAAATTACAGAATTAATAATAATGCTGATGAATAATAACAACTGGTATAACTACAAGAAAGATAATAATAATAATAATAATAATAATAATAATAATAATAATAATAATAATGATAATAGGAGAAGCAGTAATAACAATAGTAATGATGATAATGAAAATTACTATAATATAGAATATGATAATGATAATGATTATATAATACTGATGATAATAATAATAACGATATAATGATGATAAGGATGAAAATACTGATTATAATGATAATGATAATAGTGATAATAATGTTAGTAATAATAACAAAAGATAAAAATAATGGTGAAAACAATAATAGAAATAATTGTAATAGTAGCGATAAGAATAGTAGTGATAATAATAAGGTTATGTTAATGATGATGAAAACAATAACAGTATTGATAATAACTGTGATACTAAAGTTGATGACAGTAATGAGGATGATAATAACAATAAAGAAAATAGCAACAAGAATAATAATGAAAATGATAACAATATTTTTTTGGTTATTTTTGTTCGTATCATAATTATAACAATGCTCATAAGAATAATAATGATAATAGTAATTATAACAACAATGATGATAATGAGAATAGTTATAATGATAACAATGATAAAAAATAAACAATGATAATGGTAATGATAAAAATCAAGTAATGATAATGATAATAATAATGATGATAATGCTCATAATGATGATAATGAAAATAATGATAATAATAATAATAATAATAATAATAATAATAATAATGATAATAGTTTTGATGATGATGATAATAATAATAATAATAATAATAATAATAATAATAATAATAATAATAATAATAATAATGAAAATAATAATAACAATGATAATGGTAAAAATAATGCTTATCATAATAACAATGATGATGATAACAATGTTAATAAGAATAAAAAAAATCATGATTGTAGTGAAAATAATATCAATAACGAAAACTATAATAGTAATGATAACAATAATCACACTACTACTAATAATGATGATGATATTAAAATTAATGCTAACAAATTTAACAGCAATCACAAAAATGATAATAAAGATATACATAATAACGATAGCAAACATAACAAGGTGAATAAGAATAAGCCAAACGATGATGAAAGAAGCAGGAAAAACAAACGAACGGCGGTGAAATATGACCATGAAATTATTACAGTACACTAACAATTACATCAGCTGTTATTCCCACTCAAGAGGACGTAAATAATCCACTTTCTGTCTGTCGCTCTATCACAGTGATGAAAGGTTTTTTGGGAGAGGGGAAGGTATAAGCAAAAATGTGTTTTCGTTCCTGCCGCGTTTTGTTACATTTCGCAAACGAATGTCGATTTCATAATAGCATTGTTGATGACGTATGAAAGGCTATCGCAAAATGCATTTAAATGATTTAATGTAGCATGATATTTTTAAAGTATTTGTTGGCTGTTGGCTTTATTGTTTTCATATTCGTAATGACAGTCATGATGATAACATTAATAATGTTGTTGATAGTGAAAATAATAATAATAATGAAAATGATAATTATAATAATAATAGTAATAACAATGATAATGATGACATTAATAATAATGATGATAACAACGACAATAATAATAATAAGGATATTAATAATGATAGCATGAATAAGAATGATAATGATAAAAAGGAAAAGGATGAAGATATCAAAAATAACAATGACGATAATGATGATAATAATGATGATCATAATCGCAATGATAACTATTGTGATATCAATATCTATAATAATGATAAATATTATAAATATGATAATAATAATGATTTTAATAATGATGATAGTATTTATAATAAAAACAATCAAAATAATAATAATAACGAAAATGATGGTAATTATACTAAAGATAATAATGATGATAAAGATGATAATAAGAATAAGAGTGAAGAAAATTGTAATATTACTAGCATTAATAATAATGGTAATAATAATAAAAAAATGATAGTGATAATAACAATATACATACCAAGAATAAAAATGATGATGATAATAACAAGAATAATGAGAATAAGGAAAAGATAATGACAGTGATAATAATAGAAATAATAATAATAATGAAGATGATGATTGTGATATTAAACTTAACCATTATAAGGAAAATTATCATAATAATCATAACAATAAAAATAATAATCATAATGATGATAATGATAATTTTATTAATATTAGAAATATTAATAATGGTAATATCAACGTTCAACTACAAATACTACTACCAGTAATAATAATGATAATGATAGTAATAACGATGATGAAAGAAATAGTAATAAGAATATTAATAAGAATATTAACAAAAATAATGACAAAAGGAGTAATAATGAAAATGTCGATAATGATAATGAATAGTGGGAACAAAAATCATAGTAATAATGATAACAAAGTATGATAATAATAATAACAATAATATCAATAATATTGATAATGACAATAATAATTATGATGATGATTATATTAATAATGATAACAATAATGATAATAATAGTACTTATAATGATAATGATATCAACAGAAAATTATATCAATAATAGTAATAGTAATGATAACAAGAATAGAAATGATGATAATGATAATGACATTAATAATAGGATAATTACAACAACAACAACAATAATAATAATAATGATAATAATAACAGGGATAATAAAAAGAAGAATGATAATGAACTATCCTCAACATAAATTAATAGCATCTCCTTTACTATCATTAATGTAATTATTAGTCGGAATTAAAGTAGTGATGATACCATTGCCATTGTTCTTGTCAGTTTTACTAAAGATAAAATGATGCTATTAATAATGATAAAAAACACTAGAAATTGAAGATAATGATAATCACATTTATTATTATTATCTCTATTAGCATTTTAATTTCAGTTACAGTTATAATTGCTCTTGTTATTGTTGTTATACTTATAATAACAAAATGAAATTATTAGTAATGATCATGACAGTGATCATAACAATGATAGAAATAATAATGACAATAATAATAATGACAATAGTTTTTAAAGTCATAGTGCGCCACACATAGTATTATGATGATAATATTTATAACAATGATAATAATAATAGTAGTAGTATTTTCATTACCATTTATATAATCATTATCAAATATAAAATAATTAAGAATGAAATCGATGAAAATTATAACAAAATGACAATAGTTATGATAGTAATGCCACTAATAAAGATGATAATGAAAACAACAACGATGATAATGATAATAAAAATTGTAATTATTAAACAAATGATAGTAATAATTTTGATAATCATAACAAAATAATAATGATAATGATCATGGGCATGACAATCATGAATATAAAAATAATGCCTCTAATAATAAAGATAATGATAATGATAATAAAAAGATTATAGTACTAAAGAAAATAATGATGCTGATGATAACAATTTTACTAATAGTGATGATAATGATAATGAAAAAATAACAAATGGTAATAAAATAATTAGTTATGATAATTATAGCAGCTGTGAACATTATGATAATGATAATGGTGATGCTAATAATAGTAACAATAATGAAAATAATAATGATGATGATAACAATAATAATGATAGTAATTAGCAATAATGGAAATGAAAATGAAAAGGCTGATGATAATAAAAATGATAATAATAGTAATAGAAAGGATAATGATAATATCAGTAATAATGAAAATAGTAGTAATAATAGTAACAATAATATCAATAGCAATACTGATAATAATAATCGAAATGATAATAGTAATGATAAGGATAATTATAACAATAATTATCATAATAATAATATCAATACCAATATTGTTGTTGTTAACAATAATAATGATAATAATGATAATAATAATAATGATAACAATGTCAATAATAATCATGATAACGACAATGAAGATGATAATGATGATAGCAATAATAATAATGATAATCCAAATAAATAAAATAATGACAAGAAAAGGTAAAAAAATATGGTAATGACTGATGATACCAAAAACAATAGAAATGATAGTCATCATAAAAGTAATATCCGTGATAATCATAACTTTGATAGCAATATCATGATACCGTTAATAAAGATCATAATAAAAATTTAAAAATAATGATAAGGAGAATGATAATATTATGATAATTACAATATTATTACTACTAAGAATGATAATAAGAAAGAAAATAATGATAATAGAATAATGATAATAATAATAATGATTATAAGAATGATGAAGAAAATAATAAT
Source organism: Penaeus vannamei (assembly GCF_042767895.1). Classification (NCBI taxonomy): domain Eukaryota; kingdom Metazoa; phylum Arthropoda; class Malacostraca; order Decapoda; family Penaeidae; genus Penaeus; species Penaeus vannamei. Next base: position 15,168,616 of record NC_091553.1, read on the forward strand.
GATAATAATGTTAACAGCAATAATAATGATGATG
>NC_091553.1:15183649-15186149 GCF_042767895.1 Penaeus vannamei
ACATCGAGATTAACTTTGAGAATCATAAAAGGCGGAATCACTTTTAATTTGGTGGATTTTGGGCCGAGGAGTTCATGTCATCGAGCCGGGCATTTTTGGGCAGCGGTTAATGGATTTCCAGAGGTCCCGAAGCCAAGACGAAACGGGTGGAAGGGGAAGGAAGGGAGAAGAGAGGGAGGAAGGGGGGAAATGGGGAAAAAGAGAGGGAGGAATGGGGGAAGGTAGGGAGTGGAGAGAGAGGAAGGGAGAGGAGAGGGAGGAAGGGGAAGTGAGTGAGAGGAGAGGGAGGAAGGGGAAGGAAGGGAGAGCAGAGGAAGGAAGGGGAAATGGGGAAGAGGAGAGGGAGGAAGGGGGAAGGAAGGGAGAGGAGAGGGAGGAAAGAAGGTAGGGGAGAGTGGGAGGAAAGGAGGAAGGGGAGGGAAGGGAGAGGAGAGGGAGGAAGGGGGGAATGGGGAAGAGGAGAGGAGTAGGGAAGGGGAAAGGGAAGGGGGGAGAGGAGAGAGGAGGAAGGGGAAGAAAGAGAGAGGAGAGGGAAGAGAAGAGAGGAAGTGAGGGAGAGAGGAGAGGGGAGAAGGTGGGGAAGGAAGAGGAGAGCAGCGGAAGGGAAAGGGGAAATGGGGAAGAGGAGAGGGAGGAAGGGGAAAGGAAGGGAGAGGAGAGGGAGTAAGGGGGAAGGTAAGGAGAGGAGAGATGGAGGAAGGGGGAAGGAAGGGAGAGGAGAGGGAGGAAGGGGAAGGTAAGGAGAGAGGAGGGTGGAAGGGGAAGGAAGCGAGAGGAGAGGGTGGAAGGGGAAGGAAGAGAGAGGAGAGGGAGGAAGGGGAAGGAAGGGAGAGGAAGGAGAAGGAAAGGGAGGAAGGGGAAGAAAGGGAGGAAGGAGAAGGAAGGGAGAGGAGAGTGAGGAAGGGGAAGGAAGGGAGAGAGGAGAGGGGAGGAAGGGGAAGGAAGGAAGGGGAAGGAAGGGAGAGGAAAGGGAAGGAAGGGGAAGAAAGGGAGAGGGAAGGGAGGAAAGGGAGAGGAGGAAGGGAGGAAGGGGAAGGAAGGGAGAGGAGAGAGGAGGGAAGGGGAAGGAAAGGGAGAGGAAAGGGGAGGAAGGAGAGGAGGAGAGAGGAGGATGGGGAAGGAAGGGAGAGGGAGAGGTGTGGAAGGGGAAGGAAGGGAGAGGAGAGGGAGGAAGGGGAAGGAAAGGGGAGAGGAGGAGGGAGGGGAAGGGGAAGGAAGGGAGAGGGAAAGGGAGGGAAGGGGGAAGGAAGGGAGAGGAGAGGGAGGATGGGGAAAGAAGGGAGAGGAGAGGGGAGGAAGGGGAAGGAAGGGAGAGGAGAGGGAGGAAGGGAGAGGGAGAAAGGGAGATAAAGCGCAAAGGGTGTGGAAAGGAGGAGGGAGAAGAATAGGATGAGGAGGAAGGGAAATGAGGAAGAGAAGAAGGGAAAGAAAAAGGGCGAAGAGAGGAGAAGGAAGTCGAATAGGATGGAATGAAAGCGAAGTAAGAGGAAGAGGAAAGAGGATATGGGAAGAAGGAAATAAATTGGGAAGAACTGAAGAGTCAAATAGGAAGATGAGGAAGTAAAAGGTGAGAAATGGAGAAGTTTTAGAAAGGAGAGAAACAGGTTGGAAAGGAAGGGAATGAGAAACGGAGGAAGTGAAACAGGAAAGGGAGGTAGTCAAGAAGGTGCAATACGGAGAGAGGAAATAAAGGGGAAGGTGAAATAGAACCGAGGAAAAATACGGAAGCTGAGAGAAGAAAGAAAACCAAAATTGAAAATAAATGTAAAGTAGAAAAAAAGGAAAAAGTAAGAAGTAATTAAAACGGACGAAAAAAAATCACGATAAAGAACATTTACTAAAGAAAAAAAGAGAGAAAGAAGACGAAGAAGATAAAGGAGGAAGTGCAATCACGTAGAAAAGAAAATAAGGGTTGTAGTTGTAGTTGTAGTTTTTTTTATTGTTATTGATAAAAACATTTTCCTCTTGACTCATGTCCGCCATTTCCTATTCGTTAACTGAATGGATATACGCTAACATGTGTGTGTGGCTTTGTGAGGGAGGGGGGGGTCAGAAAAGTATATATGCAGGAGGGGGGGGAGGGGCTGCAGCAAGTGTGTGAGGGTGGTTGGGTGAAAGCATAGATTGTGTGTGGGTATAAGGATGTTTGTGTGTGTGTGTGTGTGTGTGCGTGTGTGTGTATGAATGTTTGTGTATGTGTGTGTGTGTGAATATGAATGTTTGTGTATGTATGTGTGTATGTTCGTGCGTGTGTCTGTGTACGTATGTGTGTGTGTGTGTGTGTGTGTATGTGTGTGTGTGTGCATGTATGTTCGTGTTTATGTCTGTATATTCGTGTGTATGTATGTTCGCGTGTATGTATGCTCGTGTGCGCGTGTGTGTGTGCTAGTGTGTGTGTGTGTGTGTGTGTCCAATTGATATTCTTTCATATTTACAGGCGATTCAATATCCTTTTATGTGTGTGTTTGGTTATTTGTTTTTCCTTTGTTCCTGACAATTT
>NC_091553.1:15226149-15228649 GCF_042767895.1 Penaeus vannamei
ATTATCATTAATATTATTATCGTTACTATCATCATTACTGTTATCATTACTATTAATAATATCAATATTACTATTATCTTCATTATAATTATTTCTATCATTCTCTTTGTCATTGTTTTCATTTTCATTATTACTATTATTATTATTAACCTTATTTCTATCACAACCATTGCCATTACTATTATCATTACTATTATTATTACTATTATTGTTATCATTATCGTTAGCATCGTAATCAGTATTATTGTCATTATTATTACTATCACCAATGTTATACTCATTATCAATGTTATCATCACTCCTATAATCATCATTATTACTATCAACATATTTCATACTATCATCATTAGCTTATTCATTATCATCAGTTTCATGGTCATTGTCATCATCATCTTTACTATCATCATTATCATCATGGTTATTTTTTTATTATCACTATCTTAAACATTTCCATGATCATCATTACTATAATCATTATCATCCTTATCATTATTATCATTATTATTATCATTATTAATATTATCATTCCTATCATTATCATTATTATTATTATTATATTTCTTTTATTATTATCGATGTTATTTTCATATTTTTTATTATTGTTGTTATTGTTATTGTTTTGTTGTAATTATTACTATTATCATTATTATTATAATCACCGTTGTTGTTTTGTTATTACTGTCATTGTTATTATCAATATAATCAGAATAAATTATTATCATGAACATCATTATTATTATCAGCACCATCAACCACATTCCACTTAGCATTACTATGATCATCATTATCTACCATTACGAGAACTACTACTACTACTACTACTGGTTCTACAACTTTAATGTTTCACTAATACTCATCGTTTTTTCTTATTCATATTTCATTTGTATCAGTTTCAAAAGCCTCTTAGCACAGTTATTATGACAGACAGAGGTTTTGCAATAAAAAAGAAAATAATACCTACAATTATGAAATAAAACTGGTCAAAGAGAACACAAAAGTTGAAATAAAATCTAACTGAACATAAAACTAAAGCTAAAACCAAAGTGAAATACTTAACCTATACAGAAGGGCATAACTAAAATCAACATTTAAAAAAGGAAAAAAAAATGTACGTAAAATGGCAATACTTACGCTGAACATTAAAAGAGAACGGTATAGTAAAAATCAAATGACTATAAAAACAAAACTTTTCTTGTAGCCCAAAACAAGACTACGTAACTTCTAAAACAACTTAGGGAAGAGGGTGGGTCTTGTACATTAGTCACAGTCTAAGGCAGTAACAGAGTATCCGACACTTTATTGAAATGAAGCCGTTGATGTAAACAAAGGCAATTGTTGAAATTATTAATTGTTTTAATACTGCTCTGTTTAACTAGATTGCGTAAAACATGAATTAGTATTACAAAACAATGCATACGAAGATAAAAAAAAATAAAAAAATAATAATACAATAAAATAAGGAAAAGGCAATTCGAACGAAAAATAAATAAACAAATAAATAAAACTATGCATGGAAGAATGAAATCATTAACCTTAAAACATTCATAAAAAGAAACCTATAAAAAAAGAGTTCATAACACATGGTAACTATGGCTCCGCGCTCCTTGCCAGGGACGGCGCAAGAATCTAGAGACCGCGACTAACTTCTGGGGTGACTAGGATAAATTGAGTCACTCTTGTACTACGACTCATTTTACTACTACTACTACTACTACTACTACTACTACTACTACTACTACTACTACTACTACTACTACTACTACTACTACTACTACTACTACTATTATTACCAGTTGTTGTTGTTATTCGTGTTATAGTTGTAGCAAATCTGAAATTAATCACCAGCACAATCTTAGAGTTTCAAGTCAGATTGACCAAAAATATATACAAATAACATGAAAATCAAATTTAAGAATTTGGGTCAGGTATATACTTTTGAGATCATATTGATATCAATTTTTCATCCTTTTTATCTTTATCATCAGCAGTAGTAGTAGCAGTAGTAGTATCACAATTATTATTGTACATATCTATATCTATCTATCTATCTATCTATCTATCTATCTATCTATCTATCTCTCTCTCTATATATATATATATACATATATATATATATATATATATATATATATATATATATATATATATATATATATATATATATATATATATTTATATATAATATATATATATATATATATATATATATATATATATTTATATATAATATATATATATATATATATATATATATAATATATATACATATATATATACATATATATGTGTGTGTATATATATAATATATATATATATATATATATATATATATATATATATATATATATATATATATATATATATATATATATATATATATACATATATATATATATATATATATAAATACATATATATATATATATCTATATGTATATATATACATATATATATATATATATATGTATATATATATATATATATATATATATATATATAT
>NC_091553.1:15283420-15285920 GCF_042767895.1 Penaeus vannamei
GGGGTGCCAGACGACACACGTTAATTATAATGCTGCAAGTTCTTGTTGCAGTATTTCAGAGTTCGTTTGAGTCAAGCCGACGTCTCGGTTTTAACGGGGCAGCGCGGGAGTTCGGGGCTGCTTGGTTGACGAAATGAGGGCGATTCTCAATATTGGTTTTCACCGTTTTGTGGCTGCGATGGGGGGGGGGGAGATGGATGGGTGCTGGATTAAGGGGGGGGGGGGAAGTGGCTGCGATGTGTAGGGGGGGGGGTGGATGGGTGCTGGATTAGGGGGGGGGGGGGGGAAGTGGCTGCGATGTGGGGGAAATAAAAGGGGATGAAAGCTGGATTGGGGGAGGAAAGGGGGATGCGATTTTTTTGGGGGGGGAGATGGATGGGGGCTGGATTGGGGGAGGGGAGTGGCTGCGATGTGGGGGAGAGAAAAGGGGGATGAAAGCTGGATTGGGGGAGGAAAGAGGATGCGATTTGAGGGGGGGGAGATGGATGGGGGCTGGATTGGGGGGAGAGGGGAGTGGCTGCGATGTGGGGGAGAGAAAAGAGGGGATGAAAGCTGGATTGGGGAGGAAAGTGGTTTGCGATGTGGGGGGGGGGGGAGGGAGATGGATGGATGCTGGATTGGGGGGGGGTGAGGAAAGTGGCTGCTATGAGGGGGGGATTAAACAGGGGATGAAAGCTGGATTGGTGGAGAAAAGGGGGATTGATGCTGCATTAGGGGGGGGGGGAGAAAAGAGGGATGGAAGCTGGATGGGGGGGGGGCTGCGATGTGGGGGAGAAAAGGGGGATGGAAGCTGGATTGGGGGAGGAAAACAAAGAGGGTAATTGAGGGATGTAAAGCAATTTAGACGCATGTTATGCTGATACGTTGAAAGGTATAGAGGCAGAGAGAAACAGAATAGTGAAAAAACAGATAGATTAGGATTGATTGATAATATATCCACGTGGATAAAAGGACAAGCAGATATTGATATATAGAGAAAATCACATATAAATAGATGCACAGAGCAACATAGGTAGACACAGAAGTAATAACACACACATAGAGAGAGGTAATAAACACACACATGCAGAGAGTCAATAAACACACACATACAGAGAGGTAATAAACACACACAGACACAGAGGTAACACACACCACACATACAGAGGTAATAAACACACACATACACAGAGGCTATGAACACAAACATACACAGAGGTAATAAACACACACATACACAGAGGCTATGAACACAAACATACACAGAGGTAATAAACACACACAGACACAGAAACAATAAACACAGACATACACGGAGGAAATAAACACACACATGCAGAGAGGTAATAAACACAAACATACACAGAGGCAATAAACACACACAGACACAGAGACAATAAACACACGCATATGGCTGTTCTCGTCTCCTCCCTTCCTCCCACACTGTGTTCGTAACCTTAAAGTCGCTAGGGAAAGTGTAGAGGGACATTTCAAGACGCGGACGAGGGGAGACGAGCAGCGCCACGCAGCGAGTGAGGGGAGATGCGAGGGCAAGGTGCAGCGGAAGGACGAATCAAGGAGCGAGGGCGGTGCAGTAGCTATAGATGGGCGGCATCAAATTGAATCTTCGTCTAAAAAGGGGGAAAAAGAGAGAGAGCGTTCTTGACTCGTGATAAGGGCTCTTTTTTTTTTTTTTTTTTTTTTTTTTTTTTTTGGGGGGGGAAGTCTTTTTTTCTTACCTCTCTCTCGCTCTCTCGCTCTCTCGCTCGCTCTCTCTCGCTCTCTCGCTCTCTCTCTCTCTCTCTCTCTCTCTCTCTCTCTCTCTCTCTCTCTCTCTCTCTCTCTCTCTCTCTCTCTCTCTCTCTCTCTCTCTCTCTCTCTCTCTCTCCCTCTCTCTCTCTCTCTCTCTCTCTCTCTCTCTCTCTCTCTCTCTCTCTCTCACTCTCACTCTCTCTCTCTCTCTCTCTCTCTCTCTCTCTCTTTTCGAAGAAGTGTGGAATCCTATTGGGTGTGGAATAAGTTGTTAGACAAAGAGGCAAAGGAAGGAGGAAATAGGAAGGAGGTGTAGGGGAGTGGGGGGGGAGAGGGGGGAGGGGGTTAAGATCATGGAAGGCGACAGGTGGAAGAGGAAGAAGGAGGGAGATAGGGAAGGGAGGAGAAAGGAGAAAAGAGGTAGGGGGCTCTGGATAAAAATGGGGTAGGAGTGATGAAGAGGAGTAGGGGGAGGAGGTTGGATAGGAATGAGGGAAGGAAGGGAAAGGAGACGCAGGGGGATAATAAAGAGAGGAGGCATGGAAAAGAGGGGATCTATAGATTGGGGAAGAAGGGAGCAGGGGAGGAGGAGTAGGAGGGAAGGAAGGAGGGAGGGAAGAGGGGAGGGAAGGACGATAGAGAAATAAGTGTTGGGGATGGGAGGGGGGAAGAGAGAGAGGAGATAGGGAAATGGGGAGGAAAAAGGTATGAGAGAAAACGGAAACCAGGAAGGAAGGAAGGAGAAGAAGACTGTGTTTCAGATGTTGGA
>NC_091553.1:15323420-15325920 GCF_042767895.1 Penaeus vannamei
AGGGCGTTTATGTTATTGGAAGAAGTAACGCTTTCAGACTTAATTAAAACCCCGAACGTGAAATTGATTTTATTGCCTTCATTACATCTTAATCATCACCATCGTCTCTGCTTGTTTTTCTTTTCTTTTTTTCTTTTTTTTTTTTCTTCTAATTTTCGAAATTGATCTTTTTAATTGCCACTTTCCCAAATGGATTAATTCACTATTGACAATATCAGGCTGGGCGGCGTTGATGGTACCATGGGATAGATATGCGATAACTGAGGACAGGAATTAAGATATTCTTATACAGTGATGTCATTGATGGTTTTTCTTATTGCTGTCTTCGGAGTGTTCTCATTATTATTAATTGTGCCTTTTCATCTTTTTTTTTTTTACCATCACTTTTTATGTCAGCATTATCATATTGTTATTGTTATTATCACTTTTTACGTCAGCATCATCATATTGTTATTGGTATTGTGATCATTATTATTATCATTATCATATTGATATTATCATTAGTAGTGGTAGTAGCAGTAGTAGTAGTAGTAGTAGAATCACAATTATTATTATCATCATCGTCATTATCCTTTTTATCATCATCATTAGTTGTAGTACGGTTACCATCATCATCAACATTACTGTCATTATCTTCTTTATTATCATAATTATCTTATTTTCATTATCGTCATCATCATCATTATCACTGTTATTATTATTGTTGTTATTGGTGTTATATTCATTATCATTGTAATTGTTACTACTATCATCATATTTATCTCCATTATCATTGCTATCATCATTATCATGATTGTTATCATTATCATTATCTTTAGTGTTACTATTGTCATTATTGATATTAGCATAATTATCTTATTATTACTATCATTATTACTATTACCATTATTTTATTATTATTATTATTATTACTATTATTATTATTAATTATCATTATTATTATTATTATTATTATTATTATTATTATTATTATTATTATTATTATTATTATTATTATTATTATTATTATTATTATTATTATTATCATTATTATTATTATTATTATTATTATTATTGTCAGCATCATCATTATTGTTATTGATATTATCATTTTATTGTTATCCTCATTGCTTATTGTTATTCTTATTATCATAATCATTATTACAAATATTTTCATTATCATTGTTGTTACTATCGTTATTATCATTATCATAATTAGTGTTATCATTGATATTGTTGTTCATTAATTTTATCATTATTTTCATTACTATCATTATCATTAATGTCGTTGCTGTTATCATCATTATTATTGCTGTTATTGTTATTATCGTTATCATTATCATTATTATCATTATTTTTATCATTATTATTATTATTATTATTATCATTATTATCATTATTATTACTATTATTTTTATTATTACTGCTACTATCATTACCATTATTGCTATTGATATTATCATTACCATCATCACGAATTCAACATTATCATTATTATGATTACTGTTAACATCATCATGAATACCGTTACTTGCACTTTTATCATTACCATTATTATGATTATCGTTCTTATCATTAACAGCATTATAGTCTCTTATATCATTGTTATCCTTATTGTTCATACTTTTACTAGAAATGTATCTTTCTGTTTCTCTGATAATAATTATTATCTTTACCTTTATGATTGCTGTTTGTATCATAATTATTGTCCTCATAATCACCTTTTATCATTATCAAAATGTTTCAATATCAATGTCATTCTGATTTTCCTTATTACAGTTCATATGCTCATTATCATTATTATTATCTTGATTGTCATCATCATTATCATTATTGTTATTAATAGTATTATGTTTATTAATGTCATTATTACAATCAATATTATCATTATGATTATTGCTGTCATTATTACTATTATCATTAGGATAATCATTATTTTATTGTTACTACTATTGTTATCAATATTGTTACATCATTAACGTTATTATTATTGTCGTTATTATTAACACCGAGGAAAGTATGACTTTCAATTGAAGCCCAAAATGAAACTGTTTTTTTCTCTAGAATACTCTGTTATTAAGGAACGCTTCATTATCGCAAATAAAAGCAGGGAATTTTGGGTTTACATATGATAATCATTAAAAAAGTAATTTGTACCAATAGTCATGTATCTAGCTATATCTGGCATCTCACAGCGTACTTTGAATGGCTAAACATGCTGACGTCATTAGCTCCGCCCCCTTTCTTGACCCCAACAATTTTTGTGATATTTTATGGTAAGTGTTTTTCAGTATATTTTCTTTGAAAATGGTTCAGTAATAACAAGGGCAAAAAACATCGAAAAAGAAAACAAGAACAAAAAGAAATAAAACTAATATATAATATTCCTAATGAATAAAACTGATGGGGCGGGGCTTAGCTCAAAAGTTGCCAAATAGATTTTTTTAAACTTTAGATGGTGTGCTAATATCTAGATATACTTTCCTTATACGTATGATATAGGATCGTCATTATCATTATC
>NC_091553.1:15373420-15375920 GCF_042767895.1 Penaeus vannamei
ATTACTGTTATCACAATCATTATCAGTTGTCATTATTATTTCTATTGTCTCATACTTATCATTACAATCGCAATCATTATTAGGATTAATATTATCATCACTGTTGATAATATTATCACTATTTTATCATTATTATCATTATCATCATTGTTATCATTATTGTTGTTATTATATTTACTGTTGTCATTTTTGTTAATATTATTTTTACTATCGCAATTATCATTGCCTTTATTATCATCATTATTGCCATTATTATTATGATTGTTATCATTATCATTACTATCATCATTATTATTAGTTTGTTATTATTATTACTGTTATCATTATCGTTACTATCATTCTTTTTATCATTATTATTGTTGTTATCATTATCATTACCATCATCAATATAACAGTTTTCATTAGTATTACTGTTATCATAATTATCATTATCATCACTATTGATATTATCATTATTACTATTATTACTGTTATTGTCATTTTTATTATTATTATTACCATTATTATCATTATTATAAACATCATAATCAATATTATTTTCCATTATTATTATCATTGCTACTAATATAATCATTGATTTTATCATTATTACTTTTATCGTTATGATTATTATCATCATTATTCTTTTTATCATCGTCACTATTACCATTATAATTATTACTATTACTCTTATCATTATGATTACTATCACTGCCATAATTATTTTATCATTTTCATTAGTATTACTATCATTATTATTTTACCGTTATCAGTATTTTTATATTCATTATGATTATTTGTATTACTTTCATGATGATGATCATCATCATCATTGTTATTACAATTATCTTTAATATGATCATTACAAATTGATATGATAACCTTCATTGACATAAGAATGCGAAGTTTAATCAACATTACGTTTGGGTCATAATACCTTGCTTTAACAGCACTAAGCATCTTATTATAATAACCAATTACTTGTTATTGCTGCGATCATTCATTCCATCTACGTATTTTGTATATATATAATCACTCTTTTGGACACCATTACTATGCGATATATGGAATTCTAGACCGTAATATCACATCATTAATTCATCGATATATATGTACAGGTACCATGTGCTAATTAAAGCGAGTCTTTAACAGGTGGACATCTAATACAAAGAAATTAATGTATATTTGATTGCTGTTTGCTATAGCCTACTAAAAAGCATGTATAAAAACTCTCACTCTCACTTATTCTCTCTTTCTTTCTCTCTCTCTGTCTCTGTCTCTGTCTCTCTCTCTCTCTCTCTCTCTCTCTCTCTCTCTCCCTCTCTCTCTCTCTCTCTCTCTCTCTCTATATATATATATATATATATATATATATATATATATATATATATATATATTTATATATATATATATATATATATATATATATATATATATATATATACATATATATGAATGTGTGTGTATATACATATATGTATATATATATATATATATATATATATATATATATATATATATATGTATATATATATATATATGTATATACATATGTATATATATATACATATATATATATATATATATCTGTATGTATGTATGTATGTATCTAGGTATATAGATGTGTGTATAGATAGATAGATAGATAGTTAGCTATGTACATATATATATATATATATATATATATATATATATGTATATAAATATTTACATATATATATATATATATATATATATATATATATATATATATATATATATATATGTATGTATGTATGTATGTATATATATGTATATATATGTATATATATATATGTGTGTGTCTGTGTGCGTGTGTGTGTGTGTGTGTGTGTGTGTGTGTGTGTGTGTGTGTGTGTGTGTGTGTGTGTGTGTGTGTGTGCATATTCATATACGTCTCTCTCTCTCTCTCTCTCTCTCTCTCTCTCTCTCTCTCTCTCTCTCTCTCTCTCTCTCTCTCTCTCTCTCTCTCTCTCTCTCTCTCTCTCTCTCTCTCCCTCCCTCCCTCTTTCTCTGCCCTTTCCTCCCCCCCTCGCCTACTCCCTGTCCACCCCCACCCCCTTTCTCTCCTCGAATCTCAACTTCTCCAAAATTTTAGAACCATTCAGTTACCTAATGTCTTATTTCGTCATGTTTCACTTCTGATTTATTCATCATTTCAAACAGCGGTGAAGAAACGGAGGTACAAACGGCCCCATACAACTGCAGTGAAAAGCGGCGCCCACACGTTCAAGTGCTGAGCGAAAGAGGGTTAAAAAAAACGGGTTGTTGAAAAATGAAACCCGGTGAATGGCAGCGACTTTCTCCATTCTCTCTGGGATGTCATCAAGCGAACCTTCATAATGGCCTCGTTGATCGAAGGGAGATATATTTTGCTTATTAGTTTTCTGAATACTTTTGCAGTCAAGTGTGTTGCCTATCGAGCGCGCGGGGATCCGGGAGCTTTTTCCGAAGCGCTTCGTCTCGTTCCACATTCTTGCGCGAGGGTCGCCACTGGGTTTCG
>NC_091553.1:15390920-15393420 GCF_042767895.1 Penaeus vannamei
ATCATTATAATTGCTATTATCATTATTACTATTGTAATTATTATTATCATCATTATCATTACCTTTACTTCTTAATATTATTATTGTTATTAATGTTATATAATTTTTATCATTATTACTATTCTCATCATCACAATCATCATCTTCATCATCGTCGTCGTCGTTGTTGCCACCACAATCATCATAGGCATCGTCATTATCATCATTATCATCACTATCATTTCAGGTAATAATCCTTCATATTTCGTTTTATTCCCATCTGCATTTCATCGTATTTACAATGATAATATTGAGACAGATGACCTCGAAAGAAAACGGGCCACGAACAGATTATGGGAGACTTTATCATTCTTATCTTCATCATGACTATAATTACGACTGTGGCATTTTTATCATTGTCATCATCATTATCATGATTAGTAGCATTTCTCTAACGTTATCGTTTTAATTGCTTCCATATGAATTATTAACAAAATTTGTGGTTTGTGATTGTTTAAATGTTAATCATCATTATTATCACTAATTATTATCACTACTATCATTAATGTTATTAACGTTACAGTTGTTTTGATTACCATTATCATTATTGTTATATTCATTATTAGCATTGATAATAATGTTATCATCATTATTATTTTGTTGTTAATATTAGTATTATTAGTTATTATCATCATTATCATAATTTTTAATATCATTATTTTGTTACGATTAATCTTTTGTGTTATTTTATATGTTATCTTTATTTTCATTATGATTGATATTATCATTATCACCATCATTATTACCAATATTACGTTTTATTGTTGCTTTTGTTATTGATTTAAAAGTTAGAATTACTGTGTTATAGCTTCTGTTATCAACATTATTGTTTCCATTACAGTTATTGATGTTATTCCTGTTACCATCATTTTCATTATTACTGTCTTTATCATCGTCATTATTATTATTATTATTATTATGATGGCGATTATAATTATCATTATCATATTATTATTATTATCATACTGTTATCATTGTTATCATTACTATTATTGTCATCATCATTGTTCCTATTCATTATCATTATTATTATTGTCATCATCATTGTTCCTATTCATTATCATTATTATCATTACTACCATTATCATTATTCTCTTTATTAGTATCATCATCATTATCATCATTATCGTTATGATTATTATCACCATTATCAATATCGTCATTGACATTTTTTATCGTCTTTATTGTCGTAGTTTTTACTGTTTTTATTATTGAAAATTAAAAAAATTATCATCACCATTATTAATATCAGTACTGTAGTTACTGTTGTTTTTGTTGATGTTGTTCGTGCTACAGTTACTCATACCAACTGTGTTTAGATTATCATCATTCTTTTTAATTCAGTACGATTAAGTCCATTTTCTGATTATCATTATAATGACTGTTGCAATCATCAATATCAGTAATGATATAATGATGGCGTTAATCCTAAATATAGTGATTATCATACCAGCGTCAGCAAAAACGAAAGCAAAAGTTGGTGCAAAATATTTTCATTTTTAGTAACAAAAGGATTAAAAAAAATACTTATACTGGTGATCATCCGAGTAACAACATTATCAACAACAGCAATCATTTGAACAATATCACTCCAAGTACCTATCATCATTACCGCAATAAAATACTGTTAGATTTTCTGTGCATGAGTGACTACATTTTTTTTATGCATATATAGCTTATATGCGGAAGCCCACGGGGACCGTTGGGACATTCGTAATATCATTTTGTCTTGTGCCAAGATACTACAAAGGTACATTTCTTATGATATAATTGATTGCAATTTGTAGTAATGATGTGAGTGGACTGTGGTAATTGAGATTGTCCACAGGGCGACTGTTTTGAGTTTTTTCTTTCACTTAAACATGTAAAAACAATTAAGTTGATTAATAGGGAAATAAAACACTAGCACCGCGTACATTTCTTTATTTTCCCCTGATACTGCATTTACTGTGTCCGCAAACTGAAAACTACATGTTTACTTGGTACCTTTTTTCAAGCTACAAATTTACTAATTCGTTTCCAACATGCGAAGGGCAATTAAAAAGATATTTGGAAGTCATTCTAGTTCGTGTAGGTAATCAAAATTAAAATTAGTAATGATTTTTTTTCATTTCAGAGGCAATTATTCACAATTTAACCATAAAAAACAATTACAATTGATATGTTGAATGGTATTGATCAGACGTCCATGAAGGCGATTGCAATTCGCTGGGACAATTTTGACCAAATTATGCATACCAGTAATGATTTTTAGCTAAATGTGTATAACGGGAATGGAGAAAACTACCGGTTGGTTTATGTATAAATATATCGATAAATCAATAATCAAATTACTTTCTCTCTCTCTCTCTCTCTCTCTCTCTCTCTCTCTCTCTCTCTCTCTCTCTCTCTCTCTCTCTCTCTCTCTCTCTCTCTCTCTCTCTGTTTTTTTTGTTTGTTTGTTTTTACAAAACAGTGTCGT
>NC_091553.1:15400920-15403420 GCF_042767895.1 Penaeus vannamei
TCCTCTTTTAAATCCGTTGTTGGACATATGCTTTCCCCAGACTTTTCCCACGTCGTTCAGGCAACGCTTGCCCAGTGCAGGTTGGCAGGGGCTCTCACAGTCGCCTTTTTATGAAACAGTGACATACGTGAAGGTGCAGTAAGGTGTGAAAATGGGACCAGGAGAGTATCGAGCGGTGATTAGGTTTTTATACTTGAATGCCCGCACACCATAAAAGACCTTCAATGAAATGAAAGCAACTTATGGGGAGGATGTCCATCATATGAATCTTGGTATCGCCAGTTCGGGTGTGGTCGGAGATCTGTGGAAACGGCTCCGCTTCCAGGCTGCCATTGATAAGGACACCATCCATTAAGTTGGAGACTGCCATTTAGGACGATCGCTGCATTATTCATTGTCAGCTAGCCCAAGATTAGCGTTGGGTCTGAGGACAAAATCATCCATCACCATCTGCATATGCAAAAGTTGTCTACTCAATGGGTTCCCGGGCTAGTCACTCCTTTCCCGAAGCAGGAACGAGTCCAATGTTCCAAGGTTCTTTATGCCATCCCAAGAAAACCATGAGGACTTTTTTGACAGACATTATGCAGGATGATACTAAGGCCCAGTCAAAACAATGGATACACTTTGACTCGCCAGCCCCCCAAAAGGCACGTGTCACACTCTTGGCAGGCAAGGTCTTGCTCACAGTCTTTTGGGACTAGCATGGAGTACTGATGATGGATTTCCTGGCAATGGTACTACAATTACAGGAGCTTTCTATGCTTCACTACTACAGAAATTGCAGGAGGCTATCAAGACCAAGAGGCGCGGAATGTTGACCAAGACAACACCCCTGTTTACAACTCTCATATTGGCCAGATGGAAGCGCGGTCTTGTGGCTACAACATCCTTCCTCATCCTCCTTAATCTCCTGACTTTGCACCATCTGACTTTCACATGTTACTGTCCATGAAGTCATTGTTGAAGAATAAACATTTCCAAAATGAAGAGGCACTAATTTCTAAAGTCACTTCAAGGCTTCGGACGCACCCTGCGGACTACATAATATGTATAAATATAATATAAAAATATATATACATATATATGTACATCCATACACATACACACGTTCACACTTATGTCTGTATCTGCATATGCAGACGCAGACGCAGACACACACATGGGCCCTCTGCATAAACATACACAAAGCAAAGACACACACAGAGGCCCTTCCTACAAACACACACACACACACATACACCCCCCTCATACAGGCCCCATGCATAGTAAAGGTTCGCCGGGGACAAGCTCATGTTTCAGGCACGGACTTCTGATCATTTATACATCAGCCACGCACACAACCGCACACCTGCCGAGCGCCGGGGACAATTCGCTACAACGATGCTCGGTTGTCACTCAAACTTTCAACAGCTCGGATAAAGTCCTGGTTGTAGGCGCCTTATTTTTTGACGAACTTGAGAAGGGCCGCCTGCTGAAAGAATGACGAGGATCAAAATGTCTGAATCAGGGCCCGGCCTGTAGCTCGTTAATCATGGATACAGGCGTGTAGACACAGGAGAAAGAGAGAGAGAGACAGAGAAAGAGAATGGGGGAGGGAGAGAGAGAGAGAGATGGGGGAGGGAGAGAGAAAGAGAGAGAGAGAAACAGACAGAGACAGAGGCAGAGAGAGAAATGAGGAAAAAGAGAGAACATGATAATAAGAAACTTAGAGATTGAAAAAGAAAGTGAAAGGAAGAGACACACTGAAAAAAGAATGACGGAGAGAGAGGGGGGTGGGGGACAGAGGGAGAGAAGACTGAATAAAGGTGAGAAAAAGACAACGAAGGGGGGAAGGGCCAGAGAGACACAGAGGGAACCATTGATATGCTAACATGGTCATATTTATGAATGAGAAAGAGTGTTCATTTTTTTTAGAACAGAAGTTCTTTTCGATTAATTCTGCAGCTCCTCCCTTTACCTTCTTTTCTTTGTTTTCCTTTCCCTCTTTCTCTTATTATATCTGATTTTTCATTTTTATCATTTTTACTATTCGTATTTTTCATTCATATTCAATATTCGTTGATGGCTGACCGACAGAAAAGTAATAAAAAAACAAAAAACTAAAACAGGAAAAAAAATCAAGATACAAAATTCGAAGGTTTATCAAAAATTCCAGACCACATTAACTTCCTTAATACACGCAAAGAAAATAACAACACGCAAAGAAAAGGAAAGTCATTAAAATCATCATTTTTTCTTTTCTTTTCGTCGTCTTCTGCTTAATAATAGGGTCACGCATGAAATCTTTGCGATATAGAAAACGGATATTCTCCTTATCATTAATAATGGTAAAAATAATCATAATAATGATAACAATATATTGAAAATGATGGCGATGATAGCAGTAATAGAAACTAATAAAAACAGTAATAACAAATATAGCGGTAATAATAGCAATAGATATCTTAATATGGTCTTCTATATTTCCTCAGCTTTACCGAAATATTATTGAATGATC
>NC_091553.1:15405920-15410920 GCF_042767895.1 Penaeus vannamei
ATAATAACAACAATAATGATAATAATCATTATGATAATAGTAAGGATAAGACAGGAATGTTGAAAATGATAGTGATAATAATGATAATGTTAATGCTAGAAATAGTTATGATATCGGTAATACTAATGGTAACAATAAACACAATGAGGATGATAGTAATAATAATAAAATCATAATAATAATGATAATAGTTATTATAATAGTTATTATCATTATCATTATTATTAGTTGTAGTAATGATGATAATGATAATAACTTTTATAATAACAATAATTGTAGTGATGATAATGAAAGTCATGATAACAACGATAAGGAAAATAATGATGATAATAATAACAATGATAATGATAAGTATTATAATAATAATAGATATAAAACATAATAACAATGATGATAGTGATGAGAATGCTAATGCTAAAATTGGTAATAATGATAATGGCAACAATAATAATGATAATGATAATGGAAATAATGACAATGGTAATAATAATAAAGATAATAATAATGATAATAATGATAATAACAGTAATAATAATTATAATAATGATAATGGTAATAATTGTAATGATAATGATAGTAACAACGATAATAATAGTGATAATAATTATTATTATTATGATAATGATAACAAAATGGTAATAATAATAATAACAATGATGATAAGAAAAATACCAGTAATAATGATATCTATGATAACAATTACAATAATAATAACAATAATAATAATGATAGTAAGTATAATAATAACAGTAATGATTATGATTATAATGATAATGATAATAATGATTATAATAGCAATGATGATAATAAGAACAAGAATAACAACAACGATGATATTGATAGTAGTAATAACAGTGATAATAACTATGATAACAATGATAATATAATAAAAGTAATAGCAACAGCTATTACAATAATAACAATAATAATAACAATGATGATAATGGTAATAGTAATGATGATAATGATAATGATATATATGATGATAATAATAATAAGAAGAAGAAGAATTATGATAATAATAGTTATAATAATAATGATGATGATAATAATAATAATGATGATAATGATTATAACAGTAACATTAACTATGAAAATTATAATAATGATAACAATAAAAAAAGCTAATGAGGGCAATGATATGATATTAGAGGCAGTGATGATAATAATATTTATGAAATAAAGGGAATATCTCTACTTTCACCATTATCAGTTTTATTGGTATTATCATTATCACAGATGATAATGATAATGATATCAATAATAACAATAATAACAATGATAATGGTAATCGTAATGATGACGGTAATTGCAATAACAATGATAATAATCATTATTATAATAATGATATTAATGACAACGGTAAATGATTATACTTCTAAACATAAAAACAATTTTGATAATAATTATAAGAATGCTGATTATGTTAATCATAACAGTAATAATAATAATGATAAATAACAATAATGTTGACAACAATACTAACAATAATAATGATAAATAACAGTAATATTGACAACATAGTAACGACAATAGTGATGATAATAATAATAATAACAATGATAATGATAATGAAAATGATAATAATGCTAATAGAATAATAATGATAATAATAACAATAATAAAAATAGTTATGATAATGATAATGATGATGATACTGATGATCATGATCGTGATAATAATAATAATGATAATGATAATGATAATGATAACGATAACAATAGTAATAGTAATAATAAGAATAATAATGATAAAAGTAATAACAGTAATTATGATAATAACAACAATAATGATAATAATAATCATTATCATCATCATCATCATCATCATCATCATCATCATCATCATAATGATAATAATAATAACAATAATAATAATAATAATAACAATAATAATAATGATAATAATAATGATAATAATTATAATGATAATAATAACAATAATATTAATGATAAAAATAATGATAACAGTAATAATAGTGATAATGATGATAATGGAAATTAATGATGGTAATAATTATCATGGAAATAATTGTAATGGTAATACAATGATAAGAACATAATTTTCTTTAGTGTTGATGCAGATTCTAATGATAATTTGTATCATCACAATCATCATAAACATCATTCTGATCAAAATAAATGTTTCTGTTGTTGAAGGTTATTGTTATTACGGCCGCTATTGTTGCTCATAATGCTATTATTGTTGCTATTATCATCATCATCATCGTCATCATCGCCATCCTCATTATCATCATGTGTGTGTGTGTGTGTGTGTGTGTGTGTGTGTGTGTGTGTGTGTGTGTGTGTGTGTGTGTGTGTGTGTGTGTGTGTGTGTGTGTGCATGCATGTATGTGTATGTATCATCATGTGTGTGTCTGTGTGTGTGTGTGTGTGTGTGTGTGCATGCATGTATGTGTGTGTGTGTGTGCATGCATATATGTGTATGTATGTATAGGTCTGTGTGTGTTAAATTTCTTTCATATTCAATTTGTTTATTCTTTTATTTTTCTTAATGATTAGAGTGCTGATTATCTTCCCTGCTGCTACTAATAAGGTTCGCAGTCTCGTCCGCGCCACCGCCTTTGCAATGGCCTGCAACAGTTTGACTTGCGTGAGACTTAAAAGGGAATATCATCAACTGTACTTTCTGTGTGTGTTTGGGCGGTGGGGGGGGGGGGGTCACGGTCTGCATCACGATCGTTTCATCGTATTTACAGGACCCTTTTGCCCTGCAGGTATTTCCCTTTGCAACATTCTGTGCATAAAAAATGAATAGTTAAGTTTGCAATAATGTTGAACGGGTGAAATCTTTGGCTATGTGATAATGCAATCGGCCATGTTGAGTTTGCATGATGAGATATGCAAAAATCACATTGCATTTCGCCTGCACGCCAACATGCCCCGATTGCGTTCCTTAAGTCAAGAACATAACTGTATTTAATTATCCATGAAATCATACGTTGCATGATGTTGCAGGCGGGGGCTCCTCGGATCCTCCGTTGCATTTTAGTTCGTTAGCAAAGCAAAACGAAGAGCCCGTTTGTGTTTGCATATCTGTCATGCATCATTATAAAGGAAGCGAGGCTCATTCCCGACCTGGATGTGGCGTTTCATGCACAAAAACATTCCGAGTTTTTTTGTTTTTTTGTTTTTTTAAGGGTCGTTTTTCTCTCCTCCGTCAAATGTTGCTCTAATGAATGCGCACGGATGCAACAATCACAGGACATGCATGAAAGGACTCTTCTTCTAATGTTCTCCGTTGCAAGACCACGCGCCATGCAATAAGAATATCAATGCCACGTATATGTATAAACAGAACTGGAATCCTGCTGAGTCTCTGAAGATGTCGTGCAGGTAATCACTCTCACTTGATCAAGGTCTCCTTGCAACGGACGCTCTCGTGCAACTCGCTGCAATATAAATTTAATACGTTCTTGATTATCTGTTTTACCTTTTCACGGGCGAAATTAATTTGTCGTTAGTGTCTGCTTGTGTCTGTCCCTCCATCCCGTCTTTCCTTGTCATTTTCTGTCTCTCCTTCTTTGGGGGAAGCACTTATGGTGGAAGCATATTTACTTGTCATTTATTATGTTATTGATTTTTACACACACACACATATATATATATGTGCATATATATATATATATATATATATATATATATATATATATATATATATATATATATATATATATATATATATATATATATATATACATATATATATATATATATATATATATATATATATATGTGTGTGTGTGTGTGTGTGTGTGTGTGTGTGTGTGTGTGTGTGTGTGTGTGTGTGTGTGTGTGTGTGTGTGTGTGTGTGTGTGTGTGTGTGTGTGTGTGTGTACATGTATATGTGTGCATATATATGTGTATATATATGTGTATATATATATATATATATATATATATATATATATATATATATATATATATATATATGTGTGTGTGTGTGTGTGTGTGTGTGTGTGTGTGTGTGTGTGTGTGTGTGTGTGTGTGTGTGTGTGTGTGTGTGTGTATGTATGTGAGTGTATGTATATATATATATATATATATATATATATATATATATATATATATATATATATATATATATAAGAGCGTGTGTGTACAGAAATGCATATACATATATATGCATACATTTCGGACGATTCCGAAACTGTTGTTTCGGAATATATATAAGCACCCAGAGACCGCATACCTTCGCTAAATCAATCGAGTCACTGATACAATAAAAATATTCACACTTCAAGAATTACATTAAAATCACCTCTTTCTCCAGTACACTGGTGACGTCCGTAATCATAATAATGATAGTTACCCCAATTGTATTGTCAACAGTGGTAATTGATGCAATAACTTAAAATTTCCCAGATCCAGATCATGATCCGGATCACCACTAAAATATTATGGCATTTACCTCTGGTAAAAAAATCATGAAAATCTGTTCATTAATTTAATTAAGAACGAACTAACGCTACCAAAAACATAACCTCATTGGTGGAGGTAAAGAAAAAAAAAGGAAAAAAAGAAAGAGAGAAAAAAATATATATGTATATGTATATACATACATATATATATATATACATATATATATATATATATATATATATATATATATATATATATATATATATATATATATATATATATATATATATATATATAACTGAAGACAGAAAGAAAAAATATATATGTATATATATACTTACATATATATATATATATATATATATATATATATATATATATATATATATATATATATATATATACATAACTGAAGACAGAATCATGCAACAGCGCAATGATTTAAACAAATAACCAACCCTCCCTGAGCAGGATTCGATCCTCTGCCACTCCAGGTCGGGCCCAGATGACCGGTACTAAACAAACCCCGCAGCACGACCTTGCAAATGCAGTGTGCAACTAGGATATTTGTAGCTTCATAACCAATAGATTTCTAACCATACTAGATATTCTCTCTTC
>NC_091553.1:15418420-15420920 GCF_042767895.1 Penaeus vannamei
GTATTATTATCATTGCTATTATCATTACCAATATCATTATCATTTACATCTAATGGAAAAGTTTTTATTCCAATAGATTTATATTTTCGAGTGTACTTTTCACCTTTTTTTGTACTTTTTCATTTCTTTATCACACACTCTAGAAATATATCTAATATTACGGAAACAAAAAAAATATCTTGCCCACACCCGGTTATTTAGATATAGCCTCACCGACCGTGACAAATCACCAAAGAAATAAATCTAAATGTTTCCCGTGCCTTCGTAATGACCGGCACCACTTTCGCCTCTTAGATGGTGTGTCACAATTTACGAACACTTTGCGGTCGCGTTACGTTATACTCCGAATACCATCATTTTTATTACAATTTTCTGAAATTGATACCAGAATTCGCCACGACAGTATGTTACTTGTGTCGAATGGTCACCTTTATGTATAAGAATAAACCCGTTATGGCCTATAAATGTAGTTTAGTCTGAACGATCAGCGGCAGATCATCATATCAAAAAAATATATTCCCGGTGAAGAATAACATGTGGAAGAGATGCATCAATATATATCACTCTTACCTCGTGATCGTCTTTGCATATTTGAAGGTCTATTCTAAATTCCACAGGGGAGGGGAGAGAGAAAGAGAGAGAGAAAGAGAGAGAGAGAGAGAGAGAGAGAGAGAGAGAGAGAGAGAGAGAGAGAGAGAGAGAGAGAGAGAGAGAGAGAGAGAGAGAGAGAGAGAGAGAGAGAAACACACACATACAATCCGACAGAAAGAGTGAGTGTTAACTGAAAGAGACCGACTATTGTTGCGAAATATATAAAAGATTATATTGCAACCTTCTACTTCTGTACCATTTTTGGCATTAAAATAATACGCTAAGATGAAGAAAATCAAAATCGGCTTTCATGACGGGAAAGCGTGCTGCAACAGAGTGTTGTTTGATAGATAGATAGAACTATTTTGTAGATTTCATAAAAAAAAGGAAATGGTATGTTTGCCTTGCATGGCTTTAGAGGAATTACATTTGCATAAGATGATGCTTGGCACGTAGATGACGGCTATTCCTATTAGCATTTGTACCGGTGGTGGTGGTGGCGGCAGTAGTACTAGTAGTATTAGTACTAGCAGTAGTAGTTGTGCTCGTGGTGGTAGTAGTAGTAGTAAAAGCAGTAGTAGTAACAGCAGGAGTCGTATTAACAGTAGTAGTTATGGTGGTGAGGGTGGTGGTACTAGTAAAAGCAGGAGTCGTAGTAGCAGCAGAACTATTTCCAGACAGAGACCAGACGGGGCGAGGCCGCAAGAGACGCACCTGCAGACGAAGCACGCGGCGAGGACGCTGAAGCCGAGAGGAACTACCGCACAACGTGGAAAGTCCTCGAGGGTGGTGGCGCACTCGCAGGGAAATTCTTAAGTGATCTCCAAAGAACCTTTTCAAAGTGTCGCTATGTAACACACCTAAGAATATCATACAAGATGATTTGTCTCGTGTATGATTTTAACAAGGACCTTCCAGTTGCGCCTCTGGCTTTTAGTCCACTGATATACCCCAACTCCCGTGTCAGAGTACCAATGCAAAATTAAGAGGAGGAGCGAAATCCGAGCCACTGAAGGGGCACCAGGAATGTGGGGAAAGGAGAAATATCTCTGGCGAATCTCAGGGCTGACCCAGAAAAGGCGAGCGAAAGGAGTAAACCGCTAGCAACGTTGTCAGACAAGGATCCGTGAATTCATTTACATAAAGGCACAGTGCAGCTCCTCAGATGGATTCATCTTCGTGGGAGACCTGCTATGGAAAGGCTGGATAAAGGCCCTCATGCAACACCAGTCCAGTCATAAGAGAGTAAGTAACCAGGGCATGGGAACAAATACAAGGAGGAGCTGGGCTGCCAGGATTTAATACAAACAAAAAAAAACACTCACCAAGATTGTTTGGCGAGCAAGCGAGGAAAATGGTTTCAACATGCCATCAAAACCTGATTGCTTTAATAGCATGTAGACTAAATTTTCTAGAAAAGATACCAATACATTAAGCATCTAGGGACCTCTATATATTTACAAGACATATGGATTTGCTCAAAACTGGGGACAGAGTGGCCAAGACCAACTCAAGGCGATCCAGAGAGATATCAATTTTCCAAGAGAAATTCAGTTATGATTCTTCCAATGTCAAACAAATAGCTTATGCACGACAAGCCGGGGAAAATAAAGTATATAAAAGTACAGTGAGACGATCATACAACATGGTCTGATAAGCCTTCATTCCGAATGCTATGATATCCCACTTTATTCAAAGTCCAGAACACTAATTGCCCCTTGAATATATTTGCAGACATCAAAATGGAAATAGTTATTGATCAGCGACATCTGGGACGCGCGAGAGGGTCCCCGGAAATAAGTAAGCTCAACTCAAAATAGATACCTTTCTAATGTAGGCTGCATAGCCTATGCAGGAAGCTCCACACGGTAGACCTTCCTGATCAGCGCAGCCCAAAACAGCTGTTTCA
>NC_091553.1:15443420-15445920 GCF_042767895.1 Penaeus vannamei
TATTACTCTCACCTTTACTTCCCTCATTTCCTCCCTCTTTCCCTCTCCTTCCCTCTCTCCTTTCCTTCTTCTCTCCCTCCATTCCTCATTCCCTGCTATACAACTTCTACCCTTGCCTCTCTCCGCCCTTCCCTCCCACACTTCTTACCTCCTTCCTTTTCTCCCTCTCTCCCTTTTTTCCTCCGTTCCTCCTTCCTTCCCTTACTCTCCCCCTCCCTTTCTCCTTCCTTCCTTTACTACATCCACCTTATTTTCCTCTCTCCCTTATCCCTCTCTCCTTCCTTCCATCCCTCTCTCCCTCCCTCCCTCCCTCCCTCTCTCCCTCCTCCATGATAAGTGAATTAAACGTTACATTAAAAGAATGATTATCAATAGAAAAATAGTAAAATATAATAAACACAAATTAAATTGTATTCCCAAGTGAATACACGAACCAAACATCAAACAAGTAAAAGTAATAATAATGTCAAATGCAAATACTTGGTAGACAGGAAACAACAGGACTTGTCACTGCCTACACATGCCGTTGAGCTCTTAATCTTAGACAGCGCTTAATGATCTAATTACACTTACAAACTACCCTAGCTATTTCCATAAACTGATGATATACATCCAACACAATGAAATCCTTCATTTTCTTCCTAATCCTAACTATATTCCACAATAACTCATCCATTTCCCTGTCTTCGATCTCCAGTACCTGTCCAGTATATTCTGTCACGATGGTACACTAAATTACTTCAAAAGGGTTTACCCGGGATGAGACACCTAAATGGGCATGACTACAGGTTGTCCTCGACTTACGATTGAGATCCGTCCCTACGATGGCGTCGTGACCCGAATTTTGACGAAAGTCGGAACATACCTAATTACGTACACAAGCATCGAAGTCACTCACACATGCTAATGCAGTGTGTATACATGTATTAAAGTCATAATCTAAAACATAACACGACACCTGTGACGTACATGAAAACATAACTAGGGCCAAAGGAACATATCGAAGACGAACTGTAAATACTGTACATGATTTCTAGCGTCGTATCCACGAAACGTCGTAAGATAAGACCGTCGTAAACCGAGGACCCCCTGTACTGCACGCTGCTACGTAACCAAGTTCACAGTCTCTGCCAATGAGCGTCCTTTTATATTTATGTGGTTTATTTGGTCACGCCCTTGCTCTTAACCCTCATTTCTTATAGTTGGAAAGATAAGAAAATTTCAATTTATCACTTTTGACTTTCAACCTGCCACTCAAGTTACTTTCTTGTTCCCAGACTGGTGCATTTTAATCTATGTTGCAATCGATTCGGACTGCTTGTTGTTTCAAACTCGTGATATCTTTTTTGGCTCTGTTGGTCCATCACGGTGTCACCCTCTGCCACATGCTGATTTCACCACTTTGAATCATAGGGCGTTTCTTTTTCTTTTCTTTTTTTCCTCTTTCTTTTTTTTTCTCTCTCTCTCTCTTATCTTTTCTTTTCTTTTCTTTTCTTTTCTTTTCTTTTTATTCTATTTTTCTCTCTCTTAATTTTTCTTTTTCTTTTCTTTTTCTTTTTCTTTTTCTTTTTCTTTTTCTTTTTCTTTTCTTTTTTCTTTTTCTTTTCTTTTCTTTTCTTTTCTTTTCTTTTCTTTTCTTTTCTTTTCTTTTCTTTTCTTTTCTTTTCTTTTCTTTTCTTTTCTTTTCTTTTCTTTTCTTTTCTTTTCTTTTCTTTTCTTTCTTTTCTTTTCTTTCCTTTCCTTTCCTTTCCTTTCCTTTCCTTTCCTTTCCTTTCCTTTCCTTTCCTTTCCTTTCCTTTCCTTTCCTTTCCTTTCCTTTCCTTTTCTTTTCTTTTCTTTTCTTTTCGAGTCCACTCGAGTCCTCGTGATATCACTCTATTTTTATTGTCTCGTCCAGTTTGTTTCACCCGTTTCTATGGCTTCCGTTTCACCCATGTGTTGTTCGAGTGACTCTGGCTAAGCCTTCTCGTGTCGACAACTCTGTCTCCTCCCTCCTTCCCTCCCTCTCTCCCTCCCTTTCTCCTCTCCTGTCCTTCTTTCACTCATGTCTCCCTCCTTTCCTCCCTCCATCTCACCCTCCCTCTGCCTCTCTTCCTCTCTCTTTCCCTTCGTCCTTCTCAACTTTCCTCCTTCCCTTCCTCACACCTTCCTTTCCTCTTTCCCTCCTTCCCTCCTTCCCTTCCTTCTTCCCTCTTTCCCTCCTTCCCTTCCTTCTTCCCTCCTTTCCTTCCCTCCTTCCCTTCCTCCTTCCTTCTCTTCCCCCTCCCCCTTCCCTTCCTCTCTCCTTCCTTTCTTCCTTTCCTCCTCTCCTTCCCTTCCTCTTTCTCTCCTTCCCTTCTTCCTTCTTCCTTCCCTCCTTCCCTTCCTCTCTCCCCCTCCCCCTTCCCTTCCTCACTCCTTCCCTTCTTCCCTTCCTCCTTCCCTTCTTTGCTTCCTCCGTCCCTCCTTCCCTTCCTCCTTCCCTTCCTCCCTCCTTCTCTTCCTCCTTCCATCCTTCCCT
>NC_091553.1:15450920-15455920 GCF_042767895.1 Penaeus vannamei
AATTTGTCATTGACAAACAAAAAGTCTGACTTTTCGTCTGACATTTCGTCATCATCATAGAGCTAACGCCGACGGGGGCGCATAGCCGCATCCACCTTTCGTTTCCACCTCTGAGAGTCCCTCATGGCAAGCCACCAAGCAAGGACTCGGCCCATCTCAAGCTCTTCATGACGGGTTTGATCAATTTACCCAAGCCGCGACTTCCTAGGTCGTCCCACAGGCCTCCTCCACCTGGGGTTGTCTCAAACAGAGACCTGATGGGCAGGATCATCCTGTGGGAAACGAGCCAGGTGGCCGTATAGCATGAGATGAGATTGTGCAGGTAACAGATCCTGTGCCAGTCTCACGGTGCAACAGTTAGTTGGACACGTAGTCCCGCTAGCAGTACCTCATTATCCAGCGCCAGGTCCTATTACAAAAGGCAACTAGACGAGACTCCAAAGCACAGGATAATGTCCAGGTTTCACTACTGTATAACAAAATTGGCATTATCAGGGCCTTGAAAACACATAGCTTGGTCTTCTGAACAGATACCGGCATCTCGAAATACTCCTATCGAGAGAGTTCATGATCCCTGCTGCCAAGCCAATCCGTCTGCTGACTTCCTGGTCTGACAGCCCAGAGTTATGAACTACACTGCCAAGGTATGTAAAGCTCTCTGTAACTTCAATGTCCTCACCACAAGCACATACCGACCGAGCACATACTGACCTAGCAAGTCCCCAAAGTCCTGGATCTTGGTCTTGGTCCAGGAGACCTTTAGACCCAAGGGCATTGCTTCATTACTAATTGCATCAAGAGCCACCACTAGGGTTTCCAGAGAATCAGAATAGCACCATCATCAGCAAAGTCAAGGTCAGTAATCATTATGCTGCCAGTCCATGCAAGTGTTGAAAAGTGTTGGGGCAAGTTCACAGCCTTGTCTCCGGAGTTAACAGGAAAGAAGCTCGACAGGCCCCCATTACAATTTACAGCACTTTCAGTACCAGTATATAGGATTGCTGTTAGTCCAATAATCCTTGTTGGAATTCCACTCAATCTCAGGATCCCCCAGAGTGATTCCCGATGCATCGTATCGAACGCCTTCTTGAGGACGGTGTGGGCCGCAAGCAGCCCATGCCCAGACTCACGACGGCGCTATACAGTGACTCGAAGCGCAAGGATATGGTCTATTGTGGACTTACCAGGAGTGAATCCAGATTGCTCCGGCCTCTGGTGCCTCAGCAGGTGTTCTCTGATACAGCAAGATACCACATTGAAATCACCCAAAACAGTACAAGTATCTCGCCAGGAACACCTGTCTGTCACAGATGCTTGTTTGGTGTAGAACGTCTCTTTTACGTCGAGTTTCTAAACATTGGTAGGAGCGTACACAGCAATAAGAGACATGAAGCTAAATGCTAGCTTCAGTCGCATCACCATTACATGCTCATCAACTAGAGTAACCTCTACAACCGAGGGCTGAAGTCTACTGGAGATGGCTATGGCTATTCCCTGAAGATGGTGACCGTCATTGTGGCCCGACCAGTACTAGGTGTAGCCACCTGCACTGATCGTGCCACTGCCAGGTCTTCTTACCTCCAAGAGAACAGCCACCCCAAACTTTCATCTGACACCTCACGAAAATGCATTTAACACTTTATTTTTGTCTAAGCTGATGTTAAGGATGTCTGGAGGGTTCCTACACTCTATAGAATTGTTTTAGATAGAAAAAAATGCCGACATCAATCTGCGATTTTACAGTTGAAGATAACTCTGCATCGGTAATATGGAAAACTTTCCTGACATTCTTTTACTTGTTGTCGGAAGTAAACAGCCGTTTTCTCCTTGTTTACTGCCGTTTTCAAAGCTCTCGCGAGAACCGATTCATGGTTACTGGATGTACAGGGATTGGTTCCGAAACTAAATCACAAATGTTTTCTCTGAAAGGTCACTCTTGTTTGCCGTTAATAATCCCCTTCAATAACTGATAGAATAGAACTTATAGATCTGAGGAGCTCACGAAGCCCTGAAAGCTGTAGCATAAGGAACTACAATCAGTATAGAGATAGTACGCCCTCTTATGGCTGGCACCGAAGTAAAACCAGACATCGTGACATGGTTGTTGCCAGAATACGTTTAGGTTACAGAATGCACTGGCAACTGGAAGGTGCAAGAAGAGCAGATGTATCTAGATGCAGACTGTAACGAAGAAATTTAGTAAACACTTGAGCATTATATCTCGGAGTGTCAAGTGATACAGCCTTTCATACCACATAACATGAAGTATGAAGAACTATGTATTTATTTTATTGCATCTGATACATTGGAAAATAAACTCATGCTATATACTAATTTAAAACTATCGTAATCATAGAACACACCACAGAACCCTTCTATGTAAACACAAAGGCAAAGGTCTATCAACTTAGGTAATATACTTTTGCATGATGTATGACTTTCCTATTTTACCATGTAAAATTACTGTAATCACAGAATACATTACTCTGTCGAATGTATGTGCATATATGTAACTCTGTAATCATGATTGCCCACGCCTGAGCAGATAGCAAGGGTGGTAAATAAAATGACTTAATTGATTTCGCCCTATTTAAATTTTCAGAATATAAAGGGATGCACATAATATTGCTAAGACTTCATTGATCTTCTAATTAAATTTTCGTAAAATGCATCAGTTGAAAGTAAACAAACGTTTTTGATTTTACAAAGATTACACTGTTACACAGTATATTTAAGTAGCATCGATTACACAATACTGCTTCTATTAGCCTTAGAAAAGCTTCTAATTCGCTGGTGAAAACATCTGAAGACTTTTATTCACCATCATTTGTTTGATGCGAACTTCATCGCTCGTGTCTCGCATTTCAGTAGCGAATAGATGACTAGTCCAGACAACGACGGCAGTGTGTATGTGCTTTGCTGCTCGGTAATTAATCTTTGTGCTTTGTTCTTTTTACAATGGCACCAAAACTAACTTGACTCAATGGAAATAAAAGATTCACCCTCCTTGAGATTATAGAAAACTATCACATATGGAACATTAAATTGGAAGACTATTCAAATAAGCCGATGGGTGATGGGCAAACGGTGCAAATATGCAAAGCCGTGTTTCTCATTACAGAATAATACATTCTAGCTTGGAGTACAAATGGCAACGGTGGCTTACAACAACTTGATTCGCTCAGCCCATGGATTAACCCGCTGTCTGAATCTTCCCTCAAACGCAGTACCGAAAGAAAATGCCAAAAGAGGGCAATGCTGTCCTCCCCGAAGGAAGCCAGCAGCAGTTGCTTCCTTGCATCAAATATTATAGATACCCCAGGAGCCTTGTGGAAGACAGCGCACGGCAGAATGAGTTCCGTTTTCTCATTTTATTTTTAGATACTCCATGTGGCTCACTTTTTTTTTATTGTAAGCTCCTAAACATTTTTATATACGTTTTCAGTCATATCAGTCCCATGGGTAATAGCTATGGGAAGGACCATAGGTTAGACCAAAGAACGGAGTTATTTTAAGACAATGGGAGAGACGACTGGCTTTTTTAAGCATTTTCTGGAAGAGATATATTGGTATAATTTTCTTTTTGTCTTGTTTGTGAATCTTTTAATGAATGGTCTAAAAGATCAGTGGAAGAGTGAAATAGCATTAACATGTATATTCTTTACAAATTATGGATGTAATTATGGAGCTTGGATTTCAATATTTTGATTGTTTACGGTTTTAATAACTTTGAAGAAAGGTTGATTTTAAACACTTTTAAACTTTTAAGATGTATAAAGATTTGATGAACCTAAGGCATACCAAAACATAAGGAATCTTGAATTATATATCTGGACTTTGAGAAATAATTTTTAACCAAGATAAAAGTAACATATATGCCTCCTTGAATCTTTTTATGCCCACTCGGTCAATCTTAAATGGGTTTTAACTTTCCTTTTACACAGACTGACACATATACTCACACAATATAACACTCAGATGCCTTCTACTGTCTGGCAATAACATGGGTTCCAATCCCCTAATCGGATGGTGGCAGCACTTCCTGTTTGTAGATAATGGACATGCTAATACGCTCATCAGATAATTAAAGGTAAAGCATAACACTCGGACAAGGCGTCTGAGTGTTATATTGTGTGTATGACTCGCAATAACATGGGTTCCGAATCCGTAATCGGATGGTGGCAGCACTTCCCCCATGTAGGTAATTGACGCGCTAACACGATACCCAGATAACGAAAGGTAATAATGTAGATTATGGGAATGAAAAGTGTTTATATTAAAAATCATAAATCTTATATGGGTTAACGACAAAACTCATTAGACGACCTTGAGAGTAAATATATCGCTACAGCATCACATTCTCCTATGTCATGACGCCGGGGACTGCTCGAAAACTCAAGCAGATTCATAATTTTTGGAATTCTGGAAAAATTAACGCTTCCAGGTTTCCCTCGGAGCAGCACTTCTGGTTTTATATAATTGTAATTGTTTCCATTACATCATACAAAAAAAAAAGTTGTCCAGTGTCTTTTCTCATTAAATTGGTCTTACATTATATTGCCCCCCTTAGAATTCCCATTCTCTATGTATTTCCGCGTAACATAGAAAATGTGCTGTACCAGCAGTGCCCTAATGTTGTTAACGCCGGCTGAGGCAATGGCAATAAATCTAGGGGGTAGAGATTTACTGCAATAGTAACATTCTATAATTAATCACTGGGTTATCATCATAGGGTGTTTTTGAGGTGTAAGTTTAAGTTCTAGTTAAGAGATAATTTTGAAATGTTGCAACATAGCCAGTCATAGACGAAACCCTGAGTCATAGACAAATGTATAGTCAGAGACTATTTTTTAGGACAGTCCTTAATTTATCAAAGGAAATACAATAAGTAACCGTAAATACTGCCCCAGAATTTATAAGGAAAACTTTTATACGTTTTCTCTTAGAGAAAAACAAATGGCGTTGCGCGCCGTCCCAGCTGACGCAATCAATGTACTGGG
>NC_091553.1:15460920-15463420 GCF_042767895.1 Penaeus vannamei
AAGGCGTGACACCTCGGTATTTGCAAAGGCCATTTCTGCTTGTGCTTGAGATTGTGTCATGTGCTGGAAAGGCTGTTGTAAGCGGATCAAGTCAAGAGTCAAGAGTCAATTTTTCATGTTCAAATGACCTCGAATAAATTGACACAATTAATAATCAGCAATTTGTTTTTTAATCCTCTTTGGAGAGTTTTTGCCCATAGAGATTTATTTAGGGATGATTTTATGATATGTCAGCTGAATTATTATTAGTAATGATATTGTGCACAAATCTGACCTTACAAAAGACCATACTTTCAGACCCAATGCCCGAACATCCTCAGAACATTCAAGGTCAGCATCGGCGATCCTGTAGAACTACCTACAGCGTCTGCCTCGGGATAAGCATCCTTCCCTGGCACCCGTCCAGACCCCTCTAGACCCCACTAGACCCCTCCAGACCCCACTAGACCCCTCCAGACCCCACTAGACCCCTCCAAACCCCACTAGACCCCTCCAGACCCCACTAGACCCCTCCAGACCCTACTAGACCCCTCCAGACCCCACAAGACCCGTCCAGACCCCACTAGACCCCTCCAGACCCCACCAGACCCGTCCAGACCCCGCAAGATCCGTCCAGACCCCTCCAGACCCCACAAGACCCGTCCAGACCCCACTAGACCCCTCCAGACCCCACCAGACCCGTCCAGACCCCGCAAGATCCGTCCAGACCCCACTAGACCCCTCCAGACCCCTCCAGACCCCACCAGACCCGTCCAGACCCCGCAAGATCCGTCCAGACCCCACTAGACCCGTCCAGACCCCACTAGACCCGTCCAGACCCCACTAGACCCCTCCAGACCCCACTAGACTCCACTAGACCCCTCCAGACCCCACTAGACCCCTCCAGACCCCACTAGACCCTCCAGATCCCACTAGACCCCTCCAGATCCCACTAGACCCCTCCAGACCCCATCAGACCCCACTAGACCCGTCCAGACCGCACCAGACCCGTCCAGACCCCACTAGACCCCGCCACCCCCACCAGACCCGCTTCTAGATCCCTGCTAAATCCCCTCTTCCTGGTTCCTCATACCTGACTCTGTAAGAAACATCTGTGCAAGCGAGATTTCAAATTCTGGGACTACAGCGTTGAAAGCTTGATGAGAATATTTGATGATCATATTATTACCATTGTTGTTATTTAGATAATTATGATTGTTATGATAATCATTGTTGCTGTTATTATTATTATTATTATTAGCATTGTAACTGTTGATATTTTTGCTATTTTCTTCGCCACTATCATCATCCAGACGCCAGTTGAGACGCCAGCCAGGACCCTCTTCCAGACCCCTCGGTAGGGACCCCATCCAGGACCCCCTTCCAGACACCCCCCCCCCAATCGAGACCCTGGCCCAGAACCCCCTCCCAGACACACACACCCACAGTCGAGAACCTAGCCCGGGACCCCCTTCCAGACCCTCCCCATCGAGACCCTGGCCCAGAACCCCCTTGGAGACCCCCCCCCCATCGAGACCCTGGCCCAGAGCCCCCTTGGAGACCCCCCCCCATCGAGACCCTAGCCCGGGACCCCCTTCCAGACCCTCCAATCGAGACCCTGGCCCAGGACCCCCTTCCAGATCCCCCCCCCAATCGAGACCCTGTCCCAGAACCCCCTCCCAGACCCCCCCCCCAATCGAGACCCTGGTCCAGGACCCCCTTGCAGACCCCTCCCCCCGATCGAGACCTTGGCCCGGGACCCCCTTCCAGACCCCCCCCCCGATCGAGACCCTGGCCCAGGACCCCCTTTGCAGACCCCCCCCCCCCCGACCGAGACCCTGCCCCGGGACCCCCTCCCAGCCCGTCCAACCGAGACCCTGACCCAGAACCCCCTTGCAGACCCCCTCCCCCCGATCGAGATCCTGGCCCAGAACCCCCTTGCAGACACCCCCCTCCCCCCACAGTCGAGAACCTAGCCCAGGACCCCCTCCGATCGAGACCCTGGCCCGGGACCCCCTTCCAGACCCTCCAATCGAGACCCTGACCCAGAACCCCCTTGCAGACCCCCTCCCCCCGATCGAGATCCTGGCCCAGAACCCCCTTGCAGACACCCCCCTCCCCCCACAGTCGAGAACCTAACCCAGGACCCCCTTCCAGACCCCCCCCCCCATCGAGACCCTGGCCCGGGACCCCCTTCCAGACCCTCCAATCGAGACCCTGACCCAGAACCCCCTTGCAGACCCCCCCCCCTCAATCGAGACATCTGGGCCAGGACCCCCTTCCAGACCCCCCCCCAATCGAGACCCTGGACGGGACCCCCTTCCAGACCCCCCAATCGAGACCCTGGCCCGGGACCCCCTTCCAGACCCCCCCCCCACAATCGAGAACCTGGCCCGGGACCCCCTTCCAGAGCCCCCCCCCCCAATCGAGACCCTGGCCCGGGACCCCCTTCCAGACCCCACCCCCAATCGAGACCCTGGCCCAGGACCCCCTTCCAGACCCCCCCCCAATCGAGACCCTG
>NC_091553.1:15478420-15483420 GCF_042767895.1 Penaeus vannamei
CTGTCCCTCAATCATTCATATACTTAAAGGGCGTAACCTTTTATACGTAAAGTTACTGCCTTGGTTTTGACAGTTGGTGATTGATTTTCGTAAATATATGATTTTACGAAAGAATGCTTCTGCAATAAGGATGAACATCAAAATGTCAGCGATGCGCTGTAATTTTATTTTTTCCAACAGCAATGAAAAAAAATGTATTCATGAAAAATGGTTTTGTGTTCGTGGAGCGGCTGAATTATTATTTTTTTCTTAGTGTAAATAAATAAAAAAGAATATTTCCAAATCTAGTCGGATTTAGATAATTTCATTTAGGAATTATATACAAAACATCGTATAACTGCATAGTGATGATATTCACAAATAATAATCATTTGGTGTAGATACCCAAGCACGCGCTAACATCCCGATTCAAAGGAACGAATGGCAGGGAAACGAACACACACACAAACAAGGGACGTGATTCCTATGACATTTATAAGTGGCGGCTGGCCCTCTCCGCCGAGTCGAATAGATGCAGTCTAATTAAAAATCGCAGAGCTTCGAAATCTCTTTACTCTTGTACTCGAGGGAACGCAAGCCGAGATAACAAGGGGAGGCTGAAATTCCATCTTGGAGAGAAATCCGGCATCTTAGAATTCCGACTTCGTTTTATTACTCATCGCCTATGCAGCCTCCTGGCTTCATTTTCCTTCGGGGGGACAGGTGGGGGGGGGGGGCGACACACGCTCGGTCTGTCTGTCTGTCTGTCTGTTTACGTGCCTTTCTGTCTGTCTTTCTGTTTATCTGTCTGTCAATCTGTCTGTCTGTTCACGTGCCTTTTTGTCTGTCTTTCTGTGTATCTGTCTGTTTTCCTACTTGGCTTTCTATCTATTTATTGATCTATCTGTCTATCAATATACTTGCCTCTATCTCTCTCTCTCTCTCTCTCTTTATCTCTCTCTCTCTCTCTCTCTCTCTCTCTCTCTCTCTCTCTCTCTCTCTCTCTCTCTCTCTCTCTCTCTCTCTCTCCCTCTCTCTCTCTCTCTCTCTCTCTCTCTCTCTCTCTCTCGCTCTCGCCTCTCGCTCTCGCTCTCGCTCTCTGCTCTCATCTCTCGCTCTCCTCGCTCTCTCTTTCTCTGGCTCTCTCTCTCTCTCTCTCTCTCTCTCTCTCTCTCTCGTCTCTCTCTCTCTCTCTCTCTCTCTCTCTCTCTCTCTATCATCTTTCCCCTTTACCTTTTATTCATATATTCTCTTCCCCTGCCCTCTCTTTCCCTTGCACCCTAACCCCCTCCCTCCCAACCTCCTCACCCCTGCCCCACCTCCCTCCTTCTACTATTCCCTCCCTCTTCCCTCCACACCTCCCATCCCCCTCCCCTATCCACCTTCCCTCCCCCCTCCTCCTCTTCCTCCCTTCCCACCCGTCCCCCTTACTCTTAACCCCTTACCACCCCCTCCCTCTATCCACCTTCCCTCCCCTCCCCCCCTTTTCCTCCCTTCCCACCCGTCCCCCTTACTCCTTAACCCCTTGCCACGCCCCTCCCCATCCACCTTTCCTCCTCCCCCCTCCCCCTTCCTCCTTCCCACCCGTCCCCCTTACTCTTAACCCCTTGCCACCCCCCTCCCCATCCACCTTCCCTCTCCCCCTCCCCCCCTTCCTCCCTTCCCACCCGTCCCCTTACTCTTAACCCCTTGCCACCCCCTCCCCATCCACCTTCCCCTCCTCCCCCCTCCCCCCTTCCTCCCTTCCCACCCGTCCCCTTACTCTTAACCCCTTACCACCCCCTCCCCATCCACCTTCCCCTCCCTCCTCCCCTTCCTCCCTTCCCACCCGTCCCCTTACTCGCAACCCCTTGCCACCCCCTCTCCCCATCCGCACCTTCCCTCCCCCTCCCCCCCTTCCTCCCTTCCCACCCGTCCCCTTACACTCTTAACCCCTTGCCACCCCCTCCCCATCCCACCTTCCCTCCCCCTCCCCTCTTCCTCCCTTCCCACCCGTCCCCTTACTCTTAACCCCTTACCACCCCCTCCCCCCGTCCACTTCGAAGCGCCAGACGACGAAAACGATTTTAAAAAGGATAATTTATGAAAATTAATCTAAATTCATTCGGCTCCTGAAAAGATCCGTCTCACGCCCGCCGCCCGCCCGCCCTGCATAACAGACGAGCCGCCGGAGCCCAATGCATAAGCTCCCCGTTGTGAATTCAGGAGCCACTTATCGCTGACAAATATGCAACATTGAACATTGCCTCCGCCCAAATGTCAGCCGCGAGCCGTTCGTGCGCCTCCATACAAGATATTAAACAGGCTCATTTCAATGTAAATGTCAGGCATATTACCGGCCGCGACCGTACATAAGTTCACGAGTTGGGCTTAATAATTCCGTGAGTCATTAGCGACGCCCGCGGCCGCGAAGCCGCCTGCGCGCCCGCGGCGGAGGGCGCCGTGGCAAGAGAGCGCGGGAAGGAGCGCCGCGCCTGCTTCGCTCTCATCGCATGTTGGGGAAACGGGTGTATATATGTATATACATATATATACATATATAGATATATATATATATATATATATATATATATATATATATATGAATATATATAGATATACATATATGTATATAATCATATTTATATATTTGTGTGTGCATGTGAATTATATATCACTGCAATCACCCAATCAACTCATATCAACTCAAACTAACTCATATCCACTCCAAAACAATAACCATATAACAAAAACCTACGAAAAGTCAGATCCAAGAACTTCCATCTGAAGCCGGGGCCAGTACAGATACACGTTTATGCCAAATAGCGGGTTTTGAGGGTTCTAGGAAAAAGGGTCCCAGACTAGGTAGAAACATGAAAGGGTCTGAACCTAGTCGGGCCAATGTTCAAGAGTAGCAAGGTTCATTGGAATCGGCCCAAGAGAAGCCGAGATACAACGGGGGCCCCACCCGACAATTATGGACATATATACATACATACATACATAAAAAAGGACGACAAATTTAGAAACAAAATATATCGAGAACGGAAATAGATAGAGAGATGGTTGACCACTCATTCGAAAGCATATAAAAAGCTGCTTGCTTTCTTGTGGTAGGTGACCTTCTTCCTCTCTCCCTCCCCTCTCACTCGCCCGCTCCCTTTCCCCCCTTTCCTTCGTTCTCACCGTCTCCCTCCCACCCCAATGCCCACCCTTCCTCCCCCCACCCTACCTCCCACTCTGCCACCTACCCTACCCTCCCTCCCCATCCTCTCACTCATGACCAGGATAAAGAACAGGTCACACACTCAACGTGATTGCCCCCCCCCCCTGAACAGACTCCCACCGAAAAGAACCCCCCCTGCATAGACGTTTGTACATACTTCTGAAAAGTCTCCTGGACAGATTTCTGAGCAGACCGGTTAACAGCACTATGACCCCAGTTACCAGCACTCACTCCGGTTCAATCCTGCCTGTCTCTAGAGGCCCGCGAACCTTCCTGTAGAGGATGTTGTACCTTATACTCTGATCAAGTCTTGGAGTTAAGAGCCCATCACGGACGAGGATGGAAGGGCCACACGCATTCCCCCGGCCGAGGTCAAGCTCAAAACGGCAGATAACGCTTGGAAGCCCGTCGTGAAGAAGGACACGGACGAGGCTGCCACTGCTGCCAATCTGGGGGCTCTACAGTCGGACTGGAGGTCCACCAGGAAGCAGACCGGCGTTGTTGACGGGGCTGCCAAGACGGCTGAGGTGGTGAAGAAGATGAGGGTTATCCTAAATAAACTGACGCCAGAGAAGTTCGAAAATCTTATTGGCCAAAAGACTAAACGCCGTTTTTGATCATAGCTTTGAGAAGGCCTACGCGAAGTTGTTCCAGGTTCTCTCCAAAATGACGACTGCAACGGCGCTTCTTCTGGTCTAGTTCAATAAGCTTATAGTAGAGAAGTGCCAAACGGAATTCCACAAAAACGACTTGTGTGAATTCCTAGTCAAGATGGAGAGTGACCTGAGCAAATGTACTGACCCCACCCAGAAGCAAGAGCTGAAGCTTGAACTCGAATTTCAGGAGTTCAATCTCAAAAGGAGGTCCGTCGGAAACCTCAAGTTCATCGGTGAGCTCTACAAGCTGAACCTGCTGGGTACGCCGGCGGTGATGTTTATCAGGCTCCTGAAGAAGGGAGACGAGGAGTCCCTTGAGTGCCTCTTGTCCACGCGCAGCAGGCCGGATCCGACGTCCAGGCAGCAGCTGGACGAAAACTTCGCAGACATGAGCACAATCGTGAGAGAGCGCCGGTGTGCCAACCGCATAAGGTTTCTGATCATGGACGTCATCGACCTAAGGAGAAACAGGTGGGTGCCAAGGAGGAAAGTGGCTCAGCCAAAGAAAATCGCTGAGGTCCACGAGGAAGCTAAGAAGGAGGAGGAGCAGAAGCAGTCTGTTTCCTTTGGCCGCTACGACAGGTACAGGAACTGATGAAGAGCAGTTCCTGCCGCAGTGGACCTATGGTAGGCCCTCCTCCTTCATTAACAGCAGTGATAATGATGATAATAACAATGATAATGATAATGAAAAATGATGAATAATGATGATAATACACACATGCACACAAATAGTATTATCCTCCTTTAGGGAAAAAAGCGACCATGTAGTGATTAAACTAAAATACTGTCTGTTACAAGAAAAACTTATCGTAAGCAAGGAAATGTACGATTACAAAAGAGGTGATTATAGAAGCCTTAAAGATTTCTTTGATAGCATAAATTGGGAAACACTGCTGGACGATGAGAACCTTGATGTTCAGTATTCAAAATTTTGTGCAATCTATAAAAAAGCAGTGGAAAAATTCATATCAAAATTCAAAATTGAAGCAAGAAATTTCCACAAATGGTTCAACGACAAATGCAAGAAAATGAGAGAAAAAAGCATCTCCTTTGGAAAAGATTCAGAAGACATAGGTCTCAGGCAACGTATGAAAGATATAAAGTAGGAAAAAATTAATATACCCAAACCATGAGAGAGGCGAAATTAAACTTTGAAA
>NC_091553.1:15503420-15505920 GCF_042767895.1 Penaeus vannamei
CCTTCTTCCTCCCTTTCCTCATCCTCCTCACCTCATCCTCCCTTTCTCTGCCTCGTCTCCTCCTACCTCATTCCTCCTTCACCTTCTCCCACCTGTATCCTCATCCTGCCCTCACCCTTCCTCTCTCTCCTATTCCTTCTCTTTTTCCTCTTCCATCTTTCCCTCCTCCTTCCTTTCTCTTTACTTTTTCTTTCGTCCAGTCTTCTTTTCGTTGTCATGATTTGGTGTGCCTAAAGAGACTGTTAATAGTGGGCTCTGCCCCACTCAACACACCCCAGGAAACATTTTCTTTACCTCAGTATATAGGGCAATATAGAGCTGCATCCACAATGTAAAGAATAAACCAAATACCTTTCTATCTCAAAATACCACTTTCCTTCGCTTCTCTCTAGTGTCTGGATTATTTTCTTTCTAATCACTTTTTGGGCATTTGCAGTAATTGATAGGCTCAGATATCCAACTGGAATGGTTTTGAATGTTAATTTCTTATTCACTGACACTGTATATCTTAGGAATAACCCAGAGTAAACGCAAAACTGAAAACGAAACATTTCTCACCAGTGTTTGTTAAAGAAAGGTTGCCATCAAGCTGGCAAAAATGTGCATGCACAGAAAATTACTGTAAAAAGCTGTAATAATAAATCTTAAAATGCATAAACAGTATATTATTAATAAAAGATGAAATTAGAATAAATGTGGAACAGCAGACACTAATAATTAGCAAAACATCATTTTAACAAGTGCTTTGTAACACATGAAATACTTGGCATGTTGCAATAATGAGTTATGTGGTCAGTGTAGTAGTTTCCCTAGCAATGTAAACAAAATAAGCAACTGAGTGGTGATGTGCAGCAGCTATTGTCATTTAATTGTGAATATGAGGCCACTGCAGCTTTACCTATCTTGTTTATGACTATTTCTTACACTCTATAAGATGGCAGTGTCCATTTCCCTCTATCTCCGTTCATTGCTCTTAGTAACTTATACCAATACTGCAATCCCAGAAGTGCACCCAAGGTTGTTTCCTGTTAATCCATTTTATATAAATGTCATGTTTTCTGTGCACTACTTTCAACCATGGATACATTACCGATTACTAATTTTTTAATCTATTATTTAATCATATTTCTACTAACATTTCCTCTATTCCTTTTATGCATATACCTTATAAGTATTCTCATAAGTAATGTAGATATTTTATGATTTATAATTTTGTTATCATAACCTTGATTCACTGTTAACAATGTAGCAACATTACTGCCTCTTTACATTAATTGCCTCCCATGTCGTAACAATATACAATGTTCATTACTTGAACACTTTCCGGTAAGCACTGGATGTGGATGGACCTAGCAATTTTTATGCACAGTGTGACATGGGGTGAATTAAAATATTTGTTTAAATATTTATTTTTTATCTAGATTTATGTTTTAAAGACAATGGAAAAACTTAGTATAGCTTTTGTCATAATCCATAAATAGTGTTATTAAAATTTAATTTTTATGGTAGGTACGGGCACTTTTGGGAGAAATATGCTGGTCACATGGCCTGGCATGGCATGGAGAATAAAGACTCCATCAGTTCCTCCTCGCCACATCTCGTCTGTACTCTCTGCACTGACAGTATGGGTTGTACATTGTTTAATAATTTATTGTAATCATTGGACATTGGGCTATTAAGGGGGGTGTGGGATTAATTGGATATGTTTTCGTTATTTTGGTTTACACGAGAACATTCTATATTGCTGAAAATTTTGTTGTGTGTATCACATATTGAGTTTGCCTCTTGTGCTCGTTTACTTTAGCAGTATTTCATTTGTTGTCCATCAGATAAAGTTTGGCTCACCTTTCTGATTATACGGCCATTCTATTGTTTTCGGGATAAAGTTTGCCTCATCTTTTTGATAATTAAACTTTTTAACGATCTTTAAATGTTATTTAGTTTCTTTCAACATTTACAGGTTGATATTGATAACGTGCCATCCGCCCCCCCCTCTTTGGAGCTTTGTGAATTCTATTATACCCCTTACACCCCCACCCCTGCAACTTAGTCTCTGCAAGGATGCATCGCAGTCTATAACAATTACCATATTCAGTTTTCCTACGCACCCCCCATGGAATAATGGTACTTTACATAGCCTCACCTGCTATCGGGGCCAAGATTGTCACTAGTGAGGGGGGTTTAAGCACAATAATTTCTATAAATTTGTAAACAAGAAACCGAGAAGAATCTAACGATACCAAAATCGTCACAATCTGTCAGGCAGATTTAGAGTGAAAAATTGCAGGTATAAGTTACCGTGAGCGACACAGAGTTAGAGGGAAATAGACAACGCCATCTCATAAAACTTCAGAAATAGAATAAGAAACAACATAGTTTAAGCAGCAGCGGCCTCATATTTACTGGAAAATTATGAAAAGGTCCGCTGCATATCACAGCTCTGAGACTAATTCCACAAAACCATCACACACCAGTTTTTTCAATGTACCTTCTCTAACGG
>NC_091553.1:15530696-15543196 GCF_042767895.1 Penaeus vannamei
GGAAGAAATGCACTAAAAATGAATCAATAATGCCCTAATGAAAACAAAGATTTTGATACAGAAATATACTCTTAACAAGCTCCTCTTCCTTGATCCTTCACTGGGAACCAACAGACGTATATCTATTTTAGTTGATATGCACATCAAATCCATTTGCTGTGATGCATATATCAGCTCCCATAAATAAGGTTCTTGGTATTATGCTACTTTTAGTGCAATTTTATCTACAAAACATGTGTCTGACATACATTTCCCTTGGAGATTTAGTCTGAGTTAGGTCAGCCTGTATTTGAGACTGGCCTTGAAAACTATCGAGGACATTCATATCAACACTTTCAGATCAAGCACACAGGCTAGCAAGCAAAAAACAAAAAACACAACTGCATAAAAAATAAAAATTATTTTTTGCTTCAAATATTTAAGGCATAATATGTGTGACTGTTGTTCAGTCAGGAAATAAACAAAATCATTGTAATTATTTATAAAGTGATTGCACCCCCTATAAGAAGTCCCTAATGCTCCCGTCAACAACTTTGGTACACCATATAATCCTATCAGTGGCTTTATCCTACATATCCCTCCCCCCCTGAGGACTGTGGACCTACACTGCATGACATTTGTAAAGACCAATTTTCTTTTGACTATTTCTAGCATTATTCTCTGCTTAATTTACTGTCAAATGAGGAAAAGGTCCAAACTAATATTTTGTTAGAATAAATGTGGAGGATTATTTGCTGTCTTTTGCAAGAATTAAAATTGAAGAGACCATAATATTGTCACTATTTGATATATCTTTTCTAAAATATCAATCATATACTTGAAAGCTGGCATTTGTATCTTGTGTAAAATTTTCTGATTTATGCCCCCCTACAAAAGGGGAAATGAATTCCATTTAAGTTACCCGCGTGTGTTTACTTGGAAACTATTAATGAAAGTTTGCAAAAGAACTGATTACTTTGTTCTGATGGTTGATGAATACAGCCCAAAACAAATGTACAAGACACCAAAG
Source organism: Penaeus vannamei (assembly GCF_042767895.1). Classification (NCBI taxonomy): domain Eukaryota; kingdom Metazoa; phylum Arthropoda; class Malacostraca; order Decapoda; family Penaeidae; genus Penaeus; species Penaeus vannamei. Next base: position 15,531,706 of record NC_091553.1, read on the forward strand.
GTCATACAGTACTACAGAAAGGTGTAATTGTGAAATGGGTAAAGAGGAAGGGAGTTAGTTGATTAAATGTGCTACACATCAAAAGTTGTACAGCAATTCAAGATAGTATGGACTGAAAAGGGCAGAGGTATGAGGGTAAAGAGGGTGAATAAACAGGATAAGGTAGAGAAAAAGAGTGATTAGATCAAAGTTGTCAATAGAAGAAACAAGGGATTCTGCAAGGATGTCCATAGGGTGACAGGGGACAGATGTTTGAGGGGTAGAGCAAGAAGCTGATGTAAAAGACAGAGTGGAACTTCAAGTTTTTCTTATTTGATGAGTTGAATGAGGAGGAGGGGCAGGTACCGGGGAAGTTAAGAATGAAGTGTCTGGATTTAGAATAGTGGTAGAGATTGGGGTATTTGGATTTAGAATGGCACAAGAATGACTGGGAGAGGGAGAGGGAGGTGGTAGAAATGGGATGAATAAAAGATATGGAGGAGGATGTAGTGCCATCTTGAGAGGGAGAGGAGAGGAAGAGCAAAGGACAGCGCTGGAGTTGGGAGTAAGACAAAACCTATGACAGATAAAGTGAGGAGGAGGGGCAGGCAACTGGGAAGTGGTACATATTGGAGGATCTGGATCAGGAATGGCAAAAGAATTTGACAGGGAGAGATAAGGAGTGGAGGTAAGTTGGCAAGGTGTATGGGGAGGAGATACTGGGGAAGATGCTGAGACATCTGAGATGAACAAAGGATAGTGTTAGAGTAGGGAGTGAGAGAAACAACTCAGTGGGTGCTTCCTGTCTGATCTTGCATAGTATGATACTAGGTTTGAATCTGAGAACCACAGACTCAACTGTAGGTAGGGCAGCTCTTATAAAATACATTATGGGAGCCACCACAACTGCCAAACCTGCATGTTTGTGCAAAGCAATTTGAATGGTCAAGACCAAGTTGGGCATATAGAGGGCAGCAGACTGTGGAGTGAAAGTACTTGGAAAGGTGGCCAAAACACCCACTGATAACGCAGGAGTCTCCACTAACATAAACTTCATGGGGAGCTCATGTTTATTGATGTTTATATCCATTGAAGGAAATCTTGTAGGACTTACAGCATCCTCTAGGGGGAATAGTGTAGCACTGTACTGATACTACATCACTGTCAATGAGAAAGGTAAGCAGGTTTTATTATTATTATTATTATTATTTTACAATCAGACCAATTCTTGACATAAACAGATAAATCAGCCAGAGAGATGGAAAAAGTATTAAAGAGTGAGGGTGGGCAAGAATATGGTTTGCCAGTGAGATCAGTCAGGGTAGATGATGCGTGAGCTTGGGGCTCTGATATAAGCTTTGACATGGCGTGAAGCGTTGAACAGATGCAGGAGACCTTGCCTACTTGTTTTTTGAAACATGAAACAAGAGTAGTAATAAGGGAGGGGATTGAAAATGAAGAAGACTGTGGAGAATGAGGAGATAGTGCAGAGGACACTGGGAGAGAGGCAAGAAGGTTTTCTGAAGGTCACCTGCGTGGGTGACTTGGAATTGCCTGAGCTGGCAAGTATCGAGGTACTGGTAATAGAACCAGTGTTCAGAGTTGTGATCAACTGAGAGCCAAGGTTCAGTGGCTAGTATATAAAGGTGCAAACCTCAATGCCCCTTATAAGGGTACAAAGTCATCAGTAGCCATGGTAAGCCTGGAGTGAGTAGGGAAGAGAAATGGTTCACCCATCAGGGGCCCCATGAGAAGTAAAAAGGTTACAAAAAAGTTAACAATTAGGAAAAAATATGTTATGGAGCAAAGGTTGTAGAGCACTGTTGGTTAGTACCATAGTGAAAAGGATAAAGGGAAAATAGTAGACAGAGTCAAAGGCCATTCAGGACTGACAGAGCCAGTCTTTCACCCTTTCAGCACAGCTCTCACACTTTAGGATGTAGACAGAGGAAGGGGATGAAGAGAAGGAAAAGGAGAGAAGAAGAAAAGATCATGCAAAATTAGTTGAGTACTAGGTCTAAAGTCCAAGGCAGAGGTGATCTCCTACACAGGGCCTCAGTCCCAATCTTTTAAGACCACCACGACACCAATGGGCATGGGATTGGGGTGGAGGTGCTGGGAAAGACCATGCTGTTGGGAACTGTTCTGTGCTGTTATAACTTTGTTTTTTGTTTGTTCTGCATTTATTTTCAGTCATTTATCCAAGAGTGTAGCTCTGTTCTCAATTTAGGTCTTGTGTTTCTGCATTTTATAATTTTTTTTGAAGGGTCTGTTGTTTTTTGTTTGCATTGCCTATTTGTGGAAATTCCATTTATTAGCACTTTGTACCAATTTATAAAAAAAAATGGATATTAAAAACTCTGACTGTGTGCAGGTGTTGCAGACTTAGTCTCTAAGCAGTGATATCCTTTGAATATTTTCGTCATTTAGTGGTGCATATAAGGTCACTGCTGATGTACCCCTGGCTGTAGAGTTTGGTCTGCGCAGGGAACGCGCAAAATTTATTTGGTCAAATTCTGTACGCACAAATGTAGTTCTCAGGTAACTTTCCACACACATTTAGTTCTCTTTTAAATAATCTTCCCCGCATAAAATTCTTTTAACATTTTCACGCACTTATATCATCATCTGTCCACAGATTACCTTTGCCCAGATAAACAATATATAATCATATAATCAACCTGTTCATTTGTTTGAATTTAAAATATGAAAGTGAAAGTGAACACCAATGCGCCAATCAAGGATGCATACAATTCTACTATGCCAGGGATCTCCTGCAAAGCATTACATGATTTCCATAAAGACTCTGTTAACAACCGAGTCCTAATACAATATAATAAACTGGTACAATATCAACCCTATCTTCATGTCAAATTTCCATGCAGATGTAGACAAATTAATGTTTTCCATGCATGAAAAATGTAATATTCCCTGCGCAAGAAAAATACTCTACAGTCTGGGATGTACCTATATTGTTTCTTGCTCTATTTCTTGTGCTCTGTAAGATGGCAGTGTCCCTTTCTCTCCATCTCTGAGTGTTGCTCTGAGTAAATTATTCCTAGGACTTTTTCTGAAGGGTATATTGTTCTGTATGGACATAATAGCTGCTGGCTACTTGCAGTTTAATATTCATGTTCCTAATTTCTTAATTAAAGATGATGGTCTGATTTTTTATAAATTATATACATCAAATCTTACTGTTTAGAAGATTCCACTACTCCTAGTGTATTTAATTGGTGTATTGGCGATGCCCAGATTAATTTAACGCTTCTTTTGATATTTTGAGATTACAGAAGTGAGAGGTATAATTCACCTGTCAATTGTACAAGGATTACATTTTGTAAAGTTTTTCTTCTTTCTTCTTTTATTGGGGTTTGGACTCTTGCATCCTCTATATCCCCTGCGTCCCTTTTCTTTGCTGAGCTTTTTACTTGCGGTTCTTTTTCTTCTTTCTTGTTATGTAAGGTTTTTCCTTGGGGTTGTTATTCTTCTTCTTTTATAGGGTTTTAGAGGTTCTTCTTCCGTTACTTGCGTATCGCTTTTTTCGACGGAGGTCAGCCAGGGCTGTCGCGACCACCTACTCTGAATTAATGGATGCCCTGTGATTGGCTAAGTGTTCTAGTCGTGATTGGCTCAGAAACTGTGACGTCACAACTGTTATTTTCTTTTAAGGGGACCGTTCCTAAAAGGGGCGTGGCCAATTATGGGAGTGGGGTGGGGTGGGGGGGGGGTCATATTGATAAATATTTCTAAAAAATAAATGGTCTTATGGATTTTGTTGATTTTGGATATTTGATGTATTTTTCTATTCTGCATATTTTGATACCAAATTTATGGGGTTCCCACATGGAGGACGATGGCCCCCGCATTTTTTTTCCACATGTCTGCGCGATTGATTCCTTGTCCCAGAGAATCATGTATTATGTCATGTGAATGAACATCAATGAATCCCTAAGAGATCATCGAATCCTTTTTAGGAAATTCGATTTAGTTTCCTCAGAAAAAAAATCAAAGAAAAATAATTTTTCATTTTTTTTTAGATTTTCAAAAATTCATATAAAAATGGAAAATTTCAAAAATCTGATTTGATAATCTCTGCGCATTTTCAAGAGGTTTCCAAAGATATATCCAAAATTTTGATCGGATAAAAACTCTGGGGCAGGGAATCAACCGTAGCTCGAAAAAAAAGAAAAATCGAAAAACAAACAAACAAAAAGTTGGATAATTGAAGTTCATTTTTCATATTCATTCATATATGGATCTTTATCATTTCATTACTGTAGAAACTACCATCATTTCTCTTTCAAACGCACTTCGTTAGGTAAAGATATGATCATTAGTCTCCGAGTAATAGAAACAAACAAACAAATGACTCCCGTGAAAAGGGGCAAATCCAGATCCAAGACAACATGATCGTTAAAATCGGTTGTTTCGAGTTTTATACCTCTTCATTTACTGTTTTCTTGTGTATACATTCGTTTACATGTGTATACGCAAGTGAATTATTGTAAAGGTACATGTTCGTGCACTTGTATATGCGTATATGCGCATATACCCATTAAATCCATTATTAGTTATTCTATTTATTTATTCTATTATTATTAGTGTCTATTTTTCTTCCTGCATTGTCTAACCACGTGATTACGCCTCGAAACAAGCGATAAACGTTTAGTCGCAAGCGAAGTACTTGTTATGGAGGGACAATGAATTGTTTCTTGTTCGTTAGAAATAACCGTTCAGAAACCGTTGATAGATCAAAAATATTTTGAAATACAAATTTCTTATATCAAATCTCTTATATTCGTTTATTCGTTTATCATCTTCTGATGTAAGAATAGGTATCAGATATTTGTAGGCCGATTTTCACGAGTTACACGAATTAATTATATCATACTCTTTCTTCACATGATTTTTTTTTTTCCGTAAAATGGAATTATAATGACATAATGATGTTTAACCGATTACTTAGTTTCAAATGGAAACGCACACGTAAAATTTTTGCAATCAGAAAAGTCTAAGGCGGTGGCGAGGCTTGGAACTCATCCCTCCGGGACAGCCATTGACGCGGGCGAGCTCCCAGCTTGTGTAAATATCTATTCGTTGCAAGTTTATTTTTGGAGATACAGACTTGTAACTGCTCATGTATTATCATTGAACCCTAAACATACTTGTAAGATGAATATGTCAAAATCGAATCATATATACTTTATTTTATGAGAAAGAAATTTGAAAAGTCGCATAAAGATTTTTAAAAAATTTTCTTCGTTATTCATATCATAAATCTTTTCCTTTAGGATAAAACTGTTATAATAAGACACTTTTATCTTCCTGTGATCCATTTCAATAGGTAATGTCAAAATACAATGCATCAAATTAGCTCCTGTGAGGCTAGAGTGCGGAAGGGTAAAAGTCGCTGACACAGCGGCAGGGTTCTGACTTCGCGCGCTGCTCAAATTTTTCGCCGCGCAAGTTTATATTCACGTGGGTGATTCTACTCTCATTTACAAATATGAAACTGACCATAACTCATTTTCGACCACTCCAACCCAAAATCTTCGACTCGCCCCCCCCCATCCCCAGGGACGGTCTCCTTAAAGGCTTATTTTTGTGTGCATTTAGTAATCTCGTCCATCAACTATCTTTTAAGTTTCATTATTGTCCACAGACTTGTCAAAGTGCATTTGTACTGGCCTATACCAAATAGTCTTTGGTCTATACTCGAGTATTTATGGACAAGGTCTATATAAGTATAGGTCTCGTCACTTCGGAGTTCTGCGCATCTTTGGGTGATATGGCCTATGGCATCACTAGGCGAGAGCTGAGAGCAAGGGGGGCGGGGGGAACTAGAGCATGGTCGGGTGGGAGGGAGATATTAGAAAACGGTGATAAATGAGCAGATACTTAAGTAATTTTAGATGTCGGCACGTTGAACGATTTGCATATTGGACAGATTTTACTGACGATGATTATCAGCGATTATTTATAGGCCTATATCACGTATTCTACGTGAATTTAGTTTTGTAATTTTCATGTTGCAACTTCGACATGGCATAATAAAGACGTAAAATAAATAAAAAAAGACATGGCATGTGTAAACTCCAAATGTTTTTGACGAATTTATTATAAAACGAATCATACAGCAATAACAATAATAATGTTAATAATAATAATAATGTTAATAATAATAATAATAATAATAGTAATGTTAATAATAATAATAATGATGGCAATACATAAACATAATAATGATGGCAATACATAAACATAATAATAATATAAATGTACATATATAAGCTGCAACCAACCACTGGGTATTGTGGCTTTGCGCGCGCCAGTCAGTCAAGCGAGCGAAAACGGAGAGAGGGAGAGATCCTTACGGCTCTACCTCTCATCAAAGAATGACCACACGATTAGCGTCGAACCCCCAGGCTCTGCCTCCAGATCAAAGACTTTGCTCCAGATAACGTCATGCGCGAGACGGACGAATTTGAGTCACTTAAACTTAAACTTAAAACATGAAGGAAAGCGGTGAATAAATAAGATAGGAGAGGGAGGAGAGAGCAGTTAGAAATGAAAATAAGTAGAAGGATAACAGAAGGGGGGCGAAACCCCTTGCATGGTACATAATATATTGTTGATCATGTCTGGAGTACGAGGGAGGGGGGGTAAGTGATTGGTTGATTAATAAGATTAATAGATAGCAATGCTGACATTAATTACATTAATAATTGTTAATTGAACTTAAAGTAAAAAACTTAACGTAAAAAAACTCCCTTTTGTTTGTTTTTGTTTATTTATTATATTTTAGGGTTTTGGCTTTATATAGTTTTTATGGATTTTGATGTTGACAAAACTAAATTGCACGAGTGCAATCCCATAATCACAGGCAATCGAGTCAAGAGTCCGTAGCAAGTTTGTAACATTTTCAGTCCTTGAAATAACTCCGTGTATATTTCCGTGTTGACGATCCCACGACCACTAGGCGGGCCGAGGCGGGCAAAGTGAATAAATCGTGGGAACATCAACGCTTAGTAACGAGACCTTATATAGACCTTGTTTATGGGTGGCGGCTATGTAACGTCATCATATTACTGCCAAGAGCCGCCATAAAGATATCTATTTTTGTATATGTTTCCTATATATCAAATACCTCTGAAGTAAACTGAAAATCTTCGCTTTTATTTCCTCTTAATAATCGTTCAATGCCGTTAGTAACCTTCAGAAAATACATTTTCACTACAGACGTCAATGGAAGTTTCGCCTTCTGTATTATATTTTCGTTGGCATTACTGTGTAGGTTACAGTCCAAACCAATTTTTTTTATATATATCATATATGATATGTATTAGATGCAAGAAAAGTAAACAATATATTCTATATATCTGCCTGTGATATCATATAAACAATTATCCTGTCCTTTCTGGTATCTATCATCTACCAACTCGGACGTCATACCCTACCGGCTAGACGTCATACCCTACCGGCCGGACGTCATACCCTACCGGCCGGACGTCATACCCTACCGGCCGGACGTCATACCCTACCGGCCGGACGTCATACCCTACCGGCCGGACGTCATACCCTACCGGCCGGACGTCATACCCTACCGGCCGGACGTCATACCCTACCGGCCGGACGTCATACCCTACCGGCCGGACGTCATACCCTACCGGCCGGACGTCATACCCTACCGGCCGGACGTCATACCCTACCGGCCGGACGTCATACCCTACCGGCCGGACGTCATACCCTACCGGCCGGACGTCATACCCTACCGGCCGGACGTCATACCCTACCGGCCGGACGTCATACCCTACCGGCCGGACGTCATACCCTACCGGCCGGACGTCATACCCTACCGGCCGGACGTCATACCCTACCGGCCGGACGTCATACCCTACCGGCCGGACGTCATACCCTACCGGCCGGACGTCATACCCTACCGGCCGGACGTCATACCCTACCGGCCGGACGTCATACCCTACCGGCCGGACGTCATACCCTACCGGCCGGACGTCATACCCTACCGGCCGGACGTCATACCCTACCGGCCGGACGTCATACCCTACCGGCCGGACGTCATACCCTACCGGCCGGACGTTATACCCTACCGGCCGGACGTCATACCCTACCGGCCGGACGTCATACCCTACCGGCCGGACGTCATACCCTACCGGCCGGACGTCATACCCTACCGGCCGGACGTCATACCCTACCGGCCGGACGTCATACCCTACCGGCCGGACGTCATACCCTACCGGCCGGACGTCATACCCTACCGGCCGGACGTCATACCCTACCGGCCGGACGTCATACCCTACCGGCCGGACGTCATACCCTACCGGCCGGACGTCATACCCTACCGGCCGGACGTCATACCCTACCGGCCGGACGTCATACCCTACCGGCCGGACGTCATACCCTACCGGCCGGACGTCATACCCTACCGGCCGGACGTCATACCCTACCGGCCGGACGTCATACCCTACCGGCCGGACGTCATACCCTACCGGCCGGACGTCATACCCTACCGGCCGGACGTCATACCCTACCGGCCAGACACCCGACCGACTCCTTCACTAGTAAGTCATCGCTACGTCATAGGGTTGCTGGAATAGCAGAAGCTATTATGTTTGACTGCCCTGAGGTCAGCTGTTGCCGTTCGTCTGAGCTGTATACATGTTGGATTCTTGATTTGGCGGGAAATTTGAGAAATGTTTCATATCATATCAAGACTTTTTCCTCGCTTTCTCAAGCGACCCCCTCAGATGGCTAGGCTTTTGCTTGCAGTCAAGCTTTCCACCGTCACCAAGGCAACAGCGTCGTTCGCGTGCCGTACTATATGCCTTCGAATGTGGGCATTGGCTGTTTCTGTAATTTCCATAACATGTTAATGGAAATTATGGGAGTGAAAAAAAAGTTATAAATCATAAATCATTATAAAACGATCAATTTGTCTTGCACATGTAAACACCTCGTCTCTCCTGGCTAGAATTCTACGGAAATTCGTCTGCTGAACGGAAACAAAAGACGACCAATGGATGGAGACGTTACTACGGATTTTTTTTCCGGAGGTCGTATTTTTGTTATTTTATATGAATACAGATGGTTTGATTTAAAAGAAGGGTGTTTAAAACAATAATGAGATATTAACCTATGTTCAAATAAATCAAATGGGAAAAGTGCTGAAACCATCCACGAGTAGGAACTGATATGAAGTGGCAGACCGAACGTCATCACAGCAGAAATTTCATCCGATGTCACTTGAGCTGGGTCTTCCCACTGGGTATCGCCAAAGATTAAGCCACAGTCTTATAGAGTGACTTTAAACCTTCATCCCTACAAGGTACTCACTAGGAATAGTCGTATACTTTTTAGATAAATCAAGTATTACAGATTCAGTGTTGTATTTTCTTAAGTTATACATCTGATAGATTTTCTGTAAAGGGATGTGTATTTTGTTATTGAATGTTGCATTATTTTCTTGGTAATGCATTTATTATATATGGTTTTAAGCAGTGAAATAAACAAGAGTGCAACGCAGGGAATCTTATGATCACTAGAGCCTGATTCTATGCACTGTAATTTTATGCTAATATTCTAATATTCAATTTATGATAGTGTATGGTTCAATTTTATAATTCATATCCGTTTTCTTCATCATCAGATGTTTAGAGAGCGATATAAAAGCTGCTCCGGAAAAGTGGACGGCCCTGCATCTCTCTAAATTGAGAATATATCTACTATTCATTGAAATAGGGAATATTTCAATTGGAAAAGTCTGAAAAAAATCTAGCAACATTCTTCCGTCGAGTGACTATAATTTCCAAATTCATAAAATCATACACAGGGAAATGGACAGGCTTACATTTTAATTCAGTGATGTTAATTTGTTTGGATAGCGTTTTTTTTTCTTTTTTTGGTGTTTTCTTGTTCTCGGTAACGGTGTGGAATTGTGGTTTTGTTTTGTTTTGCAGGGTTTTGTTAGCGCTTGATACATTCTTTGCAATTTGTCTACATCATTGTATTACACAGCATATATGTGTTTGTATATATACATACATACATATGTGTGTGTGCGTGTGTGTTTGTGAATATATATATATATATATATATATATATATATATATATATATATATATATATATATATTCAATATTCATTGTGTATATTTAATAATTTGTGTTTTTTATCTTGCTATGTATAAATCCAATTTTCTGTTTACTTATCTCGTCCAAAGGTTGGGGACGTACTTATTTATTTATTTTTTGCAATTAGTGTCTTGTTCGGTTACTCTTCCCAGTTCTTTCGGTTTAACTTTTACTGATCTTATCGCGTCAGAAAGCTCTTTCCCACTCCTAAGTATCCCCCCCCCCTCTCTCTCTCTCCCACACACACACACACACACACACACACACACACACACACACACACACACACACACACACACACACACACACACACACACACACACACACACACACACACACACTTCTCTGGCTGCCTGCGTCAGTCTCATATGGTTCTTTAGAGAGCTGATACCATATGAAATATACTCCTTTGTATTGGAATAAAGAAACGGCTTTTCATTTTATCGATATACACATGGGCATAAGGAGCGTAACGTACAGTTGCAGAATTATATTTCAGTATACTTGTAGGGTTCTACTTTTGTACATCTGGCAACCATAGTAAACATAGCGTAAATAGTATTTTATGATAAAAATTCCTGTAAAATCACTGAGACTTTTGTAAATACATCTTGTAGCTAATCGAGTTAAGGCAAAAAGATATTTTTTTCTTTTCCGGTTCAAACAATCTTATCGCTAAATTCCCGTCTGCGACAAATCTGAAACCTTAATTAAAAAAAAAAAAAAAATCGCCAAAGAGCAGCACCTAGCATCACAACGGCTAGATTTATGACTACCAAAGCACACTGCAAACGTGCCGTGGGGACTGCATCACGTCTATTACCGCAAGCTGATGTACTGCATAGGACGAGTGTGTATCATCTCGATATGGAAATGGCAGCCGTCTGGCTGAGGCCTTTAAAATAAACAAGTTTTGCATTTGAATTCAAACTTTATTTTTCCAGTGTAATATCTAGGTCTGGAAGGCAGGGTTTAGAATGAGGTGGTGTCCACGAACTGGTTCATTACATCACTTCTTAAAATAAAAAAAATAAAAAAGAGAGAGAGAGAGAGAGAGAAATAAAATCCCGACAACTGACCAACCTTACGAGCAGGGCTGTCTGTTTTTCCATAGAAACATTTCTATCGTTTTCCAAACTTCAGATGATAAAGAAAACATATGTGGACAATAAAATTGAACCTTACATTATCGTAAACGGATGAATATTAGATTATTGTTAAGGTGCGTAAAGTCAGTCTGATGATTATAGATTTCTACTTTACTTTCTTGTTTATTGCACTGCATAAAATAACATACAATGAATACATTATTAAACCAATAATGTAACAACATTCAACAATATAAAATACACTTGTATCTC
>NC_091553.1:15573196-15575696 GCF_042767895.1 Penaeus vannamei
ATAGATAGGTTAATAGCTAGAAGAAATAGACTGATGTACAGTATGTTTGCTTCTTTATTTATCTCATGTCGCTGAAACAAAACACAAATAGAAATGATTAACTACATTACAACTTTCTCACGAACATTTCTATGTAATGGAAATGGTAAGAATGAGAATGATTATCTTTGCAATACATGAGATTCTCATTCATACCCTTTCGACATTTCTCTCATGAATACGGTTCAATTTCTAAGTAAATATGATCTTTATTTTGCGTCCTCATAAACTAGCGGCCTTCGTGGTATCATGTGTTTCTGTGATGTTTGATCCATTGTATTTTTTTCTTGTTCTAGCAATTTGCATATTAAACTTTGGGATACTATTTATTCTAGAGGATGTAGTTTATTATCATTGGTAATGGTAATCATGTGTGTTGATGTAGAACAACAGCGATGTACCAATAAAGTCCCTTTTCCAGAGCCGCGCCATGAGGGTCGTTGTGCTGCTGGCTGCACTGACGGTAAGAACAGCCCCGATCCTGTATCTCTCTTCCTCTCTGTCTCTGTCTGTGTATTAATCTTCCTCGGTCTGTCTCGGCCTCTGTCTTTATCTCACGTGAAATATCTAGATGATTTTTTCTTGAATTATTGTAGAGGAAAAGTGTTCCGGAGATATTATTCTGACTAAACCTCTATTTCTAGACCAGCGCAGTGCAGTCCAGCGTCATCGTCAGAGTAAGTATTGTACAAGCTTTGTAGTGGTATACACACTGAAACATATAGAATTATTTTATTGGTGAAAAAAACAAAAACAAAAGCACTAAAGGCGTTTTAAGCAGGGCAAGTTCTTGCCTAAAATCTCAAGACTTTTTCTTGCTATCTCAAGACTTTCTTGCTTTCTCAAGTGACTCCTTAGACAGCTAGACTTTCACTTGCTGCTAAGTCAAGCAGTGTGCCGTCACCATGGCAACAGCGTAGTTCGCGTACCATACTGGTTACAAGCCTTCGAATGCGGGCGCTGGCCAAGAACTCCTTAATGTTTTATCAGAAAAATTATTTTTACGGTTTCTGTTTCTGTAGTTTCATTAACAGTATATTCAAAGAAGTTGAAATTAATTGAGAACAAATGTAGATAATGGATATTAAGGGAATAAAAAAGTTTTTTCTTACAAATCATAAATCATTATAAGACGAAAAATTTATCGCTTACTTTTAAACTCCTCGTCTCTTTAAATCGAGAATATACCTACAAATCAATGAAATAGAGAACATTTCAAGTGGAAAAGTCTGAAAAAATCTAGCAACATTCTTGTTAGTAATGTATTCAGTGACAGTTATTTTCAACTTCGTAAGATTGTACATATTGAAATGGGTAGGCCTATATTTTAGTTCAGTGATGTCCATTTGTTTTGATAACGCGTCCATCGGAAGTATGTCACTGTTTTAGAGGCACTGTATATGCAAATAAGAGAAAATATTATGCTTTGTAAAGATGTTATGGTAGATATAATTATTTAAAACGTTTATTGTGGAAGCTACTTGAGTTTAAGCGTAGAATTTTTCAAGCTTGACATTTAATAGAGCCATTCGTGCCCATTGGCAACACTGCTCGGACGCTAGCAGTCGTTTCGAGCGTCGACCGTTGCAGTTCTTGGCCTTGGAGCAAAAATTCTTGACCAAGCGCTCCCCAGCTTAAAATGCCTTTAATAATACTAACTTCCTTGTGTGTAACTGATCGTCTTACTTCTTTGCAGATCGAGCAAATTGTCCGTCATGGCTCCAAAGGTAAGTCATAGTGTAAATGTTGTGGAATATGTTTTTTTTTCTCTCTTCTTTCATCCCAAGGAAAGTGTTAGGAAAATTGGTGTGTCCTTAACGTCGTATGTGGAATCCAATTCCTGTCACCAAATATCTAGGAAAAGACAAGCGAAGCAAATCATATTTTCTGACACTATGAAAGGAGTCTTCATAATAAGGACGACACGAATATACCGATAATGATTTTTTCCAGGGAACCTAGCAAAACGAGAAAATAACAGCTTGCGTTAACTCGTTTCTTAAGAGCAGGCGAAGAAACAATTCGGAATAACTCTCGGGAATATAATGCTATCATAGATTAACTTACGAGATATTTGTCTGCAGTTGGCTAATTGGCAAAGTCATTCATACGTAAAAGGATGATAGGTTCCGCTTCTGAATCTAAGACCTGTTATTTTTCTTGTAGAATACTTACAGAGAAGATGTATATGTAGAAAGGTATGGATGAGAATGAATATCTTCATAATACAAGAAATGTATTTGACCGGTTTCGAATATATCTTCGGCAGAAATACATCTCTTGTATTGTGGGGACGTTGATTCTCATTTATATCTTTCGACATTTGTCATGAATACGGTACAAGATACACATATGAATACATTTATATAGAAATTGTCAATTATTGCAGCGCGCGCTCCCGATCCTGCTCCAGAACCTGCTACGACACCACCGCCTGAGGAGCCTACACCAAGCACGACAC
>NC_091553.1:15580696-15583196 GCF_042767895.1 Penaeus vannamei
GCAGAAGCCACAACTGATGCTGCTTCAACAGCAGAAGCCACAACTGATGCTCCTACAACAGCAGAAGCCACAACCGATGCTCCTACAACAGCAGAAGCCACAACCGATGCTCCTACAACAGCAGAAGCCACAACTGATGCTGCTTCAACAGCAGAAGCCACAACTGATGCTCCTACAACAGCAGAAGCCACAACCGATGCTCCTACAACAGCAGAAGCCACAACTGATGCTCCTACAACAGCAGAAGCCACAACTGATGCTCCTACAACAGCAGAAGCCACAACTGATGCTCCTACAACAGCAGAAGCCACAACTGATGCTCCTACAACAGCAGAAGCCACAACTGATGCTCCTACAACAGCAGAAGCCACAACTGATGCTCCTACAACAGCAGAAGCCACAACCGATGCTCCTACAACAGCAGAAGCCACAACTGATGCTCCTACAACAGCAGAATCCACAACTGATGCTCCTACAACAGCAGAAGCCACAACCGATGCTCCTACAACAGCAGAATCCACAACTGATGCTCCTACAACAGCAGAAGCCACAACTGATGCTCCTACAACAGCAGAAGCCACAACTGATGCTCCTACAACAGCAGAAGCCACAACCGATGCTCCTACAACAGCAGAAGCCACAACCGATGCTCCTACAACAGCAGAAGCCACAACCGATGCTCCTACAACAGCAGAAGCCACAACCGATGCTCCTACAACAGCAGAAGCCACAACCGATGCTCCTACAACAGCAGAAGCCACAACCGATGCTCCTACAACAGCAGAAGCCACAACTGATGCTCCTACAACAGCAGAAGCCACAACCGTTGTTGCTACAACAGCAGAAGCCACAACCGTTGTTGCTACAACAGCAGAAGCCACAACTGATGCTCCTACAACAGCAGAAGCCACAACCGATGCTCCTACAACAGCAGAAGACACAACTGATGCTCCTACAACAGCAGAAGCCACAACCGTTGTTGCTACAACAGCAGAAGCCACAACCGTTTTTGCTACAACAGCAGAAGCCACAACCGATGCTCCTACAACAGCAGAAGCCACAACTGATGCTCCTACAACAGCAGAAGCCACAACTGATGCTCCTACAACAGCAGAAGCCACAACCGATGCTCCTACAACACCAGAAGCCACAACCGATGCTCCTACAACAGCAGAAGCCACAACTGATGCTGCTTCAACAGCAGAAGCCACAACTGATGCTCCTACAACAGCAGAAGCCACAACCGATGCTCCTACAACAGCAGAAGCCACAACCGATGCTCCTACAACAGCAGAAGCCACAACTGATGCTGCTTCAACAGCAGAAGCCACAACTGATGCTCCTACAACAGCAGAAGCCACAACCGATGCTCCTACAACAGCAGAAGCCACAACTGATGCTCCTACAACAGCAGAAGCCACAACTGATGCTCCTACAACAGCAGAAGCCACAACCGATGCTCCTACAACAGCAGAAGCCACAACTGATGCTCCTACAACAGCAGAAGCCACAACTGATGCTCCTACAACAGCAGAAGCCACAACTGATGCTCCTACAACAGCAGAAGCCACAACCGATGCTCCTACAACAGCAGAAGCCACAACCGATGCTCCTACAACAGCAGAAGCCACAACCGATGCTCCTACAACAGCAGAAGCCACAACTGATGCTGCTTCAACAGCAGAAGCCACAACTGATGCTCCTACAACAGCAGAAGCCACAACCGATGCTCCTACAACAGCAGAAGCCACAACCGATGCTCCTACAACAGCAGAAGCCACAACTGATGCTGCTTCAACAGCAGAAGCCACAACTGATGCTCCTACAACAGCAGAAGCCACAACCGATGCTCCTACAACAGCAGAAGCCACAACTGATGCTCCTACAACAGCAGAAGCCACAACTGATGCTCCTACAACAGCAGAAGCCACAACTGATGCTCCTACAACAGCAGAAGCCACAACTGATGCTCCTACAACAGCAGAAGCCACAACTGATGCTCCTACAACAGCAGAAGCCACAACTGATGCTCCTACAACAGCAGAAGCCACAACCGATGCTCCTACAACAGCAGAAGCCACAACTGATGCTCCTACAACAGCAGAAGCCACAACTGATGCTCCTACAACAGCAGAAGCCACAACCGATGCTCCTACAACAGCAGAATCCACAACTGATGCTCCTACAACAGCAGAAGCCACAACTGATGCTCCTACAACAGCAGAAGCCACAACTGATGCTCCTACAACAGCAGAAGCCACAACTGATGCTCCTACAACAGCAGAAGCCACAACCGATGCTCCTACAACAGCAGAAGCCACAACCGATGCTCCTACAACAGCAGAAGCCACAACCGATGCTCCTACAACAGCAGAAGCCACAACCGATGCTCCTACAACAGCAGAAGCCACAACCGATGCTCCTACAACAGCAGAAGCCACAACTGATGCTCCTACAACAGCAGAAGCCACAACCGTTGTTGCTACAACAGCAGAAGCCA
>NC_091553.1:15590696-15603196 GCF_042767895.1 Penaeus vannamei
TCAAGGCTACAGGGGGGCGAAAGAAAACCCAAAAGCAGGCCGAACGTGTCCGGCCTGCTGAACCGAGCAAGGACAAGACAGAAACACCAACCACAAAGTCTGTCCTTGCACACCAGACTGAGGGAAGCCTGAACTCCCCTCAGAACTCCCTCAGTCAAGAAGGGGCTCCAGCTGTACCAGCCAAAACAGCTGCCCCCACTTCCAAAGGCCTTAAACCCCTGCAAAGGGGAGGCGTGAAGCGACGAAGGGTGGAGACTGACTCTGATGAAGAGGCAGAACACACCCCAAGTCGACTAACGCGGTTTAAGGTACCAAAATAACCTGAAGACTTCGACAATGCATACCAGCTGGTAAGGGCATTGGAGAAGGAAAGAAATGTGAGATTATCAATCCGAATCTCCAGAGATGAGGGCATGATCATTGCCCCCAAAGACAAAGCCACCATGAACTTCCTGCAGGAAATCAAGGTGCTTAAAGATGGGAGGAAGGTGTGTATCTCACCACTGACCTCCCAAGAGAAAAAATCCAAGATGGTGCTACTTGGCTTTCCACTAGGGTTCGACGTGGAGGTGATCACGTCTCTACCACAAGTGGTGGAGGCTTCCCGCATGACCAAAGGGAAGTCTCCAACCAGGCAAGTCCTTGTTATCCTCAAGGGAGCCCCAATCACCACCCTTGATCTGGGTAACTGGGGCTCATACAAGCTCAGGACATATGTGCCAGAGCCCTTGAGGTGTTTCACGTGCCAAAAATTCGGGCATCACCAGGCCAACTGCAAGGCCAAAGCCAAATGTGGTGTATGCAGCGAGGCACACGAAACGGAAGTGTGTATTAAGGCACACAAAGATGGCCAGGAGGACACAACAGCCAAGTGTCCAAACTGTGCCAAAAAACATCATGCCTGGAGTCTGGCTTGCTCTGTCAAGAAACAGGCAGTGATTAAAAAGCAGGAGTTAGCCAAAAAACGTCCTGACTTTGTCCCTGCGCCCCCAGGTACCTATGTCTGGGGTCAAAACAAAAAACAAAATAAAAAGGAGAAGACTCCCCGACCTCCTAAGAGGAAGGAGTCGCCCCCACAGAGAAAATTGGATACCTCTAACAGAGAGGAATTCCCCAAGCTCGCTAGTGGCAAAACCACAAAAAAGAACCAAAGGGAAAAAGGTTCAAAGTCCACAGCAATGGTCCCCCCAGTAGATGATAATCTTTTCTTTGACGAGAAAGATATGACTCTCCTGTTGAGTGCTGTAGTTTCTGCAGTAGCAACAGCCTTGGGGAGGACCAGTGAGGAGGCGGAGAAAGCAGTGCAGGTCGCCATGACGGCTATGACCCAAACTGTGGCGGCTCTGAAGGGAAGGAAGCTAGAAGCCTCCAAACCGATAACGAGCAGCGCTCCCCTCCCCAAATCCTCGGATGGCAGGCTAGCTTCAAAAGAAACACCACATAAAACCCCAGCTAGTCAGTCAGGACAGGCTGAAACTGTGCAGCAGGCCGAGTCTGCACAGCCAAAGTCTCGTCCTCCGACCCAAGATGACACTTCCAACCTAGGCCCTACACCCCCTGGTAAGGCCTTAACCGGAGTGTCTGACTTAGAGGAAGTTGTACAATCCTCAATCAATGAGGATCTGTATTTATCTGATGCCACCAGCACTGGGGCATCAGAAGATGAAGCAAGTGACACTGAGTAACCATCATGGCACACAATCTAAGCATACTGCAGTGGAATATCTGTAGCTATAAAAGCAAGAACTCATTTCTCCAGTCCATTGTGCGAGCAAGGAGCATCGACGTCGTCATGCTCCAGGAGACACTAACAATGGGATCCGTGTGCTTCTCAGGATATCATGCCTTCACCACTCCAAACCTGGATGGTGCTAGAGGCCTGATGACCCTGGTAGAAGAAGCTATACCTTGCTCCTTAATAGCCAATCCACGCACTGTGGAGATGGTGTTGAATCTCTTGCTGTTGAGATTCAGCTACCTGGGGGCTCTATAAAAATATACAATATTTATAGCAAACCACTGTGTGAGAGCTTAGATCTAAACCAGGTCTGTGCTACTGCAGCACAAGACCGAGTGATCATAGGGGGAGACTTCAATGCACACATGGCCATGCTGAATCCCCGCAAAAGGCCGAACGCGGCAGGCATTCACATAGCAGAAGTGCTTGAGACATTCCCTGAGATCGCTCTTCTTCTCAACACCAAAGAACCAACGCATGTGAAGGGAGGGGTCCTAGACCTCACCTTTGCCACTGCAACAATGGTGGAGAGAATTCGATGGTGTGTTGATGATACAGTTACTAGTGATCACTACGGCATAGTCACCACACTAATGGATGCAGGTCCAGCCCAAAGACCACATCACATTCCTAAATGGAAAACTGACAAGGCCAACTGGTTTGCCTTCCAAGAAGGCTTGGCTCGATTGTCTGAAAGACAATGAACCCAATAACAATAATGAAGATGTGGATGTGCTAGAGGCAAGGCTAATCCAGGCCATAAACCAGGCAGCCTCACAAACCATTCCCAAAACTCGTCCATGGTCCAGAACTCACAAAGACGCCTGGTACTATAATGACGAGATCAAAGAGGTCAACCACAGGGTTAATATTTGTAGAAAAAACTTCCGACGGCAAAGATCTCCCGACAATCTGGCCCTGCTGAGGGAAGCTGTTGTGGATGCCAAGGAAACTGCCAACAGAGTAAGGCAGGAAAAATGGCTGGAATGGTGCCAGTCTTTTGGGTACCAGACCAGCCTTACAGAGTTGCGGAAACGGGTCAGGCAAGCGACAAGCCGCCTAGCCCCGAAATGCACTCATCATGACCCACAATCAGAGGCTAACAGATTGGTGCTTGAGTTCTCTGCCAGAACCAGCACCAACAATCTGCCTCCAATGATGAGAGAAAAACAACAAAACTTAAATCCAGAAAGACTTGCTCTCATAAGAGACAAGGCACTCGAAGCTGATGAAGCAGATGCCTTGTTCTCTCTTAGGGAACTAAGAAAATCATACAAATCCAGTTCTGGGTCAGCACCGGGATCTGATGGGATCTCTCACCCCATCATTTCGCATCTAGGCCTTGCAGGAGAACTTGCATTCTTGCAGATTATCAACAAATCCTGGCAAACAGCCACGGTGCCCCAGAGCTGGAAACAAGCCACAATAGTTCCCATCCCAAAGCCAAAGGAGCCTGGCAAGTACCGCCCCATCTCTCTTCTCAGCTGCCTGGGCAAAACAGCTGAGAAGATGGTACTCAACAGGCTCCGATGGAAAACGGGTCCCCCCCATGAACACCTGCACGGGTTCACAAGGGGTAAGAGCACTGCTCATAGCATTTCCACGCTCTTAAGCACAATCTGCACCTCGCCCGCCGTGGTTGTCTTCCTTGACCTGGAGAAGGCTTTTGAGTTGGCAAGTCCACTTGCCATTCAAGAGACCCTAATCCACAAAGGAGTCAAAGGCATACTATTGGCCTGGATAGCTATTTTAAAAATAGATCAGCAAATGTCAGATTTCAAGGCCACCTCTCACAGCACATGCCACTTGAAAATGGAACTCCTCAGGGAGGGGTTCTTAGTCCAGCCCTGTTTAATACCCTCATGTCCAACATACTCGACATTCACCTGCCAGAGGGATGCAAGATCATCTCTTATGCAGATGACTTGGCAATCATAGCCTCTAGCAACCACTGCCTAACTAGAGCTCAGCGTTGTCTGAACCTGGTGTCTGAAGAGTGTTGTAGGACGGGTCTAAAAATATCAGCAGCAAAATCCAAAGCAATGGCACTGAGAACCAATGTCAGAAACAAAAAACTCACCATACAGGGTATGGATCTGGAATGGGTGAAGGAATATCTATACCTTGGTGTATGGATAGGACACACACTCACTTTCAAAAAGGAGATCCAATACCTGCTTGACAGAACCAAGGAAAGACTGTCAGTCATGAAAGTCATGACAGGGAGACACATAGGAGCAGGACACAAAGTACTAAGATCATTCTATGTACATGCTGTCCGTCCTATTATTGACTATGCATCTGTCGCCCTCATTGCTTCCAGCACAACATTAAAAGAAAAACTGGAAACAATACAAAACGAAGCAGCCAGGATCATTCTAGGTGCACCTAAGTGGACAAAGGTCATCAACCTCCTCATGGAAACTGATTTACTGTCCGTGGATACTAGAATTGATCTAATGGCAGCACAGTTCCTTTCCAAGGTCCTGCAGGCACCCACAAACTCCTATTTAAGACAAAGAGTTCTCAGACGCCTACAACAAGATTATCAGTTGTTTGCAGACAATTCCTGGCTCACACATACAGCCAGAGTTTTGATACGCTTTCAACTAAAAGATTCATTGCTTGCCAAGGGTATGGACTCCCCCCACCCCGATTACAAAGAACCCCCGCCGTGGGCAAACGAAATGATCGAATTCTCAATTCTAAATCTCACAATGAGAAAAGATCAATATTCCATGCCTAGCCTAAAGGCACAAGCACAAAGGGTCATTGAACAAATAACTCCGCCGGGTAGTACAACTTACTACACGGACGGATCCGTGGATCCAATAAACCATACTGCAGGCGCCGGCTTTGCAACAAAGGATACCACAGCATCCATTAGGGTCACTGACAATGCCTCAACGCTTCAGGCTGAAACGGTTGCGATCATGGAAGCATTGACACACGCGTCCTTGAGGGGAGGGCACGTTGTCATTCACACAGATTCAAGAGCAACTATTGACAGTTTACAGCATAGCATGCCCCCAGATAACATCTACCTCTTGACAACAGTACTATACATAGCCCAAAGAATCCTTAGTCAAGGTAGAAGAATCATCATAAACTGGGTCCCAAGCCACATAGGCATACAAGGGAACGAGCTTGCTGATAAACTAGCCGAAAAGGGCAGGGGTATGCCCCCATCCTCCATGATCGTTAAACCCAGCCGAAGGGGACTGAGCCAAGACACCAAAGCTGCAGCGTGTGCGGTCCTCCGGGGAGCACATAGAGAAAACATCACAAAATCGCTCGCTGCCAAGTGGTACTCAGATGCTTCA
The DNA here is from genome assembly GCF_042767895.1 of Penaeus vannamei. Classification (NCBI taxonomy): domain Eukaryota; kingdom Metazoa; phylum Arthropoda; class Malacostraca; order Decapoda; family Penaeidae; genus Penaeus; species Penaeus vannamei. Next base: position 15,595,758 of record NC_091553.1, read on the forward strand.
GGCTATGAGCCACTGGCCCTTCCTCCAAATACAAAAAGAGGTACCGAAGTCATACTATTCAGACTAAGACTAGGTTACCAATGCGCTTGGCAAATTATTGACAGTGAGTCTGGGAGGTCATGTAAACACTGCGGCGAGCCTAACATCACCCTGTTACATTACTTGCAGAATTGTGTACACACACAATTTCTGAGGCAGGGACCACCCACCACAGCCGCCGGGCTGGTAAAAAGGGTGTGCAACATGCTTTCACCATGGCAGCTGGATCGCTTGCTTGCAATCCAGCCACCGCGGTAAGCATGCAGTTCAAAGAAAACATTTGAGTTAACTAGAAATAGTTAACACAGGCCGGGCCACCCCAGAGAAAAGGCCCGGGCGAAGCATGACTTCGCAAATCTAACTGAACTGAACTGTCTTCTCTGCCCTGGGATCCCTAGACAGCCTCGCCGAAGTCAGGTCAGCCGACCAATCAAAAGCTGTAGCTGACCTGATTCCGGTGAAGCTGTCTAGGGATCCCAGGACAGAGAAGACTAGTGTGATCCTAGCGCATGACCTCACCTCTCTCACCTTTCACAGACCAGGACCTCTCCTCTCCTCTCTCTTCCCTCTTTTCTTACCTCCACCTCTTTCTCTCTTCTCTCGACTCGCTCTCGTTTTCGCTCCTGCTCTCGCTTTCGCTCTCTTTCACGTGAGGCTCCTGGGGCTCTACGAGGACCCCAGAGACCGCCGTTCCAACATGCATAGCTCCTCTATGCAGTGCCCAGCGTAAATCGGAGGTGATCACGCCCAAAGACCTTCAGCTCCCCCCCCCCCTCTTCGGCTCTCCCCTCTCCTAGTGATGAGGCTTTAGCTCTGCCTGCGGGGCGGCCCTCGGGGGAACATGATGGTTCCGGGGTCGTCGTGGAGGCCCATTAAAGAGAGGGTTTAACTCCTCCACTAATGGCGACCCCAGCTTGTGTGATCCTTCTGTGTTTGCGCTGTCCACTGGTACTGCATGCCTTGGCGCCAGCGAGACCAACTGTTCGCAGCTGGTTTCGCCCCTTGTAGCCCTGTTTTTACTATCACTACTACTTTGGCATTAGGATGACTCTTTGTGCACTTTCTGGTGAACTGGACCCCATCTTCGGGCTCGCGCTCGGACGTGGGCAGACCTTTACCTCCCGAAGGGGAGGGTGTGTCTGGGGGGGCCTTAGCGTGCCTACCTTACGGTGCACATACCGTGTTGCCACTCTTTGATAGGGACTGGTCTGGCTGACCTTAAGTTGCCACCTTAATTCGCTCAGTTAGCCATGATTAGGCACTTGTTCAGTGTTACATTAGCTGCTGCTAAACTGAACAGTGACCCCCCTTCTCCCTGATGGTATGACAATGACTGATATATAAACTGTGATGTTTGGTCATTTAGTTGACAAATCACGGTCAGTCCAAAGCTGTGTCCCGAATTTGCGTGTAAATAAATGCACCTAAACATATGCACAGGATAATCGAAAAATAAATAAGATTGCAATTTGGCGCTTTGTTTAAGCTATTTTTGTTTTTCCGCCCCGGGCAATGTTCCAGTCAGAGGGAGCGTTTTATCACTCACCAGTATAATCATCATCTTTATTTGATCACAATGAAAATCAACATCACTACCATCGTTACATATTGAGAGAAAGCGTGAGAGAGTAATGAATAAAAAAAATTCTAAGGTATGCAAATTTGATAATTGATAATCAATCATTTATTACAATTGTCGATCTTAAAAGATAAACAGTGACAATAACAATGGTGATGATAAAAATTATAAATAAAATCAGAATAGATAGAGAGCGAGAGATTAAGCTTATGTTATCCCTTTCCCCTTTGTGTGCGTGTATGCGCGCGTGTGTGATGTTCGTCTCTATGAGCGTGCGTATATGTAGGTGCGCGCGCGTTTTTTTTTTTTTTTTTTTTTTTTTTTTTTTTTTTTTTTTTTTTTTTTTACGAATGTATGTGCGTGTCCGTCTGAGTCTGCATTGGAGTGGACGTGAGGTACCCCCACTATGTTGTGCCAATCACAGGGCATCCAGTAATTCAGAGTCGGTTGTTGCGACAGCCCTGCCGAGTCGCCAAGACTCACCGAACGCCTCCTTCATGTTTTCTTTGAGCTGCAAGAGAGAGATAAGTATATTTTCATTCTTTGTAAGAGGCTAGATTGGATGTCATATATGAATTGTACATTTTTAAGAATATATAAGGCCTTTTTTTCCGGCGCCAAGAGGTGTAGTACTACAGTTTCCTATGACTCCGCCCCTATTTATGGGGGCGGAGTCATATATAAGCAACTGCACCTGGCTGAGGAGCACGCGGAGCACCCCTGCCTGTTCTAAAACTCGAAGAAAATGGGAAGTTCAAAGTTAATGCTGCACTGTATGGTGCAATATTAGTAACTCTGATGATGTTAATGAGGATATTATTGCACCAAGCACTCATTTAAAAGTATTTACGCGCGCGCGCATGTATGTGTGCATATACGTATATATATTATATATATACATACAGAGATGTGTACATACATTCCTATATATACAGTATGCACACACACACACATATATATATTTAAACACATGTATACACACATGCATATATATATATATATATATATATATATATATATATATATATATATATATATATATATATATATATATATATATGTATATATATATATATATATATATATATATATACATAATTAAATAGATATATATATAAATATCTATATATATATTTATATATATATATATATATATGTCTATATATATATATATATATATATATATATATATATGTATTTATGCATGTATATGTATATACATATATATGCAGAAATATAATAATAAAAATATACACTACTACCATATATAACAATATAGAGTTTAAGGTTTATATGTTTTCGTATTAATAGGGCTACGGCTATGAGGAGCGAGGTTCAGGTTTATCTTTCGTATGTGTACATTTTTATGCGATATATCATGTAAGGCTTGTTACTGTTTTTCTTATATCATTTATGCATTAATCTTGGGCAATATTCAGGCCTCGAAAAGTGTTCCATGACAAATAATATACGGGGAAGTATCTCATGTTTTATTTACAGAATGTGTTCGAATGGTTAAAAGAATACTATGAAAATTTATATTGGGTTTTACATAATCATTTTACTTATTATGTATGTATAATTGAATATAAACACGTAAACTTATATATCCTTTTGAATGTAGTTGATATCAATCAATAAATAGTGTCATTTTCAAAATATTTAAAGAAGTGTGACCTTCGAAACCATTGACGATGGACGAATGAAGAAGTATGATGGGAGGCGCTAAGGGCCCGCGCTTTTTCAACCGATTTCGATAGTTTTCCGTCGTTTGATTTGTAATTTGAAGATGTTGATAACTAACAACTTGTTTTTATTGTTATTTCCTAATGTTACATCAATAAACCAGTGATTTGTTAATTGATGCAATTCAAAAACAAGATCAGATTCGTCAACTCGAGTACAATTCCTAGGAATGGGGGTGGAGCCGCACCTGTGGCAACAACGTTGAAGCATCGGCAGCGTTGCTGTCGCGATCGGCCGGGAGAAGTGTCGCAAATGAAAAAAACGACACTTTCCAGTTTAGTTAGAGTTTCTTGGCACCGGAAAAAAGGCCTATAGACTGATGGGATCTCAGGTTTTCCTTTGAACTTTTTGGTTTCGCTTTTATCCTTTTGTTCGCTTAGTTCTTTTACCTTGTTTTATTTTTTACTTCGTTTTATTCATTTTATTTTAAAGAATGGACATATATTTAGTGACTGAAAGAATGACAAAAGGACAATGATAACATTGCTAAAGTTCATTATAATCATAATCAAATAAGAAAATTAATCAACAATTAAAATAAAAGTGACCTCATACTTACGGGTAACAAGGGCTTCAGGGTTGTGATGGGTTGGTCATGCTGCAATACACGCCAGCTACCACTTTTTACAGCAGCTACCCTGTCCGGAAATTGCACTCTGCAAGACGCGCATTGTGGTATGCCAAATAATCAGCTGGAAACACTACAGTATGATGGCGCGCGCTCCCTTCCCGCTGGAGCGACAGACCCGTAAAACGCATCGACGCGGCTGAAGTTCGCGTCATCGGCGGAACGTGCGATCAATCCTCAGACTGACGTTCCTGTGGGATGAGGGGCATACAGGAGGGGGTGCCTTCCAGCTGGGGAGGGGGAGGAGAGCCCGCAGAAAGAGCGACATTGGACTCAGCGCTGGGCGTGCAGTGTGAATTCGGTTTTGTCCGAATCCCAGCCCGACTGAGCCCGGCAGACAGTCCCGGGAAACTTTTCGGACGCAGACAGGCGGGTCTCGGCGCTCAGCACATGAACGCAGATGCATGTAGAATAACGACATGTAGCAGCCTATCATATAGGCTACTTGGACTATTGTGATCTACTCTGTAATACCTTTCATTTTCAACGTAACTTCCCCTTTCCCCTCGACCTCTGTCTTCCACAGGTCTGTACGCACGCTAGTCTGTTATTTTAATAGTTATCGGCAAAAGTTGACTAAGCACACCCTTTATGCTTCCATATTGGCTTCCCTTATAGAGTTGACCACAAATATGTTCTCTGTTCTGTATTCATGCTAAACTGGACCCTGGAGGATATGAGTGTAGTAACAAAGGTAGAAAAGGCATGAATGAAAATATGGATCTTCACAATGCAAGAGATGCATTTAACCGGTTTTGATTGTATCCTCGTCACAAGTACGTGTTTTTTTTTTTCTGACGAAGATAGAATGGAAATCGGTTAAATGCATCTCTTGTACTGAGTCACTCGCTCTCCTCCTTGCCTTCCTAGCGCCGTTTATTAATGTCACTGAGGGATGAATCTACCTCATATTTTGCTGATTATCGTTACTTAAGTATTACCGTTGTTTTGATTTGATTATCATCGATATTGTTACTCAGTTCCTGTTGTTATTGCTTCCTGGTTATTATCGTTATATTTAGTTTATTATAGCTATTGTTTCTTACTTATGATCGTTATTATTAATGCCATTTTATCATTATCATAATCATTACTACATGGTATTAGCGTAATACTCCTTTCTTTCTGCATCCACATGAATGGGACTTGAAAAATGAATTGATAAACTGATGAATTCGAAGCCTATTTCGATTACCTTACTTTTTATTTGATTCAAGTAATCTGTTTACTTGCAAAAAAAAAAAAAAAAAATAACTACATGAATTTTATTTTCCTGACTTCATCAAACAACTCTGAGTAAAGGTCAAATAAATATATGAAATGATAGTAACTATAAGATATAGTCGTTCTGGATAAAATGTCTGAATAGCAACTGATGATTGGACTGTTGTTGTATATAAGCTCCAATTTTTAACCTTTTCCTAGCTTAGTATATATATATATATATATATATATATATATATATATATATATATATATATATATATGTGTGTGTGTGTGTGTGTGTGTGTGTGTGTGTGTGTGTGTGTGTGTGTGTGTGTGTGTGTGTGTGTATGTATGTATGTATGTATATTAGGGGTTGCCAACCAGTCGATTGCGATCGACTGGTCGATCACAAGCCTGTTTTATTAAAAGGCCCTATCACACGAGCACTTTTTCCAATTTCTGGGGTTCCGTCTGAATTTGAGGCTTTCCGTAAGGATCGTCTACAAACGGAACGCCTCCCAGACCAAGACGGTTACGACCGTTTCCGTCTGACTAATTTCCGTGTTGATCTTGTGCTATTAATAAATTAGATAGGATGAGTGAATATAAACATAAGTTAATATTTTAGAACTCGTATATACAATATATATATATATATATTTATCATATTTCTTTAAAATAAGGTAATATGTATGATGATGTTCGTGTGATTCCCGGGACCTCACTCCGATTATGCCATGTTTGTTTACATGATTTTCATACGGAGTTCATTCGGAAACGAAAAAAATTGACGGAAAGTGTGATAGGGTCTTAAATTAAGTCGATCACACCAATGTACCTGTTAATAATATATGCTTCAGAAGTTGTCATGCAAATTGATGCAAGAGCATATCCAAGTACTCATGATACTTGGATTATTATATATCTCTTTTTTTCTGGAAACAAGTTATATTTATATGTATAATGATTTTACACATTTACAGTTAAATTTATGGAATATGTTTGAATCTTAGGCTGGTAGATCGCATTAGGGTAACTGTAGAAAAAGTAGATCACATCTCACAAAAAGTTGGCCACCCCTTATACTTTTATTTAGTTTTACGTTTTTGATTATGTTTTGCGTTATGAAAACCATGTTACTTGTTACCGTCTTTCATTCAGATGCATATATCTATCAGAGTTGTTTTTCATCTTAATTTTATCAGTATCGCACCGTTCTGGTCATTTCTATTTGGTGTTTGGAAGGAATCGTGCAAAAAGAAAAGGTCTACCCTGTAATCTTTACGTTTTCTTTGAAAGATAAGGTTACGGATAAACTATTTTATATAAAAATAATTTGCTGGACTGCGATGGTTAAATGAATGACGTGGTACTAAATCTGAAAAATATACAGTTTCATAATTGATTCTACAGGTTTTATTTTACATGATTATAATGTCAATACTAGACTGACATCTCAAAACCTGTTACTCGATTTTTATTGACTATTTCCCTTATCACAATGATTCTATAATAGACTCTGACGGGATATCTAGCTCGCACCAATTTTCCTCCAACACAATTGCTTCCAAATGCCTATTGTTGCGTAAGGTGGCATTCCTATAGTGGCGACGCAAAAGCCAGCCTCACGTTTTCGAATTACATGACGGGACAGTTTCGAATCCCGATTTCGACATCGCATTTTGTACTTTGCAGGCTTTATTCTAAACTTTTTTTTGGGGAAAGGCTAGATCATTGCAACTCGAGGATATCATGACGTCTGATTTTGATGACGTCACAAAAGTTGCGATCCTGTTTTTGGAAAATCACACAGGATTAAATTCATTTTGGTCTTTTTAATTTTCAAAAAAAAAAAAAAATGGAAAATAATAATTTTAATTATTATATTTCCATTTAACAATCATCAAAATAGCCCTGTGGATGAGAAGAGTGGGCGAGTATATTTATGCATGAATGATTCTCAATGGGAATTGCTCGAAGTGGGAGTCAAGCCACAGGCCTGTATTTTTTTTTACTCAGCTTGAAGGAATTAAGTATATATCCTTTTATTAATACCTCAATGTATTCAATGAATGAATGAAAAGTATTTTATTTAATGTGTAGGATACCAGGCCGGGCTATTTTTAGAATAGCACATGTTCATGTTTACATTTTGTACAACAGTGTTAAAGTTCCATAAAGTCTTGTTGGCCTAGGTATCCTACATATTAGATAAAATACTTTTCATTCATTCACTGAGTG
>NC_091553.1:15608196-15610696 GCF_042767895.1 Penaeus vannamei
TATACCAGAGAGGGAGGGATGTTAATCAAATACTGCTAGCCGATGTTTTTATGCTAATTTGCAGTTTTTAATGTGTTATTTCTTTTATTTTCCTTTTTTCTCACTTGTATTTTTCAAGAAGAAAATAATTGAGGGCAAAGAGAGTAGCGGTTCTCACGAACCATCTTGAACTACTAACCATCTCAGATAGATATGAGAATAGATAAGGGAAATAACATCGGCATCCGTGAGGATAACTTGAACTGATTGTCATTTCATAAAGAAGAAAAAAATATGTATGTGCATCATTTCCACTAATTTTCAACGCCACAAGACAAAAGAAAATCTTGTAACTACGACACAACAAATCCTATACATGGAGATTTGTATATATTTACGGTGTCTTGAGTGCGTGGAAGAGTGTGTGTTATGTTTTAACTCATCACAGTGGCAACATCGCGGGTAAAAGATATAACCTGCAATTACGACACAACAAATCTTATAGATGAAGATTTGTATATATTACAGCGTCTGTTGTGCATGTATGTATGTAAATATGAGTATGAGTAGCATGAAGAGAGAAGCGAGCTCACACGAAAATGAATCACAAACATGAATAGTAATGTTCATTTTAACAATTTTATGATCAATAATACGTTAATACAACAATTATTTCAACTACCACATTGAATTCAGCATTAAATGATGTGCGACGGAACGTACGCAATTATGAATGGTGACATGAAAAAAATTATTTTGCAAGCTTTCGCAATGCAAGCAACCCAGTTCAGAATTGTTTTTACGTTATCCCTGATTATTTAAGCGTAACTACGGATAAGCTACAATATCTGACAGACTGAGGTAATAATTTCTCGCTTACGCATGTTAGAGTACGTTAGCCTTCTTTGACAGTGGGTTCTTTCCATTTGACCCAATTTACCTGAACGAAATCAAGTGAACTGAACGAGACTCGAATTCTATCATTAGTCTTACTCTACAATCTGTGAATGGGCGCACGTGCCTATCAGCTACGAATTAAACGATTGTCGGGAATTCCCGAACATGCAGCGGTAAAGAAAGGGGAGAAGAGTGTGATTACTACATTCTAGCTTCAAACTCTAGTCCTAATTTTCTAATCAGATGTTAATATGGGGTCACACCGACTCAATATGCCGAACGAATGAGTTACACTTCGGTTTTCTTACCTACTCTCAAACTTTGGGGTGTAGATCTATTATTCATTACGACACCCCGTGCATTCTGGCATGATGAAAGGGGAAGATCCTATGCTATATTCATACAATGAATTTACACATATTTTATCAAAGCAAAATTTCGCGCGCCGAAAGAAACACCAAATTAGCAATGACGGTATAATTACGAGTTAGGGACAGTTTTTTCCTCCCAGTCTGGGCCGTATAAAGTGAAAGCGAGATCAGCCGGGGAGGGTGGGGGGATTAACTGCTTACTACAGAGAATTTAATGATATGTCGTTCGTGAGTGCGAAATCGAAATCAGTAATAGAATAAAATGAACCAAAGAGTCCCAAAACGAGTGAAATTAACAATCAGTCAACAGAATTCGTACAAGAAGAGAATGGAAAACATAGACTTCGTAAGTAATTGCGAATCACAAAAAGAACATTCTCAGTTTGAGAGAAAATCACGAACAAATATTATATTTGTTGTTGTTGAAACAATATAAAAATATCTAAATGCGAGAAAATGAATTGTTTAAAGAACGATATACTTTGTGACCATAGGTCGTACCTCACATCTGTGGAGAGGTGACCTCAGGTCCAGATGATTGACAGACTGTGAGTTGCCCATACCCTGTTAGTGTGAGGATTTTACATTTTTCACTTTAGCACTTTTAAACCAGCAAAACCAACGTAGTAACGGTTTACTGAACACACAATGGGGGAAGAAGAAAGAAAAGAGAAAAGATTGGCCCATAACGTGTACTTACGTGGCTTTGTAGTGTTCTTTAACGCGATGGTTTGGTCGAGCTTTTTTTTCTTTCTTTCGGAGACGAGTTCATGTTCAAGCCAAATGGTTGAACTCACACCGCCTGCCACCAGATATAAAAAGTACTATGAAAGGTGGTAAAACCCTTCTATATATATAGTTGTTTGAATTACTGGTAGCGGTAGTAAAACTGATGTGGGTGCACAATTTTATTGAATAACACACGATAAGAACACGAATATCTGGCGGTGCTGAGTGAGGAGTGGAGCAGCCCCATGCCCTGCGAGGGCAGGTGACCTGGAGTGAGTGAGTAAATGAGTGAGAATGAGGCCGTTCAGTTCAGTTCAGTTAGATTTGCGAAGTCATGCTTCGCCCGGGCCTTTTCTCTGGAGTGGCCTGGCCTGTGTCAACTATTTCTAGTTAAGTGATTTCTTTGAACTGCATGCTTATCGTGGTGGCTGGATTGCGAGCAAGCGATCCAGCTGCCACGGAGTAAGCTTGTGGCAAACCCTTTTTACCAGCCCGGCGGCTGTGGTGGGTGGTCCCTGTCTTAG
>NC_091553.1:15615696-15618196 GCF_042767895.1 Penaeus vannamei
CACAGTGGCAACCAATAGTTTCACTGCGAAGTGTTCGGCCGAACATATAAGGGCTCACGCCCGTTCGGCAGGGTTCCGACCCCGACCGGTCTTCCCACACAGAGACAGTTGGCTACCCTGTGGGCCTCACCTTTCTTGATACCACTTCCACCCTTTCATCGTCCAGTTAATTAGCTCTGCTAGCCTCCCCTCTACCCATCATTCATCACCCTCGCTATGGCGTAACCCATGGGTCACGTGATCAAATTAGCGTACACTGGGGAGCCTATCTCTTGTGAGGAGGCTCTCCAGAACATCTTCATCATCACTGAGGTGGCAGTCACACACCTCTTTAAGGTCCACAATGGCTTCAAAGTGACCCTTACACCTGACCCCATTTCTTTCGGCCGACGACCAAAGAAAGCTCAAAGATCATGGCTTTTCACTTATTCCCTCCCCCGAGATGAAGGCTAAGTGTACGATCGTGGCGAAAAATATCGACAAGACGATCCCCCCACGATCGTGCGAGTCCATCTGCCAGGAGGTTTCCGTCAAGAACGGTGTCACTGTTCTCGACGTGTACAAGCCGCCCGAGTCGCGAATCGTCAAGATTCGCGTCTCATCCCCCGAGGAAGCCCAGAAACTTCTCTCACGGGGACTCATGATGTTCAATACATCGGTCCCCACCTACAACTTGGAACCCGAATGCTTCATTCACATCGACCAATGCTTAAACTTCTACCGCTTTCACCACAAAAAAACACCAATGCACACACTCCCAGAGATGCTCTCGGTGCGCCGGTGACGGTCATTTCTTCGCCAGGTGCACTGAAAGCATCAAATGCTGCAACTGCGAGGGATCGCATGTCGCAGTTAGTGGATCCTGCCCTAAACGGAAGGAAATACTAAAGGCAAAACGAGCTGAGCTCCGCCAAGACAATAACACTGTCCCTTCCTACGCACCAACTGCTGCTACACAACCTGCTCAGACCAGCACACCCAGACGACCCACGACTTCCTCTCGGACAACTCTGCCCACACAACCCCAAACAATCACCCTCACACCTAACACAAACCCAAAAATTCAGGCCATATTACACGTAAGTCTCATCGCTGCCAAATACAACGCTAAAAGATTCGCAAACATTGTCCCTATTATGCTCCAAAGAAACGGCTTCCCCAGCATTGTTGTCCCTGAGGAAATCTTTGAAGACGAAAACCTATACATCCCTGAGTACGCCACAACAAGCACATAAACCACAGGAAATGAGGTGACAGACACTCACCCAGAGCCTCATTCTTCCGTACAACACCGACACCTCGTTTTGCAACCTCAGCCACAACGAAGACATAAAGAAACAGCACAGGCACGCCATTCTACAAATACCACTGATCACAAACGCAAACAAACCACACCACCATCCACGCACGCCAAGAAAGACAAAAAGGATCCTCCTATCCCTCAAGCTCGTCGTCATAGATTGGATGACACCATTCTTGACGATGACAGTAGCGACTCCGACATCGATGTCGAGAGCCAGGGGACCCCTGGGACAGCGCGGGAGCATCGGGAATTGGTCCGCCGATTCCCAGGACTTCCGCGCCGTGTCCGGTTCACAGGACTCCCTGCCTGACCTCGAGGAGCCGGCGATCGCGCATCGATCGCGGAGCCGCTACATGGATCAGGTTACGCCACGCAAGGTAAACCCAGGTAGAATGGGTGTACCTTGAGTGACTAACTGACGACCGACCGAGCCGGTACGGATTCTTCCATCTCGGTGGGGGACCCCGTGTTGGCTAGGTCGATCTAGACGCGCAATCCCACACACGAGCTGCATCTAAACAAAACAAAACTCTCTCCTTCACACACAAACACTCTACTCTCACTAACAACAAACACAAACTCCAGCTTGTTCTGATGAATGCACTCAGACGGTTCCTTGTAATGGGTCGTGACCGATCTATTAAACGTCTGAACTCCGCGAGGAAGCATCTCGCTTCCTCCTTAACATCATGTGGGGTAGGTTGGCCTGTAGACAGACCAACAAACTCCGTGCTTGACTCACCACTGGCTGGATGGACTCCATCCTTCGTTCCGGCTGGAGATCAGGTTTAGGCCATGATCTCTTTCTTTGGCATGGGACAGAGAATGATGCAGTTTTCGGGTTTTGAAGCCACCTTCTACTCATTCCTTTCGAATTTCCCCTTCCCCTACCCACTCGTTTTGTTCAGTTGTTTTCGTGTTCTCTTTTCTGCTTGTTCACTTGTTGTTTTGTTGTTTTGGTTTTCGTGGTCCGGTACCTCTTTTAATCTCCTTAATAAAGTGATCTCCCCCAGGTACTGCCCTCTCTTATCCCCGTTTTTAAATACCTTCACCTCCTCTCCTGACGCTTGTGACCGCCACCTCACCCCTCACCCTCACTCATACCATATCCTTGCCATAGCGTTGACCCTCATCCTTATCCTTACCCTGACATCCCACTGGTTTCGGTTTCCGACACGTGGCGCTTGCTGCTAGTAC
>NC_091553.1:15620696-15628196 GCF_042767895.1 Penaeus vannamei
GACAGACGTGGCACCAAACAAGTTGACACCATACCATTTGACTTTGCCAAAGCCTTTGACAAAGTTCCCCACAAAAGACTGACTCTTAAATTACGACATTACGGGATCACGATCACAGGACCAATACTTCACTGGATCATTGCTTTCTTGACATGTAGGATCCAACGCGTCTTACTCGACGGAGAATCTTCTGACCCTGTCCCTGTCTTTTCTGGTGTCCCACAAGGCACCGTTCTTGGCCCCCTTCTTTTCCTTCTGTACATTAATGACCTTCCACTTTCGACTCCTAATTCTTCTACTAGACTTTTTGCTGACGGCAGCCTTTTGTTACGACCTATAAAGACTGAAGACGACTGTAGACTCCTCCAACAAGACATTGACGCGCTTGAACAGTGGGAAAGACTATGGCAAATGTCCTTTAGACCTGGTAAATGCAAATTTCTCCATTTCACAAGATCACACACACCTATCCACTACACCTACACCTTACACAACCATCCCTTAACAACTACAGCAACTCACAAATACCTCGGTATTCATCTTTCCAACAATCTCACCTTTAACACACACACCGACTTCATCATTAACAAAGCCAACAGAACACTGGGGTTTCTGAGGAGGAGCACGGAGCACGCATGACGCCTCCGAGTGTCGTGCGGTGCGAGAGGGTAACCAGTGCACCCGGTGTGGCCGCCGAGGGCATGTGGCTGGGCGGTGCTTTTTTCGGGCACAACCGCAACCACAACGAGCCACTGCCAGGGACAATGATGATGGCGGGCGCCGAGGGGAGCGACAGTTCCACGGAACCGGAGCTTCCTGAGGCACGCTGTTGGATTGTGTGGTTGCTGGGACTAAGGTCTTAGCCTTTCTTGACTCGGGAAGTGAGGCAACGGTGGTGAAGGAGTCTTGTTTCAGGAGGATTTCCAACACCCCGCTCTCACCGCACCCACGCGGCCTTAGGGGGGCATCTGGGGCCGCGTTGGACATCAAGGGCAGGGCAACCCTTGAGTTTATTTTTTTCCGAGCCTGTAAAAGCCAGCACTCGGTGTTCGTGGTGGACGACACCAGGTTTCCAGCAGAGGTGCTAATAGGCGTGGACCTGCTGCGGAGGTTCAATTTTAAGTTGAACCTCTCCCCTGTTTCAGGGGCCAGCTCTGCTAGCTTTAATGGAATCCGACTTGGGGTTTCGTTCTCGGGTGCCGGGTCCCTCGGCATCCTGACATACCACGAACCGGAGGCCGTGCTACGTTGCTGTAGTGCGAGCGGCGGAGACCGGGAAGGTGCGATGAGATGCGCGCAGAGAGTCACCTGTCCCCCTCGGGCGGGGCGATTCGTGCGATGCCTCGTGAACGGCTTGAAGGGCGGACTGGCTTGTGTTGAGAGCGACACCGCCAAGGTCCTGGTACCTCGCTCGTTGGTGGACCTCTCCCAACCAGAGGTTGACGTTTGGGTCGTCAACGATCAGACAGTTCCGGTTGAGATCGAGCAAGGATTCGTCGTCTGCTATACGGCGATCGTCTCGAATACGACACGGAATCCATGGACCAGGATTCCGGCGTCAACCCGGAAGATGTGGGCTCATCCTCCGGGGATAGTCGAGGAGCTTTAGACATGGCTTCTTCGACTCCCATCGATGATGGAAGCGAACCGGATAGTCTGATGGCAGACTTCAAGGACCGGTTTGATTTTGTACACGGACTCAATGACTTTGGCTATACCACGGACGAGTTTGAGGTTTTCCCGGTATGTTCTTTTGAGAACGAGGAACTCCCCTCATCAGCAGGGGCAGTTGGTGTTCCCCGGGTGGATCTTGCTCACCTATCGTCAGTCCAACGTGAAAAACCAGTCCAGGTACTTGATCATTACCCGGATCTGTTCAACGAAGGGCTGCCTCCAGGTGTGGTGCCACACATGAAGCATAAAATCAACACCACGGACGACCAACCCGTCCGTGTGAAACAGTGGCGCCTCCCGGAGAGTACATGGCAGTACATCCATGCGGAGTGTGACAAGATGCTTGCAGACGGGGTGATCGAGCTTTCTTGCTCACCATGGCTCTCTCCCGTTGTGCTAGTGAAAAAAGAAGGATGGTTCGACACGCTTTTGCGTTGACTACCGTGCTTTGAACGCGAAAACAGTTTCAGATGCGTATCCCATACCCAAGATGGATGCTGCCATCGATCAGCTGGCGGGTGTCTTAGTTTTGTGTCCTCGACGCTAAAAGCGCATACTGGGCTGTTGAGGTCGATGAGAGAGACCGAGAAAAGACAGCTTTCTCGGACGACGCCCGTCTGTTTCAATTTTCGCGTATGCCCTTTGGATTGATGACGGCCCCGTCAACTTTTCAGAGGGCTATCACCGCCGTTCTCAACCCGGTGTTGGGCCACCACGCGCTGGCATATCTTGACGATGTCGTAATATACAGTGCAGGGTTTGAGCTATCTCACCTCGATGCCGTGTTGCAGTTGCTCGCTGGAGCAGGGTTCAGGCTTAACCTTTCTAAGCGTCGCTTCGCGACCGACATTTTTCATTTTCTTGGCCACTTGATTACGCCGGACGGTGTTTTGCAGTGATACGAGCCATAAAGACACCACGCAACCAACGGCACGTTCGCCAGTTCTTGGGGGCAACTTTTTTTTTTTTTTCGCAGGCATGTGCCCAATTACGCAAGGGTCACATCTCCTTTGACTCGGCTCCTGAAAAAGGATACGAAATTTTCATGGGGCAAACCTCAGCAGGAGGCTTTTGAACGGCTTAAGCAGGCGCTTGCCACCGCGCCTTGCTTGATCCAACTTTTGAGAAGCCCTTTGAGCTTCACACCGATGCTTCGGGCACGGCGATCGGTGCTTGCCTTAGGCAGCTGGATAAGGTTGGGGAACTCCACCCTGTTGCATATTTTTATCGGAAGCTTAGGGATGCCGAGACCAGGTACTCGACCATCGATCTGGAAGCCCTCGCTGTTGTCGAGAGCACTAGGCATTATCACCCTTACCATTATGGGAGACGATTCCGTATCTTTACAGATCACAGGCCGTTGGTATCAGTCTTCTGCAAGCCAACTGCCTTGGTAAGGATGACGCGATGGGCTCACGAACTGACATTTTACGACTTCGAGCTTCTTTATAAGCCGGGTCGAGTCCACCACGTCCCTGACTTACTCAGTCATCAGATCGCAGCCATTGCTGACCTTGATAGCCCCTTGCTGCAACCAGACTTGGTGGAGCGTCATCAGAGAGATGATCCCCACTGGCAACAGCTCATAGAGTATCTGGAGGAAGGCCGCCTTCCGCCGAGGCGTATCCCTCTTCCCCTAGACCAATTCGAACTTCGGGACCGAGTCTTATATCATGTCAAGTCCAATAATGAACGAGCTCTGCTTCAGCTCGTAATCCCAAGGTCGCTGTGCGGCGCCGCTTTGGATGCGGTCCATGCCATACCGTCCGCCGGACATCAGGGCGTCCACAGGACGTATCAGCGGCTAAGGGATCATTTTTACTTTCCCGGGATGTTGGCCGCATCCCAGAGATATGTCGCATCATGCACGGCATGTCAACGGAGGAAAGGGGCGATCGCCCGAACTCCTCTACAGTCCATGCCGGACGTCGCGGAGGCCTTCGAGCGGGTCTCCGTGGATATCCTCAGTCTTACCCCTTCGGCGCGTGGAAACAAGTACGTCCTTGTGCTGATTGACCATCTTACCCGGTTTGTCGAGCTGTTCCCGTTGGCATCGAAGGACGCCCAAACCGTAGCAGATGTGTTTCTTGCGGAATTCGTTACTCGGTACGGTCCCCCGCGGACCCTGTTATCAGATAACGGCCTTGAATTACGCAATCGTCTCCTTTCCGATATCTGTCATCACCTCCAGGTGAAGTCACTCTTCACCACAGTCTGCCATCCTCAAGCCAACGGTATGGTGGAGAGGGTGAATCGGGTGGTCAAGGACGCCCTGAGCACGCTCCAAATGGATGATCCTGATTGTTGGGACGATCTATTACCGTATGTGAGGTTTGCCATCAATTCCTCCATACACCGGAGCGTAAACGACGTCCCTTTGTACCTTCTCACAGGTCGGGACAGTCATTTTCCGCTCGTGGGATCAAACCACGTAATCTATGCCGAAGGGGCCTTGCCCTCATTAAGATCGAAACTCTGAGCAGCTCGGGTGGCCGCTGGTGAGGCCGCCCGAAAGGCTCGTGAACGTTGGACCGCCGATCACGATCGAAGGCGGCGGGGTCGACCACGGGAGTATAACGAAGGGGATCTGGTCTTTGTGCATCGCAGCGTTATCCTGCACCCCAGTCACGGAACCAGACCCCTGGGTCCCCGATGGTTAGGGCCAGTCCGGGTCTTGAAAAAGCTCGGGCCCGTGGCTTATGTAGTGAGGAGACCGAGTTCAGATGGGCAGGAAGTCACCTTGCACCCAAATAAATTTAAAGCATTTCGGGTCACTGCGGAATTCGTCCCTCCGGACGACTTTCCCCGTTTGGACGGCACAGCCTTCCGGACCCGGAATCGGACATGGGACCTTTACAAGATCCCGGTGCTGATGACCTCTTGGATTCGGAATCCTCGGCCCCGTCATCGGAGGGGGTAGACGATGAACCATGGGACCCTGGGTCTGACTGGGACGAGTAGGGAGCAAGACACTTTTCCTTTTCTTACGCTTACCATTATCTTTCTTTTTTTCAGAGCCCCAGCGGGATGCATGCTGCCCTCTGTTGATTACCAGTCCGTCCTGTAACATAACCCTTAATTTTAAGTCAGATCCTCCACCAGATCCGAACGGCGCTGCCAGATGGTCGGCTTCGCATTATAACATTTATGGTTGTGAGTTACTTATGCACTTCATAATGCAGTGTGTGTTAGAACACACCAGGCCCAAAGAATAAACCCAGTATGTCTAATACACTCTTGTGTCCGCAGACACGGACGACGACGCTTCGAGGGCTCCAAAGGTTCCACACCCTTGGTCTAAGGCGATTCGTTCGCCAGCTCTCCTTACACAGGTGATGGTGCCATGCTGATAACGGCTCCAGCTGATCTTCCGCACTGGTGTGCGGGCGCACTCATATGTGACCCCGCAGTTCTGACCGTACCTGGCGTGCGGGCGCGCTCCCCATGCGCACCCACCTTCCGATGGTCCGCACTGGTGTGCGGGCGCGCTCCCCATGCGCACCCGCCTTCCGATGATCCGCACTGGCGTGCGGGCGCGCTCCCCATGCACACTCGCCTTCTGATGCTCCGTACTGGCGTGCGGGCGCGTCCTCTGACGCACCCGCCTTCCGATGATCCGCACTGGCGTGCGGGCGCGTTCCCCATGCGCACCCGCCTTCCGATGGATCGCACTGGCGTGCGGGCGCGCTCCCCATGCGCACCCGCCTTCCGATGTTCCGCACTGGCGTGCGGGCGCGCTCCCCATGCGCACCCGCCTTCCCATGGTCTGCACTGGCGTGCGGGTGTACTTTGTGCGACCGCCTCTCCGATGTCCCCGTGACGAGCGGGCGCGCTCCCCATGCGCACCCGCCTTAGGATGGATCCTGCCGAGATGATGGACCCTGAGATGTCCGCCGACGTGATGGTCTTCGCCCTCTACACTTCGTTAGAGCCGACCGTTGCTCTGGTTCCTGAAACCCTTTGGGCGCCTTTCCTTCTGTCTCTCGATCGTACCTCACGAGAGATGGAACGAGTACCTCGCAGACACACCTTTTGTTTAAGGAGTTTCTCCTGCGATACTCGTCTTACCCGTCCCCTACTTAGGCGACGCACTGCCCGGGGGAGGTGTTGTAGTGTACGGCTGCGTACATCCCGACTCTAAGGATGATGTCATCTCCATGAACCTCGGCCAACGCATCACGAGCCGCCAAAGACGAAGACCCCGCCGTGTGCCACGTGCGGTTACATCCCGCAGATGTATTTTTTTTTTCACTTGCGACTGAGTCCCGCAGGCTTTCTTATTGATTTATTTATTTTATTTTTACGTTCAGCCATCAGTCAAGAAGGACTGTGGTGATAATGTGAACTTTGTTATTTTTATAACCATGAACGTAATTCTAACCAAGTCTCACTACTTTTATGGCGTTGAAGTCGCCAAGCCAAACTAACTATTCATTTATTTTTAAACCTGAATATTGTAAATATGTTATGGCCGAAATGCACAGTTTTTACTATAACGGTTTGTTATCGGATTTTCTCCGTATTCTTTCCTGCATTTATCTTTTTCTAATGTTCTTTCCTCTTGCCGACGTCTCCAAATTGTCGCGATAACCACCGAAGGAGGTGACGGTCGTTACCCAGCTTCTTTTTTTGTTTTTCCCCTTCCCTCTCTCGTCTCGGTTGTTTGGAATGTCGAACTATCGGCTTGGTCTTCAGGCACTTCTTTCGCCTATTATTCTTTCGCGCCATGCCTGGGGCTTGGCTTGGGGGTTTCTTTTGGGTTATATGTACTCGTGGTAGGGGGAAGGAAAATAACTTCGGTCCTGACCTCTGTCCCGCACTTTGGTCCTTTGCGGTTACAATTTTACCTGTGTTGTGCTCTCGCTCGGATTTACCCTGGGATATACTTCGCGCACGGATTTACCAGGATTGCTGAGTATCTTCTCAAAGCTAAGTGACATGGTTGTGTGTAGGAGACGACTGGTCTCTTTTGGACTTTAGCGTGACATGCATTATTATCTGCAGGGTGCACTCTTTCGTGAAGTCCCATAGTAGTACTTTTGTGTATTTACAAGTGTTTGAGAGCATTAGGACCAAGTGATTTAAAGGAACACTGCTTGAGTATCCGTACCTCCAGTGTATTCATTTTTATAACAGTTATTACTTAGTTTCTTTTCATTCCTGCCTGAGGATCCATACCTCCTGGAATAAAGATCTTTTTCAGTACCTTTACGTACTTTATCGTTGATTGTTTTGTTTCGCTTAATGCGTGTTTGTTGATTTCTGCTTGATCTTGTGGGTGATCAAGCAGCCCTTTGTGATTGTCCCTCCAGTGTGACTCTCCCTTTTTAAGACTTAAGTTAATACTTGAGGATTTATATCTCCTGTACATTTATTCTACAACCAAGTTAATTCATGTTTCTTTCGTTGCTTGAGGATTCGTACCTCCGGGAATAAACATCTCTATCAAGATCTTTTTCCGTATTTTTTTCAATATAGGTTTCTGTTGATCTCTTCCTGACCTTGTGGGTGATCAGGCAGACTTTGTTGCTCCATATCTCCTGATATCGAGCCCTTAGTACCATATGATACTTGATTTTTGTTGTTGTTGCCGTTTGTTTCGGCTGATTCCTGTCTGACCTTGTGGGTGTTCAGGCAGTCTTCGTGAATAGTCCCTTCCTTGACTTTTTCAGCCTTCTTATTAATTTATTTCTTAATTCTTTCGCACACAAGTACTCTTACTAGGTATGCGTCAGCATTAGCTTTGGTTTAACAGTTAACATCCATTTGGGTTGGATATTAACAATTTAACGTAATTTAGGGTCTTGGATGTTTTTATGCTGACCC
>NC_091553.1:15633196-15645696 GCF_042767895.1 Penaeus vannamei
ACTCGGGGGATGATTTCGTCTATGGCTCATGGTATGGTATTCAGTATGCCTTCCGTTAGCTTTCGTGTTCCTTAATTTTATGATTTTACTAGTTTTATCGTTTGTTCTGTTCGTTTTTGTTCTTATTAGCCCCACTGAGGCTTGCACTGCTTTTATATAGCACACCGCTCACGCTATTGTTATTTCATTATCGGTTTTATTGCGCTTGATGTTTTATTTTGTATGTCATTTTTTTAGTTGATTTTGTATGGGTTGTCAGCTGCATAACCTTAGATTTTACGTAATTATTTTTATCGAACTTTTCATTTTTGTTATTTTAATCACTAGCAGGCAACCCCTTTGTTTACATGTTTGTTTTTATAGGGCGTTCCCTTAGGCCTTCGCTGCGACCGCTTTGAATTCGCATTTTATTTATGCAGCTGGCTTCCTCCCATATTTTTTATGTTTTCTATTTTACGTTTTAGTTTGCCATTTTGTGCCCACTTCACCCGAGACTTTTGATTCACTTTTGCTTTTATTTTATTTCTTAAAAGCCTAGCGTAGGCCATGCACCTTTTTATTTTGTTGTATATCGTTTTAATTTTATTATGTATCTTATGTGGTTAGTTTTATTTTTATTACTGATATTTATTTTATGATTCCTTTTCTTTTGTTTTAGTAATTTACTTTTATTAAACACTTTGATTTTCTCGGGTGAATGAAATCTAAAACTATATGCCCTGTATGTGGGGTTCAAACCCCGTCCTTTTACAAAAATAAAGAGTGTCAGCCGGACTTTTGGTGTGGTCACTACCCTTTCCCGAGAGTCGTCCTGGAGTACCCCAGCCGGAAGGAAAACACAACAAAGGTGGTAAATGAGCTTTCCCACATGTATTACTTGCCACAGTTAGGAGCTGGGACGAACGCAATCTTTATTTACGTAGTGATGTCTTTAATGAACCTTTTCTGCCATTGAATTAACTTTAACCTGATCTCAAAATTTATAATGAACTGACCTACTGAATTACTTTTGACCTGATTTTGAATGTTATACTCATATTTAATCTTGCTATAGGTATTTCCAGTTATTATTTTAATATGTCATTTTATTGATGATCAGTATAAATAATATATCTGATTTAAAACTACTTGTGTCCACTTTATTGCCCAACGCAAATCCTTGCACCGGTACCCAACCTAAAATCTGTCGGGGGATATAGCGTTCTTTTTGGACGGACCGAACGGGGCCCAGTTCTGGCCCCTAAGCCGCCTATCGGGGTTCCTCTGGCTCACAGAACCCTTACAGATAGTTTTAACAATATTTTTTGGCGCCCAACGGGGCCGGTGTTTATTTGGATTTGTGTTGGTGTGTCCCAGTATAGCTTTTTCCTGTCAGGTTATATCAATTGCATGAATATTGTAGATTTGGAGAGCCACGTATTGTGTATTTGTATATTTAAAATGTGCTGTTTCACATGATTATTCGTGCTTTGCCTTGCCGGCTTGTGCCTTTTGTCCTGTGCTTATAACCAATTTCATTCCCTGTTTTACTACTCTTCACTGCTTTACTCTGCACCTTTATGTTGCCTCAGTTTTATTCTTGTCACAACCTCTGTCTACCTCTTTCTCGACAATGCCTTTTTACCTTTGTCTTTATTTCTGGACTTCTGCTCTTACAGCTTTTACTCTGCACCCTGATTTTTATAATCCTCATACAGTTCCTTCTGTCCAGCTTCTCTGCGTATCTTTTAGTAAACTTCTCTTACACTTCACTCTACAGAACCTCTACAGTTCATTCTATTTAGCCGATGAGCTTTTCTCTTGACTTCTGTGCTCTTTTGAAGTTTCACTTTATTCATTTACTCTTCTCTCTACTTCTGGACTTCGTGCTTTCTCCATCTTGATCTTTTTTATCTCGTGCTGTACTCTGTCCAGCTCTTCTGAATCTTTTACAGAACTTTGCTTATACTCGAGTCTACAGTTCTTATGCAGTCTGCTCTGTCTTGTTCCCGAGGTTCTCTTCTCCTGAATTCTGTGCCTTTTGCATCCTCGCTGTACTTTCTTTGATTTAACTCTGGGCAATGTACCCTCTCGTAGTCCATTCCGACTATTCCTTCCAGCATTTACACTATGCCTCATCTTTACCTTTATGCCTTCTGCTTCTCATGTGTTTACCAGCGTTAATGCTGTTTTGTATTGATGCATTGTTTCTCTGTTTAATAGCATTTGATTGGTGCGTATTTCCAGGATATTATTTAACATTTTATTTTGTATTTTACTAGCTAGTTCTTTTAGTGGCTCTCGATAGATTAGGGACACTGCCATGTGTTAATACGTTTTTTCCCACTGCTGACTTTTTCTCCTAACCAGGCATTTAGTTTTAAGAGAAAGTAAGACTTTGATACTAATGAATGCCTTTAGTGAATTAAGTGAAAGCGCTGTGAACTTTAGTGCATTTAAGTGGACTCTGGCACATTTAAGTGGACTCTGGCGCATTTAAGTGGACTCTGGCGCATATAAGTGGATTCTGGCGCATTTAAGTGGACTGTGACGAATTTAAGTGGACTGTGGCAAATTTAAGTGGACTGTGGCGAATTTAAGTGGACTGTGGCGATTTTAAGTGAACTGTGGCGAATTTAAGTGGTCTCTGGCGGATTTAAGTGAACTTGCATTGTGAACTTTAGTGGATCCAAGGACACTCTCATGAAGTGAAACCGTGATGCCTAGGCCAAGGAGAGGTCAAGACGCAGCATCTAGCCTACCAGGTTCCCGCAGCCAATCACCAGCGAACCAAGAGCCACAGATCGGCCTGCTCCCTGTAGTCATGAGTGGTTCCGGGCAAGGAGCGGAAGCAATCCAAGCCGTGCAGAGAGAGGTCGGAATGATGGAGGAGATCCAGGAGCGGATGGCCCATATGGAGGAGTGGATGATGACCATGATGGAAGACTTCTGCAGGAGTCAAGGGGACAGGCTCTCCCGCTTAGAAGAAAGGTTGGCAAACACTAGTGCTCCAGCCCCAAGTGTAGCAGATGTAAGGGGTAGTGGCCTAGACGCAGCTGCCACGAATGTAGTTGTCCCTCCTCTTGTGCCGAGCGACCCAACTGTCAGGACCCCTTCAGTTGAGCTGCCACCTTCCCAGTCCCAACCTCAGGGTTCTGATCTTTTGAGCCAGCTACAGCAGCAGTTAAGGGCTAGGGACCAAGAGCTCGCCGTGCTGAAGCAACAACTTGAACGGCTTAGTTCCCTTGGCCAAACCAGTGAGCTATCAACTGGTGAGTCTGCTCGTCAACTGCCTCTGTATCCCTCAGACCACCAGTTGCCTTCACGTAAGCCTTTGCACCAAGTGTTGTTGCCCGAGTTTCGACGTCATAATGCCCAGCAGATCATCAGTGAAGCACCGCTGCAAGAGACTACCGTCCCACGACCTGTTCCTCTACGGTCCCACCAAGAAGCTGGTGGCCCTTCATTGCCCTCTAGTGACCCAGTTCTGCAGTCACAACACGGATCCTGGCAACCAACAATCTCATATGTGTTGTCAAGAGAACCAGTACCACATTTCAAAGGGGAAACCACTGCAAATGACCCTTTGAAATGCAACCATGAAGTCGAGAGCTGGATCTGAGCCATTGAGAACTTGGTGAGACCTGCGACTGATGAAGCCTACATCAGGGCTGCGAGGGTTAGTTGTCGGGGCCGAGCTGACATGATAGTCAACTCGCAACAATTTGACCACATTGTTAGCTGGCCCTTATTTAAGACAGAACTTCGGAAAAAGTTTCGAGGGACCTACACGGCAGCCGACTTTTTCAAGGTTCTCTATAATCAAGGGATGAGTTCGAACCAAGCCCCAATGGACTATCTGCAAATAGAGGCGTCAGTCTACCAGGGCGTAAGGGACCATCGCGATGCCATAGGAGATCCACTTGAGCTGGTAAGGAGGGTATTCCTCTCTGGGCTCCCTGGATGGCTCAGAGACCTGCTTGCTCTGAAGGATGACTGCGGTACACCAGACTTGGCAGAGGCAGCTCAGCGGGTTTGGAATTCCCGTAATGGAATTCGCCATGCGGCAGATCCAAACCGCCACCAGTCCCCGAATGATGTTGCAGACCAACAGCTTCGTCATAGCCCAGACCGTCCTTCCAGACACCGTGACCTCAACCCTGTTACGGCAGAACCACACCCTCGTACACCACCAAGAGTACGGCAGGAACTACCCTGGTGTGAGTTCCACAAGATGAATGGACACTGCATGCAAGATTGTAGAGCAGCCCAACGGTCACCCAATAGCCAACCAAGGTATAGCTGTTACCGCTGTGGTGATCCTAACCATTTCAGCAGAAACTGTCCCTTTTTCACAGGCCAGGGAGGTCACGTTCCCAGCCCCACTGGCACGTACACTACAAGGAATGATAGGATTCGCACGCAGCAAGCACAGGCACATCGCAGCCACTGGAATGAGTACCCTCTCTCTCCAAGGGCGACCACTCGCGGTACTCAGTGCTGAGGGAAAGTCTATTCTCTCTTTCATAGACACAGGCTCTCAAATTACCCTTATTAAGAGGGCTGTGCTGAACCAACTTGGTAAATTAAGACATCGACCATCAGACAAGGTGCTGAGGGGCGTGTCTGGAACCCACATGCATCCAGCAGCTGAGGTAACCTTGAGGTATGATTTAGGTCAGAGAGCTATTGAACACCCTACTCTGATAGCTGACCTAGATTTTCCAGGGGACATCCTCATGGGAATTGACCTTCTACGCTCTTTGAATTTTACCATGAGGGCCAAAGCTGGCTCCTCTCACGGTGAGCTGGTCTTAGGTGATCATACTTATCCAGTAGTCTTCACAGAAGCCAGGTCATTGAAGATAAGTCTGCTGACCACTACATGCTCCGTTGCCGCACAAACGGAAGACCAACTTGAAGCGCTAGCCGTTAAGACTGAAGACCCTGGCTTGCAACAGCCACTTAAAGCGACAGAATATGAAGGCGAAGATTCTGAACCAGAGATGGAATGGGACGATTTCATTGAAGATACCCTGGAAGCTGACGTTGAATGTTCATTCTTGCCATGTAGCCGGCCTCATTTGAAGAATTTGAAGCTTTTTAATTCATCAGCTGAGCTCTCTTACTCATCTGAAGGATTTAACTCTGACGTAGACGACTCCGACGATTGCAGAGAACCGGAAATTCATGAATGCATTCGCGGTCTGGAACCAGGTCGGGATGATGCTGATCTGGGTGCCCCACTGTCTCTTGAGCCCTGTCATAGGACTCTAGACGAGATAAATAGTGAAGAGGAGATGCTGTAGCAGACGAGTGAGCCGAATCAACACGAGTATCAGGTGTCTGTCATGTTTGGGCAGAGTTAAGGTATAGAACTAATAATAAACTTTTTAACAGTTTAGGTCAGCTGAGTTACCTGTCGATGACCTAGGTTTGCCAGTACTTCCGACGACTCATTCATATTCTTTCGTTTATCAGGTCCGGACGTCCCAGCTGGGTGGGCACACTTAGTTATGTTGTGGCAAGTAATGGGCTCTGGCCACCTTTGTTTTGTCTTTCCAGGGTCTCCACTGCTCTCTTCGACCCCGTGGGCGGTGGAGGGATTGTGAGGTTGGAAGCCTCCTCCTACCACAGCCTGCAACCTACACCCAGCTCCTTCATCCTCTCCCCGTCTCCCGTCTCTCACGCATCCTCTCCCCGTCTCCCGTCTCTCACGCATCCTCTCCCCGTCTCCCGTCTCTCACGCATCCTCTCCCCGTCTCCCGTCTCCCACGCATCCTCTCCCCGTCTCCCGTCTCTCACGCATCCTCTCCCCGTCTCCCGTCTCTCACGCATCCTCTCCCCGTCTCCCGTCTCCCACGCATCCTCTCCCCGTCTCCCGTCTCTCACGCATCTTCTCCCCGTCTCCCACCCCCGTAATTCTCACGTACCTGAGGTTTTCCTTACTCTCCTCGCCCAAATTTCCTAAGTCCTCCCCTTCCTTCCTGTCCTTCCTTAACCTTTTCCTACAGGTCCAAACGATGACCCACCACTGACGTCTGACTCTACATACATACCTGCACATACACTCGGGGATTTACACTCGGGGGATGATTTCGTCTATGGCTCATGGTATGGTATTCAGTATGCCTTCCGTTAGCTTTCGTGTTCCTTAATTTTATGATTTTACTAGTTTTATCATTTGTTCTGTTCATTTTGTTCATATTAGCCCCACTGAGGCTTGCACTGCTTTTATATAGCACACCGCTCACGCTATTGTTATTTCATTATCGGTTTTATTGCGCTTGATGTTTTATTTTGTATGTCATTTTTTTTTTAGTTGATTTTGTATGGGTTGTCAGCTGCATAACAGATATTACATAATTATTTTTATCGAACTTTTCATTTTTGTTATTTTAATCACTAGCAGGCAACCCCTTTGTTTACACGTTTGTTTTTATAGGGCGTTCCCTTAGGCCTTCGCTGCGACCACTTTGAATTCGCATTTAATTTATGCAGCTGGCTTCCTCCCACATTTTTTATGTTTTCTATTTTACGTTTTAGTTTGCCATTTTATGCCCACTTCACCCGAGACTTTTGATTCACTTTTGCTTTTATTTTATTTCTTAAAAGCCTAGCGTAGGCCATGCACTTTTTTATTCTGTTGTATATCGTTTTAATTTTATTATGTATCTTATGTGGTTAGTTTTATTTTTATTACTGATATTTATTTTATGATTCCTTTTCTTTTGTTTTAGTAATTTACTTTTATTAAACACTTTGATTTTCTCGGGTGAATGAAATCTAAAACTATATGCCCTGTATGTGGGGTTCAAACCCCGTCCTTTTACAAAAATAAAGTGTGTCAGCCGGACTTTTGGTGTGGTCACTACCCTTTCCCGAGAGTCGTCCTGGAGTACCCCAGCCGGAAGGAAAACACAACAAAGGTGGTAAATGAGCTTTCCCACATGTATTACTTGCCACAGTTAGGAGCTGGGACGAACGCAATCTTTATTTACTTAGTGATGTCTTCAATGAACCTTTTCTGCCATTGAATGAACTTTAACCTGATCTCAACATTTATAATGAACTGACCTACTGAATTACTTTTGACCTGATTTTGAATGTTATACTCATATTTAATCTTGCTATAGGTATTTCCAGTTATTATTTTAATATGACATTTAATTGATGATCAGTATAAATAATATATCTGATTTAAAACTACTTGTGTCCACTTTATTGCCCAACGCAAATCCTTGCACCGGTATCCAACCTAAAATCTTTCGGGGGATATAGCGTTCTTTTTGGACGGACCGAACGGGGCCCAGTTCTGGCCCCTAAGCCGCCTATCGGGGTTCCTCTGGCTCACAGAACCCTTACAATATGTGATGTTATTGTTTTACAGTTATGTGTTACTGATGATGGGTGAAGTAAACCCGAAACGTGTGAGTTCTACTATTAAAGCAAAGAAAATCAATGCTTATTTGTTCAACCCTAAAGATGTTATTTCTGGCAGCGGTAGTGCTGAGATTTATTATTATATAAATAAAGAAATAAATAAATTATATATATATATATGTATATGCATATATATATATATATATGTATATATATGTATATACATATACATATATATGTGTGCATGTGTCTGTGTATGTGTATGTATCCTATTATACAGGAAGAGCAGACGGGATATGAACATGACATTCTAGAAGGTAACATTATATTGCATCTGTGTATACACACGCGGACACACATGTATACATGCATAAAGACACAAACTTAAAATTGCGTTACATTGTGCAGTAATATTAAATCAAGATACAAATAATACATAGGAAGTTTGATTATGTCAAACTCATAGAATGTTAGAGACAATATCATTCTTGAAATCCAAAGAGCACGAAATTTAATGAAAGTGCTATTTTATAAAAGATAAGAAGACCATCATCATGCAAGTGATTCTTGATAAATAGGAAATGACGCTTTATCTCTGTATCTATTTCCATCTGTTAACTTCTCTGTTCATCTATGTCTATCGAAAAAAAGATGTCAGCGTGTCAAATATAAGACCCTTAACCTGAAATGTATTATGGGAAGCTGCTGGTATGTTTGTGTGTGTGTATTCGTATGCGTGTGTGTGTTCGTGTGCTTAGTATGACTGAATCATTACAAAAGATGAGAACGCAGAAAAGAGCGCACAGAAAGCAACAGAGATATTAGTTGCAGCAGATCTGTGTCTTGCAGTGGCTCCTCCAGAGGCAATACCACTTACACGACACCGTGGTCTCCTTGATGACAGTGCCCTGAGTTCCCTTGTCCAGGCAGTTGCCGTTGGGACAAGGACCAGAGCCATCTTGCCAGCAGCTGTTAGGGTTGACCTAGCGACGAAGAGAGGCGGGAGAAAGAAACATCAGTAAGAAGCACAAAATAGAAAAAAATGTGTCTAGTTTCTTCTGTACGATAATGAGAATGGACCGCGAGAAAGAGCACTGATGAAGTTTTTTTTTTTTTTTTTAGGGGGGGGGGGGTTAAGAAGGACAAGGGACAGAACAGTTTGCGTCCAAGAGACCCGTGCTGAGTCACAAGAATATTCACCGTTACTCCCGAGGGCAGTTCCCACGTAGCGGAGCCGCCTTGGTCACCGCTAGCAGTGACAAGCTGGGCACCAGCGGCGATCAAAGCTGTTGGCGGAAATTGGCGATAAAAGAAAAAAAAGTCTATGGAATTAAGATTATCGATCTTTTATCTATTCTTTCTCACTGTTCTCCGTCATCCTTGCGTTCTCTCTCTTTCTCTCCCTCTCTTTTTCCATTTCCCTCTCTTCAAAGTAACCTCTCCTAAGATGTAAGCTTTTGTATCAATAAACTTGTCAAAGTCATACTCTCTTTCCCTCCCTCCCTCTTTCTCTCTCTCTCTCTCACCACTAGTGATGACTCCTCCGTCCCTCTTCACTCGCTCCTTCACAATGGAAGCCTGGGTCCCCGCCGGAGCGAGCGCGAGACACCACAGCCCTACGAACACAGCGCACAGCTTCATTCTGCAAGAGGATGTAGTAATATTAACATTACTACTACTTATTGTAGTAATAACAATAATATCAATAATACATAGTAAAGTTAAAGTTACAAAAATCAAATTGCTTCTTTACAAAGCGAGTAAAGGGATGAAGGAAAGGACGCCGACCTCTGTGTCCCGGACTGCCTCGCTATCAAAGGGTTAATTTATGGTGCTTCATTGCTTTTATAACGGACTGACGCACAGTTTTACTAATTGTCTTTTAATAAGATATTTTCTTGCCACTGGAGAATCTTCGGCACATGTGTCACTGTGAAAGGCAATTAAGGAAGACACTCATAGTACTTGTTGGTAAGCTTTTGTCTTCGTAATGTTGTCTAAGTAGAAAAAAGATAAAAGAAGAGGCAACTACTGCCCCACACCATTCTTTTCTCGCATTCAAAGTTATTGTATAGGCTTATGTTCTAGTACACCGGAGCATAGCTATGCCAATTGAGGCAACTACAAACAACAAAATATTTATATATATATATGTAGATGAAGAATAGACAAAAGTTGAAATGACTTACCTGGAGAGGTACTTTAAAGTAACAAGATGGATAAGGATAAGGATATGTCCGATATGCGAAGCTGAGCCTCGCCCGGGCTATGGGGGAACCTGGCCTGTGCCGATGAATGCCGACTCGATCAACGTGTGTCACCTAGCGCTGACGCGACAGAACTTAGTCCTTACGTGGTGCCTCTCTTTATATAGATGACCCAATCGATATCAGCGAACGCTTTTCACTTTAATTAACCGCCGAATGTATATGAAAAAAAGCCAGGAAAGAAAAACACAGGAGGAGGCACTGGTACATTCCACTTCATGCAATGATATAACTGATCAAAATCCACTTTTCTTGTTTAATAAAAGGGGACTCAGTACAGAAGGAATTTAATGATGAATACGGGGTGAGTCGCTTGGATTCAGAAAAACAGTTTACAATTTATCGTACAATCGACACACAGAGGCAAGGTTCCTGTGCGCGCGCGCGTGTTTGTGCGTGTGCTTGCTCTCTTTGTTTCGTTTTCTTGTTTGCTTCTTGTTTTTTCACTTGTTCTGGTAGATTGTTTGGTACAAGTAAGAAACAGAATTTCTAGTAATTGAGCGACAGTATTACAATAATGCTGCTTCGGGTGATTACGATAGACAAAGTGAACGGATAATAGATAGTCAACGTCAATAATCCATGTACTATTCATTATTATTACTGTTATTATTATCATCATTATTGTTGTTTTGTTGGTATTATTTTATTATTACTATCATTATTCTATCATTATCATTAGTAGTAGTATTGGTATTAGTATCATCACTGTTATTGATGATATGTAAACATATATTTATATACAACCTGTTGATATTCCTCGCACCAAGAGCACGCACGTATAAATGTCGAAGATAAATTGTATTTTTGTCGAATTCTAAGAATGGCAATGGTCAGCAACAGGCGCCGGAAAACAAAGAAGCAAAAACATCTTATCAAATAAAAAGACAATATCATAAACCAGCGTATCCATTTTTTTTTTTTTTTTTTTGCCGAGTTTAGCCTGAGATAGTGGTGTAGAGGTGTGGTGTAGTGGTGTAGAGGTTGAACCAAACTGGATTTTATCTCTTTATTGCTAAGGAGCCAAGCACAAGTAATATCAGGTCAGCAATAAAAACAAAAATGTGTAAAGAAGAGGGGGGGAAGGAAGAGTGGGGATAGGGGAGGGATAAGGAATGGAGGAAAATGAATTTTAGGAGAAGAAAAAGGAGCCGGGGGCTTGACCCAGCATGCGGGGTAAAGATCTTGGTAATATGTAGTGGGTTTGTTGAAAGGGGTATGACGTCCGAGTTGGTAGATGATAGATACCAGAGAGTTTCCATTCATTTGTTTCAACCTTGAGGAAAAAAACAAATAAAACATAATAACATAAAACGCAAATAAAAATTCTTCTCGTTCCTTATCACAGTTTCTGAGTTCTGCAATTACAGTATTTTGTTCCTGTTCAAGTTTCGTGTTCAGCATGAAATGTAAAAAATATAAATAAAAATGAATATAAAATAAAACCCCCAAAACACGTTCTGTTAAATTATTCAATTAATCTAAGAGTGCCTGACTTCCTGCCTCCTCCCAAACCCACCAAGACTGATCAACAAGAGCAAAGAAAGACATGCAAGGGGTGTCGCCCCCTACTTTTAATCTTAATCCTTCATTTTCAACACTAATCTTCTCGCCCCCACCTCTTTTCTTCACCTCTCTACTTATTATTATTGGTATTGGTATTATTATGTTGTATAGTAGGGATCTATTGCCATTATGACATAATATGGTGTTGAGAAAGTTCAATTTAATAAGTAATATGTAAGTATACATTATCTAGGGTGGGTAAAGTGAAATTGTTTTGAAAGTGTCTTCACATTCCAGCATGATCAGGGCGCCAGGTTATACATATCAAACGCAAAATGTTTGAGCCCCGCACGCAGACGTGGCGCCACAGCCTCTCGTGCCGCTAACCAAGGTCAATTCAAGTACAGGTCTCACAAAAAAGGTAGCTAACGCGGAACCTGTTCCGCTTCCTAGTGAGTGGTAAAAAAAAAAAAAAAAATTGACACCACCTTCAGAGATGGAGCCTTGCTTCATCACCACCACAACAGTATCCATGAATAAAGTTCACCTTTCTTAACAAAAGAATCACTCTTAAAGTGACAACAAACGGATGGCGTAATCGAAACCCGTTCCACCTTGAAATAAAAGGTGGTAAATTTACAAAAAAAGAAAAGAAAGAAAGAAAGAAAGAAAGAAAGAAAAAAAACTCCCGGATTCGCATTGGCAACCCGGAAAATAAACAATAAATCTGTACAGCTATTCAATGGGTTGTACTACAGTGACCGTCTACTGCTTTTATATTACATCTGCGCACCACAGGTATTTCAATTTTTCACCAAGAAATAGATATAAATAAGAGAAAAGGTCTACGTGCAACTCCCAAACTACGACGTCACAGTGCACGACAGAGGCCCCGCGGCATAGGAATCTTCGTATAAACGTACAGTAAGGGATGAGAGAATTTGAGAGTTTAAGAGTTTAAGAAGAAAGTTTTAGGTTTTCAGGGTTTACAATTTTAAGAGCTGGAGGTTATGGGATTCTAAGAGGGAATGGGAGAGAGGGAATGGAGCAGATGGAGAGAGAGAATGAGGGCAGAGGGAGAGAGAGAAAGAGCTGATTCGCAGGACACAGAGAATATTTCGTCGAGGGCAACTGTCTGCCGCATATGGCAGTATGACGTGGAGCGTTCTGTTGCGTCGGATTAGTAGTCAGCGCCAGTCAGTCTCGAGGGCAGCTGCAACGCTGGAGGTATACCAGAGCTGGCAATGGCTACTTCTTAGAGACGGAACCCCACCAATCCCCACCTTCCCGTGTAGCAAATACCTATACAATTATGTCTCGCAATAATGTGAAAGAGGAGCCACTGCCACCACCCATTTATGTCAC
>NC_091553.1:15678196-15683196 GCF_042767895.1 Penaeus vannamei
TAACCAATGCCTTATTGATTCACACACATTAACGTCCAGCATAAATAAAACCTAGGCAAGTAACAGGAATGGGCTGGTACAACCTTTGGTGATGTTCAGCAGAGAAGAGGGTAATCCAAAACACACAGAATTCCAGTTGACACTGTTTATTGTCATGGGGCGCGGGCAGTCATAGACTCGTGACGTCACAAAAAACGAACCATTTCCAGAAAAAAATTACAAATAAAATCTAATTTAATCAGAATACATGATAAAACATAAGACTAAAATATACACATAAAAACAAACTAAAACACCATAAGAATACCAAATAAGAAAAATATACGTACATCAATAAAAATCAAACTAAAACACATAAAGACAAGAAAGACTCCAGTAATAAATAAAAATACAAGGGAATGATATAAAACGACAAAATAAGTATTAACTAATGACAGAAGAGTTAAAATAAAACTTTTTAAAAAAATGACTTGGCAAAAAATGACGTGTCACGTCACTGACACCGCGAAATAAGTTAATTCATTATAAAACTGAAATTAGGGCTCAGGGATAAAACGAGAATATTAAAACACAAAATAAATATATCAAACAAAAAAAAAAAGAACTAGTAAAAATTAACAGAAGGTGGTAATTAAAACAATTAAAAGCGGGCAACAGAAAACGGGCACAGGGGTGATAATGCAGTCCCACGCAGGGGAAAACCTGGCGCCGTACAAAGTTAAGTGCGAGTGTAACTGGAGTGTGTCGCCCTCTCCTCTGGACTACAGACCACACTCCACAATCCTCCCATGCCTTGGGTCGGAGTGGTCAGCGGAGACAGGATCTGAAACAAAACCAAAGGGTAGGCCTGAGCCCTGTTACTTGCCTCAACACAAAAGGGTGGGTGTGCCCAGCTGAGACGTATCAGTCGCAATCAACTGGAGCACACAAGACAAAAGTTACATAAAATAAACCAAATATACAAACTCTCTATACATTGTTGCCGTTGAGCGTCTCGGCTGCAACATTCAGCTCCCTGCGCTCCTCTGGTTCCTTGGCAAAGGATGTCAAAACAGACACCCATGGATCCTCTGGAAGGTCTGCATCCTGGACCGCTGCACCTGGCTGGCTGGTACCATCCTCGCCTCCTTCCTCGTCATCTCCAGGGCCCTCCTCGTCATTAGCAGGTCCTTCCTCGTCATCTGCACGTCCTTCCTCGTCATCTGCAAGTCCTTCCTCGTCATCTGCACGTCCTTCCTCGTCATCTGCACGTCCTTCCTCGTCATCTGCAGAAAACGGGAGTGCTGATCCAGGATCGACAGGGCCCAGCGAAATGGAATGGATGGACCAAAGTCCATTAGGTCCATAGATACCCGTTCCAAGGGAAATTCTGCTAATGGTGTATCAGCCATTGGAACCTTCTGCATGCTGCCTCTTGACTGCTGGCAGATCAGGCAACTGTCAACATA
This sequence comes from Penaeus vannamei, assembly GCF_042767895.1. Lineage (NCBI taxonomy): Eukaryota > Metazoa > Arthropoda > Malacostraca > Decapoda > Penaeidae > Penaeus > Penaeus vannamei. Next base: position 15,679,645 of record NC_091553.1, read on the forward strand.
CTGCCGAACATCTCGCAGCATATTAGGCCAATAAAACATTGCCCTAGCATTCTGGAAAGTACGATGGATGCCTGGATGTGATGCTAGGGGTGGAAGATGAGATGCCTTGAGAGCAGAATTCCTAAGCTTCTGGGGGACAAACAGCTGGTAGCATATGCGGTCTGGGAAGTGCTTCAGCCTATAGACCACATTATCCTGAAGTTCAAATTCGCAGAGAGGAAGGGGTAACTTCCTTTTGGGCAAAGTCCCTTCCACTAGATATTTGCGAACATCACTCAGTAGCGGGTCAGCTTCCTGTTCTGCAGCAAGTCTCTCTGGAGAGAGGTCAGTGATGGTGAGCTTAGCAACTTGTCGTGAAAACATGGTTGGTAGGACCCTCCTTGTATCGTATATTGAAATCATAGAATGACAGGTCATGTGCAAACCTAGTCATCCTGGGAGACTTAGTTTTTCTGGAGAAAATGTAAACCAGTGGGCGATGGTCAGTGTAGACAGTGAAGTGCCTCCCATAGAGGTATGAGTCAAATACACGAACCCCTTCAACCACTGCAAGGGCTTCCAAATCTATGGCAGGATAGCGGGTCTCAGCATCTCTCAACTTCCTGCTGTAATAAGCAATGGCATACGGCATGTTGTGCACATCTCTCTGCATCAAGCAAGCACCAAGGGCTACACTGGAAGCATCAGTATGTAACTCAAAGTCTCTTAACAAATTTGGCTGCCTCAAGACTGGTGCAGTTGTGAGGCGCAGCTTGAGTTCTTCAAAAGCGGACTGTTGTGAGGCCCCCCAGATCCATTTCTGCCCTTTCTTTAAGAGTAGATGCAGTGGTGATGCGACCGTTGCATAATCAGGAATATGCTTCCGATAGAACCCAGTGGCTCCTAGAAACCTGCGTACCTCCCACACAGTGCGTGGTGCAGGAGTCTTGGATATAGCATTTACCTTTTCTTGGTTGGGAGACACTCCTCCGGGTGAGATAGTGAAGCCCAGGAAGTCAATAGTACTGGCAGCAAATTGACACTTCTGTGGGTTAAGCTTAAGACCAGCAGAAGAAAGAAGCTGTAAGGTCTCGGCGAGGTGCTGGAGATGTTGAGTAAAACCTCGACTGTAGATGATCACATCATCGAGGTATGCCAATGTATGCCGTCCAAGTACTGGTGCCAGAACAATGTTCATTGTTCTCTGAAATGTTGTAGGAGCTGTGGATAGACCGAAGGGGAGTCGACAGAACTGAAATAAGCGGTACCCATCGGAAAAAGCAGTTTTGGGTCGATCCGTTGTCTCCAGTTCAACACTCCAAAATGCAGCTCGAGCATCTAGTGTGGTAAACGTGTCCATTGGGCCTAACTCATCAATCAGCTCATTGATGCGGGGTAGAGGATAAGCATCTTTCTTCGTTACAGCATTGAGACCTCGATAGTCCACACAGAACCTTAGACCACCTCCTTTCTTCTTCACAAGCACTACTGGACTTAGCCAGGGTGGCGTGGAGGGCTCAATGACTCCAGCATCCAACATTGAATCACACTGGTCTCTGATGGCTTGTCGGGTTGATTGCGGCAGTCTCCATTGCCGGATACTGACTGGTTTGGCGTCACCAGTGTCAATCTTGTGGCTAATTCCAGGTACAAGTCCAACGGTTTCTTCTCCTTCAAAAAGTTCTTTGTGCTGGTTCAGGAGTTCAGTTAGCTGGTGTTGTGATTTGGTATCCAGATGGGAAAGATCTGGTACAAGACTGCTCTCATCAGGTAGCGGAGAAGAGAGAAGTTGTTCAGCTGCTTCACAAGCAGCAATTGCAAGTGAGGGCAGTAGCTCTGCCTGCTCGACCTCAGCATCACTGTCGTCGAAGTCTTCATAGAGGAGAGTATCAGCAAAATCCTCCCAAATGAAATCCTCTTCCTCCCACTCAAATTCAGTGTCCTTATCTTCGCCTTGGGAATCTGTGTTGGCAAGATTGTTAGAGCTCAGGATTCTGGAAGAATCCTCTACCTCTTCGCTGAAATTGTCACTGGAAGGGCGTGCTTGAGCCCTCAGAGAGGATGCCTTATCCTCAGGAACTTCAATTGCTGGAGAGTCTGTCTTGACAGGGCATACATCTAACCTGGCAAGGACTGTCTTGCTTTGCTCTGTAAGTGGAGGCTGACTTTTGGCTGTGAAAAGCGCTTCCACTGATGCTACGGTGCCTAACCGTGTTCCGCCATGGAGTATTAGGGTCTTAGGGGTAGGGTTTACTGCCCACACAAAACAGCAGCGATCCTTGACTGTTGTCACCGAATGAGGAAGAATTAGGTTTCCAGTTGTTGTAGGGGTTACAATCACATCACCATATCTTGGACCTGCTCAGGCGATTCGGCTATCCAGAAAGCACCCAGTATGTGGAGGAACATCTGTACGAGAAGTGAGGTGAACAGCAATCCCAGGTGAATGCTTGTGGTCCTGTGTTGGAAGCATCTCTGTACTGAACTCAACTGGTGTTTCTGGGTTTGAAGCTGTGGTAGAGATAACACGAACATGAAGAGATTCGACATCAGTGTACACAACTGAGAATGGTCTTCCTTCCAGAGAAAGACAGCTACTGGTGGTGTTGGGGTCATGCGTGAGGGAGAAGTCCAGTCTTCGAAGAAAATCCATCCCCAGGAGTATATCCCCAGGATAAGTGACATCTACTAGCGTAACTTGGTGAGGAATAAAGAGGTCATCATCCAGCTGGAAATGCAGGGTCACTTCTGATGTGGTTGCCAGTGGTTGTCCTGTCACACCCCGCAGTAATTTAGAAGATCTGATGCGTCGAAGGTTGTTCTGGGGATCAAGTCGTCTTAGAATGCTAGGTCTAATCAGGGTGGCCTCGGATCCAGTATCCAGAAAACACAGCACAGTTTGGTCATTAGCTCTGAGTGCCACGAGAGGCCGTCCTGATGGCCCGGGGGCATTCACTGTTGAGACCGATATTGAAGTGTGAGTCTGCGTTCCAGTTGTTATTGCTCCTGGCTGCACCTTCGCCAGAGAGGTTGGGAACTCTACCATCCTGGCTAGTCGGAAAGGAGCAGTCTTTGGCTAGGTGTCCCGGGCGTCGACATCGGAAACATATCAGGCTTCTAGGCTGTTGCAGGTTTCTTGTTAAAGGAGCAGCGGCAGCTCGACACTCAGAAGTATTGTGTGTAATACTCTTGTGGTGCTCACACCAGTAACGATGCTCTGGAACAGGATGTGATGGTGATTCAGCCACAGGATAAGCATAAACATCCCGTGATCGAGGTGGACGCTCAGGGAAGCGATGATGATCACTGGACATCTGGCGTGAAGGCGTGGTCCCATGCTGAATACCATTCCGGGAGTTCCATATGCGCTGTGCAGCTTCAGCGAGTTGCATGGGTGAGCCTTCATCCCTTACTGCTAGAAAATCTCGGAGCCATGATGGTGTAGGTTCACATCCAGCTTATGGCCAGATGTCATCTATAAAGGAGGAGCCCGAAACACTCCTGTGAGGCAGGAGAGGCTTAGAGACCAAGTAGGAAGGAACAAAGGGGGTCCCGTTCACTCCTCGAGAAGAA
>NC_091553.1:15708822-15713822 GCF_042767895.1 Penaeus vannamei
TTATATATCACTCAAGCACGCTCCATGAAATCACTAAAGGGTGGTTCACAATTTTCAACATTTTCACAAACCGTACGCCCGGGGGGGGGGGGTTAAGGACTGTTGCTGCCCCCCCCCCCAAAAAAAAAAAACTCGATCGTTAGAACCACCTTCGTGAACGTCAACATTTTATATGTACGCTTTTTAAGGGGGGGGAGGCTGTGTGGGTGTGCTTTTGCTCACTGGGGATTTCTCCACAGAACTTTTTTAAATTTCTGAATTCATTTTATCGTAAACGGTCCCATTTCATTGCTGCACTACTTTATAGTACTCATGGCTATGGCATTCCTTCCAATCAGCTTGTTGTCTTTGGGCTTCTGAGGCGCTTTCACTGGACATCCCGAAGCCTTGGAAGGTTCTTGTTTTTGCGTCAGTACCAAAGGGCCGATGAGCCCTTTGGATACCCCAACGCTCCTTTTTTGCTACCTAAAAAAAAATGTAGCTTATGTTTTGTACACTTGTGGAAATGCTGAGAACTGTGAACCACCCCTAACACAACAGCCACAGGACGACATATTTGAAAAGCTCGTACCTGGTATTTCCGAAGAGCGCTTTTTTGCTATATGTTACATGCTTGATATGTGCATGGATGTTCATCACTAAGAGCCCTGTTGCTAGAAGTATAAAGAACATCACCACTCTCAGAGCCTTCTGTGTTCGTGGTAAAGGTCCTATGATACAATAACACACAATATTATTTCTCCATAAGTAACATCGTCATTGTAACAAAAGCTGAGATACAATATAATCATTTATTTTCAAATTTCTTAGTTCAGGGTTTTAATGGTTCCTTGAATGTTGTGTTTTGAAAGGTATTATTGTTTCCATAAAAATGAAATCATCAAACTAAACATCGATATCAACACTAATATGAATACTGATATACACATTCTGCATTAGTAAAAAGAAAAAAAAATCACTTACCTCAGGTTTCTCATAAGTATGCTATGAATATGAAATTATGCCCCAGGAAATAGCGATTACGAATATTGATATAAAAACTCTTTATTATTATTAAAAAAACACCAGCAAAAACACTTGACTCAGGCTTCACATACGTATGCTATGAATATGAAATTATATCTCAGGGAATAGAGCTTAATATGAAATTCAACAATGGACTTGCTACACATACGCACATGCACACACAATGAGGAGGACACTGCGCCGCTGAGCAAGGAACAGGATCTAGCCATTGACACCAGGTTATGTAAATAATACAAATGTAGACATAACACACACACACACACATATATATGTATATATATATATATATATATATATATATATATATATATATATATATATATATATATATATATATATATATATATATATATATATATACGTGTGTGTGTGTGTGTGTGAGAGAGAGAGAGAGAGAGAGAGAGTGTATTTGTTTATGTATCTTCGTATATGTGCCACTGCGTATGCATGTGTCTGTGTGGGTGTGCTTTTGCTCACTGGGGATTTCTCCACCAAACTTTTTTTATTTCTGATTTCATTTCATCGTAAACGGTCCCATTTCATTGCTGCACTACTTTTATAGTACTCATGGCAATGGCATTCCTTCCACTCAGCTTGTTGTCTTTGGCCTTCTGAGGCGCTTTCCCTGGACATCCCACAGCCTTGGAAGGTTCTTGTTTTTGCGTCAGTACCAAAGGGCCGATGAGCCCTTTGGATACCCCAACGCTCCTTTTTTGCCATTCCCTTCCCAATAACATTTACGATTGGTCTTTTCCAGGATGGAGTTCTTGGTCCATACTACGCCTTCCTACCACATCTGCGGGCCATCCTTCTAGTGATCACTCAAAAAAGCTAATCGTGGTTATTTAAAGGTATCTTCTTTCCTAACGCTTCTTTTTTCGGCGAAATTTTATTTCTACAGAATGGATGGCAAATATAACACATCGGGAAATGACTCTAATACACCCACATTAAAGGCTGCATTTTCCCGTCTAATCACACGGAAGTCTCGGAAAAAAGTCATGTACTTTTGCAGCTAAAAGCAAAAGTACAGATCAGCTATCTATTCGACATCAAGGCATCCACTGGTTTGTGGCTTAAACATGTTCGTTAGCTCGGCCAATGTGAGGAAAAACGTGCAATGAAATAAACAGATTTTAATACAAATAATTGAAAACAGTAACATATGTAGATATACCGTAACCGATTCTGAAATATGTTTAGCAAATGTACACTTCCACTAGGAGTCATAAACAGAGCCAGTCGAAAATCGCGCTGTGGTGACGGGTTTGTGATTGCAACTCGTGCCTTACGAATCATGCATGACGCTCGCTCACTGGCGCAATCATTTCATCAGAACTAGGATGTAAAAATCGAAATATGTTAACCTCATTAACTGGCGCAATCATTTGATCAGAGTCCGTGAGGTGGTTGTATATGTTGTAAACGATTAAAATATGAAATGAGAAGTATTCCAAGGTCTGACTCAGTTATAGAGATAATTTTAATAGTTACTTCTATCTTAAGGTAACGCCTTTTAATTGATCGCATACTCAGCTATTACACTTTTTTATGAGCTTCAGATGGCAGGAATTATTAATGGCGATTTTCTTAGAGAAATGCACGTAGGTGTTTAAGTAGAACAAGTGATTTCGAACACACACACACAAAAAAAAACATAACACAGGCACCTGTAGCTGTTTCAAAAAAGATTTCTAAACATGGCAGAAAAAAGGAAAAAATAAAGAAATGGCTTTTACATGTGGGTATGCGTATGATATGCGCCTATCATATACCTTAAAATCCTTTACTTGGATATTACAATTTATTTTCAGTGATATCGGTGGTAAGTATTGTTATTATGGCACAAAGAACAAATTGGCATTCACGGTATGCTGTAATGGTAACAGAAGCAAATACTCCATATGAAAACGGTTTACCTCAGCTCTTTTTATCATGTATATGACATTGCTTACGCCACGTATGTAAAACTGCAAAATGTAAATCCAAATTTGGACATTTTCTGTAACGAAATAATATTCCAGCTTGTATGACTGGCAACCACAATTGTACACACACCATATCAAATATCCTTACTTCCGAAATAAACCATAGTCGTTTCTCAGCGAGGGACGGGTTCTCCTCAACGGACGAAAGCTATTAAACTGAACTCGCTCAACGTCGTGCACCTGCACCACATGTAAATAAGGCATGGTAAGTTGTAGTGCGACATAAGTGGTGCAATTACTTCGCTAGTCGTTGAAAATGAGCACACACACACACACACACACACACACACACACACACACACACACACACACACACACACACACACACACACACACACACACACACACACACACACACACACTGTCCTCCTTCAGGCAAAAGCGAACTTGTAGTGATTAAACTAAAATACTGTCTGCTACAGGAAAAAACTCATTGTAGGGAAAGAAATGCAAACTACAAATACAAGAGAGGTGATTATAGAAGTCTTAAGGGCGACGAGAACCTTGATGTTCAATATCAAAATTTTCAGGTCTATAATAAAGGAATAGAAAAAATAAATAAAAATTCAAAACTGAAATAAGAAATGGTCAGAAATGGTTCACTGACAAATGCAAGAAAATGAGAGAAAGATTCAAAGGAGAAGAAATGAGTGTACGCAAACCACGCTGGAGGCGAAATTAGACTTTGAACATGAGACAATCATCAAATGCTTAAGTCAGCCAAAGCACTTCTTCAACTATATATACATACATGTGTGTGTATATATATATATATATATATATATATATATATATATATGTATACATATATATGTATATATATGTATACATATATATGTATATAAATGTATACATATATATGCATATATAGGTATACATATATATGTATATATAGGTATACATATATATATATATATATATATATATATATATATATATATATATATATGTATACATCTATATGTATATATAGGTATACATATATATGTATATATAGGTATACATATATGTATATATATGTATACATATATATGCATACATACATATGTATATATGTGTATACATATATACATACATATATATATATATATAAAACTAAATAATAAAACTAAAAATAGAGATCAAATTAGCGTCACCAAAGACAATAATATTGCTTATACTAATGCGGAAAAAATGTGTGAAAAATTGTTTGTTTAGGACCCATACTCTGATTTGGCAAATACCCGTACAAACGTAAAGAACATCGAAGAAATCACACTCAAAAAGAATGACATAAAAATTCTGCTACAAGGATTAGACAAAGCCAAAGCAGAGGGACCAGATGAAATTTCTAACTGGGGTCTTAGAGATCGTGCCGAAGAACTATGTACTCCTTTATTGTTAATATTCTAAAATTCACTGAGAGAAGAGAAACTGCCCCCCCCCCCAAAAAAAAAAAAATGGAAACTCGCCAAAGTTACACCCTTATTTAAGAGCAGTGACAAACAAAACACTAAATTATAAACCAGTTTCGTTAACTAGTGCAGTGTGCAAATTGTTAGAAAGGATAATGAAGAATAATTGGGCTGAAGTACTTGAAAAACACAAAAGTATATCAACTAAACAATTTAGTTTTAAAGAAGGTCGTGTGTAGCAAATCTCTGTTTTTATGATAGAGTATCAGAAATACTACAAGAAAGAGACGGTTGGATGGATTGTGTGTACATGGACTTTTAAAAGGCTTTTGATAAGAAGTCGCATAGAAGACTACTATCGCAAAGCACATAGGTGGAGTGAAAGGCAAATTCCTTGAATGGATGGAATTTCTTCATAACAGTACAGTAATTAGAGGGACGCATTCTATATGGCAACGAGTAACCAGGATCGGTCTTGGTGCCGATTATGTTGACTATTTTCGTCAATAATTTAGCGTCAAACATAAGCCCAGGTAGTTATCTGAGTATGTTTGCAGACGACGCGAAAATACAAATAAGGATAACAGACAAC
>NC_091553.1:15748822-15753822 GCF_042767895.1 Penaeus vannamei
ATATATATATATATATATATATATATATATATATATATATATATATGTATATGTATATATGTGTGTGTGTATAATATAAACACACATACGCACACACACACACACACACACACACACACACACACATACACACACACACACAAATACACACAGAGACAAACAAACACACAGACAAACAGACACACACACACACACACACACACACACACACACACAACACTCACACACACACACACACATGCACACACACACAAGAGATACACACACAGACAAACAAACACACACACACACACACACACACACACACACACACACACACACACACACACAACACTCACACACACACACACACACACACTCACACACAAACACACACATATGTACGTCAGTATAAATACGACTAACAATAAAGACACTACTAATCAAAGCGATAGTATTAATAATATTTTGTTGATGGTGATGAAAATTATGATATAATGATAATGATAATAATCTATCTCGATAAATAATGTACAGGGCACTAATAATCGCATATCACGCATGTATGTGGTTGGTTGCTATTGGGGGGAGGAGCAGGGTGTAGGTGCCAGTGCTGATGTTTGTGAAGATACTTGTAGTTAATGTGCTAGTTCAGTTTGCCAGTGAAGGCATTGAGCGCTTTTGCTTCAGTGACGTGTCGGGGTAGCCTATTCCAGTCACGTATGGTACGTGGGAAGGAGTGCTTGGAAGAGGCGGGGTTGGTGTGGTATATGACGAATTTACACGTATGTTAGTTCTGTGCGTTGTATGTGCTACTTGTAAGTATTCTTGTTTGCAGATATCCATAAGGTCGTTTGTGATCTTGTACATGACTGTACGTCCGTGTGCTTGCCTTCGTGCCTCGAGTAGGTCCATGTTATTTTTTATTTATTTTCTGTTAATTAATTCTTTTATGCGAGATGTAATACCAGGTATACGTGTGTAATTGTGTGTAATAATCCTAGCAGCCCTAGTATTTACCTGATTGAGCTTGGTGTTGTACTTGGTGTATGGGTCTCATGCAGCCGTACAGTATTCAGGTGTTGGGCGTGCAAGTGCATTATAAGTTACGTGTTTGATGTCAGGTGAACAGTTGTGTAGGTTCCTCCTCAGAAACCCCAGTGTTCTTTTAGCTTTGTTAGTGATGAAATCAGTGTGTGTATTACAGGTGAGATTGTTTGTAATGTGAACTTAAAGGTATTTGTGAGATGCTGTAGGTGTCAGTTGTTGGTTGTGTAGAGAGTAAGTGTAATGCATTGGTAAAACGGAGAACTTTGCATTTGTCAGGTCTGAAGGGCGTTTTCCACGACCTTTCCCACTGCCCCAGGGCGTCTATGTCTTGTTGGAGTAGTCTGCAGTCGCCTTCAATTTTAATGCCGAAACAAAAGACTATCGTCATCTAAAAGTCTAGAGGAAGAATTACGTGTCGAAAGTAGTAGGTCGTTAATGTGCAGAAGGAAGAGAAGGGGAACGGTGCCTTGCGGGACGCCAGAAGAGACAGTCAGAAGATTAGGACACGGGTTCTACACGTCAACAAAGCAGTGATCCAGTGAGGAATTGGTCCCGTGATCCCGTAATATCGTAAATTTATTGTGTCTTCTGTGAGGAACTTTGGCAAAGGCGAGCAGTATGGCGTCAACTTGTTTCGCGTTGTGTCTGTCAAGTTGTCGGATAATTTCGTGAAGACTGGTGAAAACCATGTTGTGGGTGTCAATGTGATTCATTATGTGTTTGTGATAGTCGGGTCTTTTCGGTCGCCCGTTTTGAAAAGGGTGTGATGTTTGCACAGAGCCAATCTAAAGAGGATGCTTGAGGCGAGTGATTGAGTGGAGATGGATTGAAGGAAGGGAGCAAGGACAGGGGCGCAGGACTTGAGAATCAAGGCAGGGATTTGGTCTGGTCTTGTGGCTTTACTAGTGTCTAGTGAGGTCATTAGCTTCAATATGCCGTTAGTCGAGATGTCAAGCGGCAGGATTGGGGAATAGGGGCTATCTGTTATGTTGGGTGTATTGTCGTCTTCGTGTGTGAAAACAGATTGTGAGTGTTGAGTAAGCGTTTTTGTGCTTTGGATCAGTCACAAGGGGGTTGTCGTAGTCAAAGCTGTGATCACCACAGTGTCGTGTCTGCCCGATTTGAAGAATTTGAAGTAACATTTAAGGTTGTTTCTGACGTTTGCGAGGTAGGTGGAAATGTGTTAGTGTTTTGCATTCTTTTTTATTTTTGGAAAATGTGTTTTTGATAGGTTTTAAAAGCAGCCTAATTTTCCGGTGTTCTATGTTTGCGCGCCGCTGTAGAGTCGATGTTTTTTAGGATGTTGTATTCGTGGGTCCCTGGAGAACCAGGGAAGTGTATGTTTGCTTGAAGGTGTTTATCCATGAATGTGAGTATGGTGAGTTTAAGGTTATGTCAAGATTATACCAATCGGAAGTAAATGGTCTTGTGGGGATCTGGAAAAAAGTAGTCTGTGCCGATGTTGGTGATGTCTCGTGTGATGGCGAATATGCCGGCTCTGGAAAAGAGGGAGATGATAACGATAATAGTCATCATGTTATTAATAATAGTAATGCTAATGATGGTAATGGTAATAGTAATGAAAATCATAATAATAATGGTAATAATAATATTATTATAACAATAATAATGATGATTACGAATATACTAGCAATAATGGAAATAAGGATAAGTATGATAACTGCAATGATGATAACGATAATGATAACATAAATGGAAATAAACAATTTTCATGAGGATGATAATTATATAATAGTAGCAAGAATACTAAAAGTAATAATAAAGATTATGATAATAATAGCAATTCAAACAATGACACTACTACTACTACTAGTAATACTAATAATAAAAACAACATCAATGATAATAATGAAAATGTGATGATAATAGAATTTTTAATGAAACTATTAATGATAGTATTAATAATAATGATAATATTAAAGCTGCTTTTTATAATACTTATGATGATGTGGATAAAGATATGTTAAATATAATTATAATAGTGATATAGCAATCATAATCCTTATCATCATTAAATCATCACCTTCATTATCATGAATGATATCTTTATAATCATTATTGTTGTTTTTATTCCTACGATAATCATTATCATTACTCTTATTATAATCAATGGTATCATTACTGTATCATCATTATTATTATCATATCTATCATTATTACCATTATTGTTATTATTACTATTGTAATTAACATTATCAGTTATTCTTATTATCGTTATTATCATTATTATTATCAGTATCATTATCATTATCTGTATAATTATCATTATCATTATTATTACCATTACCATTATTATTATCTTTGTCATTATTATAATCATTTTTATAATTTTTATTATCACTATTATTGTTAACAATATTACTCTGTTATTATCAATATTACTATATTTATTATTATAATTACAATTAGCATTATCATTATGATTATTATTCTCATTACTATTGATTTTATAATTATTCTCATTGTTATCATCATCATCATCATCATCATTCCTCTTATTACTATGATTCTTCTCATCATTGTTGTTATTTTGACCTTCATCATCACTGTTATTATTAGTAGTTGTATTATTACCATTATCATTATTATTGTAGTTATTTTCATTATTACTATTATTAATATAATCATTATTATTACTGTTATCATCATTATTATTACTGTTATCATGATCATTATTACCAATTTTATCATTTTATTAATCATTATTATCAATTATTACTATCATTTTGATTATTATCATCATTAGCATCATTCTTCCTATTATTGTCATTTTTATTATCATTATTGTTACGATTATCATGATCTTTATTATTATTGTTGTTATTGCTTTTATATTCATTACCATCGTTATCCCAAGGATTTGAATTATCATTATTACCATTATTCTCAAAACAATTATCATCATCATTCTTCTTATTATTACTGTTATTATTATTATTATTATTATCATTATTATTATTATTATTATTATTATTATTATTATTATTATTATAATTATTATCATTATCGTTATCATTAATATTATTATTATTATTATTATTATTATTATTATTATTTTTATTATTATCATCATCATTATTATTATTATCATTATTATTATTATCATTATTATTATCATCATCATTATCATTACTATTAATATCGTTATAATTATCATTATTATTATTATTAAATCTAAAAAAACACTCTACCTTGATACTTTGATAGAAAAACAATGCACAAACTATTATTTCGATGATTCTAGGTTTTGCATTGTAGGTTTGTCTACCATTATTATCATTATTATTATCTTTATCACTATTATTATCATCGTGATCGTTATTACTGCTACAAATACTTCCACCACTATTCCTATTACTCGTAATTTCAAAATGATAATCATTATTATCATTACTGGTATTGTTATGGTTATTAGTTTTGTCATCATCATTATTGATATAATTATTATCATTATTTCTATTATCACTATCATTATCATTATCTTTATTACTAATACAATCATTATTATTTTATAATCATTGTTATTTTTATTATTATTATTATTATTATTATTAGCTTTGATATAGTTATTATCACTATTGTTATTAATATTATTATTATTATTTTTTTGATGTTTTGTTATAGTTATAATGATCCTTATTATCATCATAGTTATTGTTATCAGTATTATCATATTACTGTCATTATTATCTTGATTCTTTTATTATTATCTTTATCATTATCATTATTATCATTATCATTATTGCCACTATCATTAACACTGGCATAATTGCACTTGTCATTATTGGCATCTTTATCATCATTATTATTAGTAGTATTAATATTAATATTGTTAGTATTAACATTAATACCATTATCATGATCATTGTATCAACATTAATATTGTCATTCTTATTATTATCCTTATTCTTCTTCTTATTATTATCATTTTAATAATAATGATTATTATT
>NC_091553.1:15773822-15776322 GCF_042767895.1 Penaeus vannamei
TCGTTAGATGGCCGTGTACATGTAGATTTGATAATAAACAGACAACGAAAGTAGTATATAAGTATTTATAATGCATATATACATACATATATATTATATGTATATAAATGTATATCTATCTATCTATACACACACACACACACACACACACACACACAAACATATATATATGTACACATATACACACACACATTTATATATACACACACACATACACATAGCTGCACACACGCACGCGCACACACACATATATAGCTGCACACACACACACACACATATAGCTGCACACACACACACATAGCTGCACACACACACACACATACTCTCTCTCTCTCTCTCTCTCACACACACACACACACACACACACACACACACACACACACACACACACACACACACACACACACACACACACACACACACACACACACACACACACACACACACAGGCGAGAAGTGCAGTGCATCAGCGCAGTACAGCTCTTACATGTTGTTAAATACGGAGAGGTTTGAGCAATGGGTGGTCTAGTCTGCTAGCCATGGGTGTATGTAAATGTGTATAGTTCATGTTGAAAGGAAAATTTGGGTTAGAAAGTGAAGGAGAGAGTGGAAAAAAGCAGAAAAAGATAGTGTGGCTTTGTAAGCCGGGACGTGAGAGAGGAGAGGGAAGCGAGAAGTGACCGCGAATCCTGCATGGTAAGCGTTTCGCGCCTGGAGACAACTGACGTGAGTACATCTCTGGTTTTTGTTTGTTTAATGAGGAACAACTGAGATCAGACGAGGAAAATGAAGTTAGCAGAAGCAGCAATCAGAATTGAGGCTCTTGAAGCCAAGGTTGACAACCTGGTAGCAGAATGCCTCAAAATACGTGAAGAGAATGTGAATCTGAAGGAATTGGTAGAAAACCTGCGTAGAAATACAACAATTCAGAGAGAAAATATGGAAAAATCTGACCTGAAAATTAAAGAACTAAAGCAAAAGTTAGAAGCTGGAACCAAAATTGGCAACGGTAGTGAAACCGAAGCAAAAAATCTACAGGAAAAAGTTGAGGAGGTCATTAAATTTCAAGAAACTGTCAAACAGATTGAATGTAATTTGTCAAACAGCCAAGCATAAATAATGGAAGAAGCCAAGAAGATGACAGCTACATATGCAGATGTATCAAAGGTAAAGGAAACCGTGAATGAAATGAAAAAAAAAAAAAGATAGAAAAAGACATTAAGACCACAAAGAAGGAAATTAAAAAACAACTTGTAGCAACGAATTCAAATCCGACCTTGGGCAACATGCAAGAAATATTGCTAATTTATCCGACATAAACAAGGACATATAAATAAATAAGACAAGAAATTAATTGTAGACATTCTCGAGGTCATATATCCCGAATTCGCCGAGCAGAATATCATAGCTCACGGGAGGCTAGGATTATTCGAAAAGGGAAAGAAACGGCCTCTAAAAGTAACATTCTTGAATAAGCAAATAGTAACTGATATAATAAAGAAAGCCAAAGTTCTGGCCACCCGTGAAGAATATATAAAAAAATCTGGATAAGAGAAAACATGACCAAAGACGACAGAGTAACACTACAAAAGAAATTGGAAGAAGTAAAAAACAAAAATGAACAAAGGACTGAAGAGAGAGAAAAAAAAATATTTGGAGGGTGAGAGGTCTCCAAGCAAAGCAAATATACTATCGGAACCAAAATGTAGAGGCAGACAAACATTAAACCTGCAACCAAATTTAATACCTAATGCTTATATAGAAATAATTTATACAAATATTGATGGTTTATCTTCGAAGTTGCTTGAACTTGAGATAATAATTGATATGTATAAACCGGATGTAATATGCATCACTGAAACCAAAGTGGACCCCTCCATAGACGATGTAACGTTAGGGCTCAAAGACTATAATAATTGGAGAAAAGATAGGGCAGATGGAAATGGAGGGGGGAGGGGGGTAGCAGTATTAACAAAGAAAGGATTTATTATAAATGAGTTTATAATTAATCAGGACCCCTTAGTGGAAATGAAGGTAATTGAGGTAGAAACAAATGGGGTAATAATAATAACCACGGTATACATGCCACCTCAAACATCGGTGTGGTCACTAGAAAATTACCAGAAACTAGTTCAAGAGACAATAAAGAACCTGGAAGAAGTGGTACAACTTTCGGAAACCAATTCAACAGAAATTCTTATCACAGGGGATTTTAATAGCAAAATCGACTGGGAAAGTTTCGATCCTAGAGCACAATCAGATTCGTGGAATGCTAAATTACTAGATGTCATAAATGAGCATTGCTTTTTCCAGAATGTAACAGATCATACCAGGATAAGAGGGCTAGACAGGCCGTCTATGCTTGACCTAATATTTACAAAGCATAACGACGATATTAAGGATATCGAGTACTGTCCTCCTTTAGGAAAAAGCGACCATGTAGTGATTAAACTAAAATACTGTCTGCTACAGGAAAAACTCATCATAAGCAAGGAAAGAA
>NC_091553.1:15793822-15798822 GCF_042767895.1 Penaeus vannamei
GGTAACAACATACAATAAAAACAGTATTATTACTGTTATTTTTAACGTAAGTATTAGCCTTGCTTTAAGTGGCAATAATAATTGCTAACAATAATACTGATCATGATTCTAATCTTGAAATCGCTTTATATTGATGTAGAATGGAGTGGTGATTGGTAAAGTGAGCAGTGAAGAAGGACCCATTCATTCATCCTATCATTATCATTAACGTATTATTTTGATATCGTTGTTACTATTATAAATAGAATTATGATTATCATTTTTCTCATGATTAATATTGTTTATAACAATTATGCTTGTTTTTCTTCCGTTCATCATTTCGTTCGCACGCTACGCCTCCACCATCACAAGAGTGCAGGCAAAGTACACCGGACTGTGGTGAGGGCGTTAGTTTGTGCACGCTTAGTTAACCATGCAAGAGGGAAAGGCTAAGAAGGAAGGTAAAAAAGGGGGGAAAGGTAAAGAAGGAGAAGAAGAAAGGAGACGTAAAAAGAAGGAAGGGAGAAAGGAGGACGGAGTGAAAGGGAAGAAAAATGAAAATAAATACAGAATAATGAAAACAAAGATATAGATCAGTGTTTCCCAAACATTTTTCGGGTGTGACTCTAGAGACAGTCTTATCCTGGGCTATCCCTAAATGTATAAACATGTAGTAATAAATCCAACTATTTTCATGGTAGCTACACTTGCAGATGTATATTAGTTTACGTTATTCTAAGCTTTTTATAGATTTATACCAATACAATGAATTTCAATAAACAAGTATTAGAAAAACATTAACTTTTACTGACAAATCCAACAATGGATTATTTTATTCTTCTCTTAAAACCCTGGTGACCCTCATTTGGGTAGCGACCGTGGGGTTTGGAACCGCTGATATGGATAATAATGTGGCAATGGAATAATGATAGCAGTAGCATTAATGGTGTTAATGATGATCATATGAGTAATAGTATTGGTAGTAATAGGAATTAAGATGATAATAAAAATGATAGCATCGATAATGATAATGATAGTAATAATAACAATGATGCTAATAGTGAAAATAATAATAATGATAATAATAATAATAATAATAATGATAATAATGGTAATAATGATAATAACAATAATAATGATAGTAATAGTAATATTACTAGTAAAATGATAATGATGGTAATGATAATAATGATAATAAAAAATAATTTAATAATAATTGCACTAAAGGACCTTTGATGCAATAGAGATTCACTCCTGAAGAATTACTTAAAATCACCTCTTCCTCACGTACACAAGCGACGTCCGTGTTTCCTTGTCTCGGAATACTAAAAAAAATCTTTTAAAAAGTTCCTGAATCCGGATCACCGCTAAAAATTAAAGAACATAACATCCTTGGCGGAGATAATGACAGTAAAAGATTAATAAAGATGATGATAAGAAATAATAATGAAAATGATAATACTAATAGTGATAACAATAATAATGATAATAACAATAATGATGATGATAATGATAATAATAATAGTAATAACAATAATGAGAAGTGTGATCACAAAAATAATAATATTATTAGTGATTATAGCGGTAATATTATCAAGTTGTGAACATGTTAGTGATTATAAATGACAATTAGTGCACTATCTTTCATACAGTTGCTCAGCGATATGCTTCAACAAAACCATGTAGAGTCTTGTTCTGTTATCCTATAGGTTGTCTCTAGACAAAAGAATTATTTATTATAAGAATGATTTACGATAAGAGTCCGTTTTACGCGCACTACGAACGAGAGTCCCGTTACCTTGTCGTAGATGGCACAATACCATGATACAGCCGCTACCTGTTCGGTTGTTCAGCGTTAATTCATGGTTTAGATGTCGTGCCGCTTGACGTATTAGAGATATAACTATAATGAACGATCTTCGAAGGAGAGACCGTTTATAGGTGAGTGCCAGTTAGTGTTAAATAGATCTTATGGGATCTAAATAGTTGTGAGACATTTCTTCCATTTAATAAGCTACCGCATAATGTTCCCATTAGATTTTCATATAAACAAGATAAAAAAAAAACAAAAACAAAAAAAAACGCCTTACTGAAACCCTCTTCTGATCCCTGGTAATAATAATAATGATATTGATAGTAATGATAATGATACCAATGATAATTATAATAATAAATAATGATAATGATTATAATAATTATAATAATAAATAATGATAATGATTATAATAATTATAATGATAAATAATGATAATGGTATTCAGTTAAAGGCTATAGAACTATTTCTGGGATCATCTCTGCCCCTCGAAGGACCTGGAAATATCTGATAATATACACCCAGCTGTCGGAGAGATGTGTTTATATCTGTTCATTTGACGAAATTTGTTTTCATCGTGTGAACTTTTTGCGATACTTTGTTTAGACTAATGGTATTGTTATTATAGTGTTATTATTTTTGGCATTATGATTGTTCTTGCCGTTGATGTTCTCATTATCATGATACATGCTGCCAAGTGTCAAGTGTCATAATTTTCCATGCAGTTATCAATGTCATTATTATTACTACTACCATATTTATTATCACTCCATTTTTGTTATTGTCGTTATCATTTTCATTATGATAATTGTTATTGTTGTTGCAATTGTTACTGTCATACTCATCACCATAGCCATTCTAATCGCAGCTTTCACCATCATTCCTACTAGTGTTATCATATTCATTATAACTTTTCATATCAACACCACAATCATCTCTGATATCATTGTTGTTGCTGTTATTACCTACCGCTTTTAATATCAATTGTGTCATCAAAATTGTCACTGTAATCAATATTATTAGAAGGATAGTAAATGAGCTCTGTCACATCATCATAGCTATCATTATCTTAATCACTTCCATCGTGAAAATCACTAGCATTTTATATCGGTATTTCCAGTTCTCAGGCATGAAGATTATTATGATAATCTTTTTTCCGTAATTCTCCCTATTTTTGCTCCCCCAAAAACATACACAAGTCACTTTTTCATTTCAGTTTCCCCTTAAAGAAAAGGCCTCCCACGAACCATCTTTCGCTCGCCATGTCCGATATCATCACTTCACCTTTTCTCCGGATGGAATTCTCCAATGCAATTTCAGACTGCGTTTCACAAAGAACGCAAACATACATATAACCTGTGAATATATCTTCCGAGAGCCAGCGTACGAAATGTATCACAAAGCGCGGACACTTGCAGGTATACAATTTTCGTTCGGAATACTAAAGATGCGATGTCCGTCACGGGTCCAGGTAAACATGTTTATCAAGAGGCAAAGAATGTTCTATTTATCTGCTGAATTCCTGACAAAATAAAATTGTGCGTTTGTCAAAAATGAACGTTGATTTGTCCGCTTGTAGGGAGCATATGATGAATATGTTGAGAATGTGTATCTTGCCTCGTTTATACGGAACATATCTTGTTAAGAAAACGTTTGTTACAGCCTGTTGCGCATAAGTTTTGCCATCATTTAAAATCCCCCGATCTCTCTGAGCTCATGTGTTTGTGTATTTATTGATCTTTTACACATAAAAACACACACACGTATGCGCGCGCGCACACACACACACACACACACACACACACACACACACACACACACACACACACACACACACACACACACACACACACACACACACACACACACATGCCAGGCTGATAAATTATTCGACAAATAATTTTTTGGACAGCTGGCGTTTTCTTAATGCTCTTACACAAAATTGACATTTGACCCCACATGACCTAGTTACAGGCTTCCAGACGCATATTTTCCGTGTGCGTCCGTGTAATTAGTCGCATTTAATAATCCAAGGCAAGAGAAACGCTGTACGTAAGGCGGCAGAGTTGAGTCCTCTTCTTTTGTATGTTGGCTGGCTTGAGTGTGTGTGTGTGTGTGTGTGTGTGTGTGTGTGTGTGTGTGTGTGTGTGTGTGTGTGTGTGTGTGTGTGTGTGTGTGTGTGTGTGTGTGTGTGTGGAAGGAGCAACACGTCAAAAACGCAGTGGAAATCAGGCACAGAAGAGGGGGCGAGGTCAGACGAGCAAAGCGCCAATGGCCTGCGCCTCGCCTTTGGTCCGGCATTAGGAAGTCGGCTTCCATTCTTGGGCTTGGACGTGCGTCAGCAGCAGCTGTCCGCGAGGCCGCGCCTCCTGCTCTCAATAAGTTATTTTGTAAGTGTATGTCGTGGCAGAAGGAGTGTGTATGTGTGTGTGTGTGTGTGTGTGTGTGTGTGTGTGTGTGTGTGTGTGTGTGTGTGTGTGTGTGTGTGTGTGTGTGTGTGTGTGTGGTAGATGTAGATTGATAAACAGTAGAAGTAGATAGCATAGATAAGTGTCAGCATCAAATGCTGATATATATTGCTATTTATGAAACGACATGAGTGAGCATAATTCACACTACAATTGTTTGAAAAAACCTGCTGAAACTTCCGTAAACAAATATGCGTGTACATTGGATAACAAGAGATACAAAACGAGTTGAGCAGGAAATTAAATGAAAAAAATAAAAAATAAAAAATAAAGATGTAATCTAAATGGAATGGAAGAGATCAAGAACCAAGCTGAGAGAGAGACGGACACTGAGGAACAAGTGATGAAGCTAACATGAAATCAAACCAGCAAAATATATTAAAATCAGACTCGTTTAGAGGAATTGAACGACAGGGGAGGAAGGGATGCATCGCCCTAGTTCTAAACGGGGAACGACCTTTATATCATCCGGTCTATTTTTACTAGCAAGCAACAGAGACTTTCAACCTTCCTGCCGCTCACAGGCGAAGGGCATCAGCGAGCCTTTCTCTCCTGGGAAACAGGAAGGAGGTAGTGGAGAAGCGCCTCTCATGGCAGAGAGTGATAAGCTAATTTTCTCCCCAGATCCTGGCTGCTCTCCTTCCACGGACGTTTCACGCTCTGCCTTGGCCGCCTCTGCCCCGACTCCCGAGGCAAGGGATGTCGGGCTTCGCTTTTTGGAGGTGTGATTCACGTGCTTT
>NC_091553.1:15818822-15821322 GCF_042767895.1 Penaeus vannamei
AATTATATTTCTGTTCAGGAAAATCGGTTCACTTATATATATATATATATATATATATATATATATATATATATATATATGTGTGTGTGTGTGTGTGTGTGTGTGTGTGTGTGTGTGTGTGTGTGTCTGTGTGTGTGTGTGTGTGTGTGTGTGTGTGTGTGTGTGTGTGTGTGTGTGTGTGTGTGTGTGTGTGTGTCTGTGTGTGTGTATATATATATAAAATTTAATTTGATTTTTTTTGTATATTTATTTGTTATCAGTTGACATTTCGTATTTATGTATACATGTCTTGAATTATATAAAATATCTTTTAGTGCTTAACAACCACTTTATTTTCATTATTATTATAATTCTTCTTTTTCCCTTCTTTACGACTATTATTATTATTATTATTGTTGTTGTTATTATTATCACAATTATTATTTTTATCATCTTTCTTTTTTGATAATGATTATCATCATTTATTATCATTATTTTTTAAAGAAACTAAGCGAATACGTGTAGTCCACAATCTTTGGTGCGAGTTGTCAGTTCTTCCCGGCTTGAGGTTGGACGAGCAGAGACCTCAGTCTTACAAACGGCCTCACCTCTTCGGAAGCCGTTCAGTATCCTATCTAGATCTAATTACGATGATTATGCAGAACTATCATGGAGATGACGTACAGTCGACCGTGAAGATGAGCCGCTAACAAATCTAACATTGTAGTTTTATACTTCGAAATTATTTATATTACAGTCACAAGAACAACGACATAAGGAGGCGAAATATTTAGCAAAGATTTCAATTATGAGAAATTACCAGCACTAAGTGTTATGTAAAGGATGTGTAAGCTTATGTCACTTATATGATAAACCTCTTTAACCGTGTTCAGAACCCTACTATTGCAGCACTTGTACTCGTACGATGTACTTTATAGTTTGTGACGTTACAATATGGCAGCTATTTGGGCTTCGAGTATGACCTTCCGAGGACTTACGACCCTGTAACGTTTCTGATGAGAGATACGATATGGTAAACGCTGTTGAGTATCCGGCCTCATGGTTTTATACGACGCATAAAATATCCTCGATAAAACATCCAAACATCTAATTAATTCATTCAATCTACAGCTGAAGACGTGATATGAAATGTGTGTTATTGTATGATACAATTCATTTTAAAGACAACTGAAACTTACCACTATTAATATACAATGGGAATGATGTTGCTAGTGGGTATACAGGGCAGAGTTTTGCTTCTCTCTCGCTTTCTCTCTCTCTCTCTCTCTCTCTCTCTCTCTCTCTCTCTCTCTCTCTCTCTCTCTCTCTCTCTCTCTCTCTCTCTCTCTCTCTTTCTCTCTCTCTCTCTCTCTCTCTCTCTCTCTCTCTCTCTCTCTCTCTCTCTCTCTCTCTCTCTCTCTCTCTTTCACATATTTCCGCCAAAGACGGCATGGTATTTGTTACATATGCAAATTCGCAAAGACTATGTATGCACTGAATAATGCATAGTAATGAGATATCCATTGTCTTTGACTAATAGGAACGTGCCATGCGTTTGAGAAATTGCTTTTAAATTAATGATATGAAAGATCAGCAGTGTGTCCATTACAATATTATAATTAATTACTTTCTTCGAGTGATAAAACGAATATCAGTATGGAATCACATTTTTTCTTGAAATCACTGACTTTCCACGACGTTATTTGATTTCATTTCTACTATCTGTTTAGCACTGAAGCTCTTTCTATCAATAAAATTCGGAATATATTTTCTGGGAAAGTGAGTGACGTATCAGATAAAGCTAATTTTCGAGACACACGTACGATGGAAATGAGTAAAGCAAAGTTTGATGAAGCGTAAGCGACATGCAGAGAACCATTAAGGTTTATATAGATAGATCCACACACACACACACACACACACACACACACAATGACTGATCTAAATTTAA
Organism: Penaeus vannamei; assembly: GCF_042767895.1. Classification (NCBI taxonomy): domain Eukaryota; kingdom Metazoa; phylum Arthropoda; class Malacostraca; order Decapoda; family Penaeidae; genus Penaeus; species Penaeus vannamei. Next base: position 15,820,753 of record NC_091553.1, read on the forward strand.
ACATGTAAGCTATGCAGTGTGAGGAGGGTAATCCAAATACAGTAATGAGAACATGAAATCTAAGTGTCGCAATCGCAATGTAAAATCAATGAATTATTAAATCGAACGATTTTAAAATTCAGTAACATGAAGTGTAATTCGGGTTGATTATCACCAACACGATCAGAACTTCTTACAGTACAGGTCTCTACAATTCCCTCTCTAGAAGTTCTGGTACACTGGCATTTCAGTTGCAAAATCAGAAGCCTTAAAGCTGCAACAGAATTGCAAGTTATCTTGGAAAAATATATGGTCACCTATATTTCGTTTCTCACTAGTAAATACAAAACACAAAAGAATAAGGTCATTGGGGAAATACAAAAAAACAATAAAAAATAAGTAAAAAATAACACGTCCATTTATTAATCAAGGAAATAATACTAGCAGTTGCAAATTCTCCATCACAACAACCATTAAGTAGCTTACATGAACTACAAAACACGTGTCTGTGTAAAGATATTCGAAGAAAGTTGTTTTTATCATATCACTATTATTTGAATTCTTTTTGATAACTGAATTTAGTTCCTAGGA
>NC_091553.1:15851322-15853822 GCF_042767895.1 Penaeus vannamei
GTCTCTAATTTCTTGTGCAGGAAAGTATGGATAGTTATTATACTATGTACTTTCTTATTTCAACATGTTATATGGAGCTCAATTGACGAACGAACAAAACTATTTCACCCTCGTCGTAAATTTAGTCGTTTATTCCCTTACTGGCAACATTAGGGCCAACAAGGAACTGTGGAATACAAACCACAACTCTAAGAGCAGGACGGTAAAAAAACGACGATATTAGCAGACCTCTACAACAGGAATATCTTCATTATTACACACATCCCCGTCTTATCTACCATACTACTCTCTAACTCACAATCGTGTTGGTTGGTCCCTTTTTCTCTTCACTCCTTTTAAGAGTAATCAAACAGTGCGTCAAGGGAAAAAACAACAACGATATATACCCAGTTAGTGCTGCTCCTCTCGAGAGCGTTATGCTCGCCAGGTTTACACATCACGGGACAGCGTAGATTCAACAGCCTTTCCGTATCACGGGACCAGAACGTGGGACGCTTCTGGTCTGGTAGGGGACCTGCTAGTATAAAGGAACTTCACGCATTCAGCTGAAAGCGTTGCTATATAGGCCTAATGACAGCGACGTGCTTATGCGACATATTAATCATACACATGACAATTGCTATTTGCAAGTCCTGCAAGTTTAAAATTAATAAACATACAAAAAGTATGCGTCGTACCAACACCGCAGGCATACAGGAGGGCGGGCAGGCTAACAAGCCTATACACATACACATATACACACACATATATATGTGTGTGTGTGCGTGTGTGTGCGTGTGTCTGTGTGTGTGTGTGCGTGTGCGCGAGTGTGTGAGAGAAAGAGAGAGAGATAATGTATGTGTGTGTGTGTGTGTGTGTCTGTGTGTGTGTGTGTGTGTTTGTAAAGGAGGCACAAACAAAATACTGACACTTTGGATTAACGGCAGATGAAGTGGAAAGATAAAAGAACTTGAAAAATTGCGGAAAGATATTTGGTATTATTTATAATCGGATCTGCGTCTGAAAAATGAAGTGGAAAAGATCTTTTAAAAAATCACACACATAAAAAGGGGAAAGGGATAGACAGTAAAGAGAGAGAGAGAGAGAGGGTGGGGGGAGTGAGATTGATTGATAGAGATAGACAGATGCAGAGGCAGATAGATACTCTCTCTCTCTATCTATCTAGAGATAGATAGATAGAGAGAGAGAGAAAGCGGCGAATAAGACAGGAAAATTAAAAGATGAAAAGATTAAATTCAAAGACGTAGAAGGAGGTGCCACCAGGTTTATCGACGTTTCAGTCGGCACAAATTCACGTCACGAAAAAAGCATCTGGGTCTCCATTAAGGGGCTGTCACACTATAGCGCATGAGATCAACGCACGAGTAATGGAAAATTTGGTCATACGCTGGCGTACGCTGATGTACGCTTGGCGTAAGTTAGGCGTACGCTGTGTCCCTTAGAAGCACGCTGGCATACGTCAGTGTGCGCTGACACACGCAGAGTCGGCCCAGTTTTTTTTGTGCATATGCCAGGGTATGAATTTTACGTTAGGGCCGCGCTGAGCATAGACTGAATACGCTGGAATGACGCTAAAGATCTACGTTGGCATATAGGATGTGCGTAAAGTTAGCGTATTGCTAACGTATAAGTAGCATTATTGTACCGTATGCCTGACGCATGAGAAACTTATGAACGTGTGTTTAACGACAGAGTAACGTATAGCACGTATGCGTAACGACTGCCTAGCGTAGTTAACGTGTGCCTAACAAGTCCTTGACGTATGGCAACTTATTTCCTGCATATTACTAGTGTATTGATAGATTCATATAAAAAGGCTGGAATTTCTGCATCTTCATCACTTGTCCCTTGTCCATCAGAGATTGAGGCAGCTCTCGTTCAACAGCAGCATGATCCCGTACAACTGGCAGTCCACTATGTTCATGACAACAGAAGAAGAAGAAGAAGAAGGAGGAGGAGAAGGCGTGAAATTTGGGTAAAGCTAAGGATTGGAAGGCGACGTCAGTTTGGACTATGACCAGCTGTTATGCGGACACCATCCATACGCTGCACTTACGCTACGCATACTTCTCTCATACGTTCCGCCTAAGCTCTCACACGTTACTCATATGTTCGTGTGCGCTACTCATACGCTCGCACACGTTACTCATATGTTCGTGTGCGCTACTCATACGCTCGCACACGTTACTCATATGTTCGTGTGCGCTACTCATACGCTCTCACACGTTACTCATATGTTCTTGTACGCTACTCATACGCTCGCACACGTTACTCATATGTTCGTGTGCGCTACTCATACGCTCGCACACGTTACTCATATGTTCGTGTGCGCTACTCATCCGCTCGCACACGTTCCTCATATGTTCGTGTATGCTACCCATACGCTTGTAAAAACTGGACTGACGCTGAAATCAGATGGCATACGTACGTCCTTAAAAGACATAGGTTGGAAAATTCCGTTGTTACGCTGAAAAGTTGTGCGTATCTAAAAAAAAAAATG
>NC_091553.1:15907826-15910326 GCF_042767895.1 Penaeus vannamei
ATATATATATATATATATATATATATATATATATGTGTGTGTGTGTGTGTGTGTGTGTGTGTGTGTGTGTGTGTGTGTGTGTGTGTGTGTGTGTGTGTGTGTGTGTGTATACATACACACACACACACACACACACACACACACACACACACACACACACACACACACACACACACACACACACACATATATATATATATATATATATATATATATATATATATATATATATATATATATATATATATATATATATATATATATATTTATATTTCATTTTTTTGTTTATAGCTACTGTATGTACGAACACACACTCACACATATACGCACACAAACACACACACATACGTACACGCATGCACGTGCGCTTGCACACGCATACACACGTTCTCTCCCTCTCTCGCACATACACACGCACACACATATAAACACGAACTCACACTCACACGCAAGCAAGCACTCTCTCTCTCTCTTTCTCTTTCTCTCTCTCTATCTCTCCCTCTCTCTAATGTCATATTCCCTCACCAACCAAGAAATCGGATATCTTTATATTCTTTCAACTGAGATGAAATTTCTAAATTTGATTCAAGATTTCCTTTTTGATGGATATTTACTTAAACATTAGATCCGGGAAATATTTGGAAAGATGGAGTGTTTTCCTGCCTCGTATGATGCAAATAAAAAAGGAAATTAGGACACACAATTTTCCTTATCTCCGAGCTAAAAGTATTTTTATTTTGGTATTGAGATATTCGTGTCTTACAAACTCCCGCTTAAGTATAACTTTGCTTTTCGATGGAGGAGAAATCTAAATACGGTGACACTGCGAAATGCTTTTTTATAATACTATTTTACCAAATAGAAAACTATAATAGTACACTATAACAGAAGACACTATGGTAGAATAGTATAATGAAATAGATACTATAACAGAAAATTATAACATTAGACTATAACAGAAGACACTATGGTAGAATAGTATACTAGAATAGAGGATACTATAACAGAAAACTATAACATTACACTATAATTATAGACACTATGGTACAATAGATAATACTATAACAAAACTATAATACTAATGTAAATATCTTCTCTTACTCAAGCTAGATGCTCTCTCTTAAGCATCCTGATCATAATAAAAAATCTAAAATCCTGAGTTGGAATTTACTTAAGAACTTCCCTTATCATTTAGTATATTTAAGATGTTGATGACCAAGATATTACGACGGCATTTCTGTTTTATGCTTGGTTCATGTATTTTATTCTCTCTCTCTCTTTCCTGAAATGAATTCTTGAGGTTTTTTTATTCTATGTTTATATGCTTCTAGTATTTCCATTTTTCCCTTTCCCCCCTTCTTTGTTGTTGTTACTATTTTTACTTTATTTTTCTTATCACAGTTCTCTCTTTTGGTATTTGTTATATCCCCTTTCCTTACAGCCTCCTCATCTCTTTCTTCCTTTTCTTCCCTTCCGCCTTATCTCTCGTTCTCCCTCTGTCCCTTACAACCTCCTCATCTCTTCCTTCCTTTACTTCCCTTCCACCTTATCTCTCGTTCTCCCTCCGTCCCTTACAACCTCCTCTTCGCTTTCTTCCTTTTCTGCCCTTCCGCCTTATCTCTCGTCCTCCCTCCGTCCCTTACAACCTCCTCTTCTCTTCCTTCCTTTTCTTCCCTTCCACCTTATCTCTCGTCCTCCCTCCGTCCCTTACAACCTCCTCTTCTCTTCCTTCCTTTTCTTCCCTTCCACCTTATCTCTCGTCCTCCCTCCGTCCCTTACAACCTCCTCTTCTCTCTCTTCCTTTTCTTCCCTTCCGCCTTATCTCTCGTCCTCCCTCCGTCCCTTACAACCTCATCTCTTCCTTCCTTTTCTTCCCTTCCGCCTTATCTCTCGTCCTCCCTCCGTGCACAAGGATGAGCTTCCTCCCCTCACTCAATAAACAGGAATTTGGATCATTAGATAAATATTCGAGCGGCGCGCCCTGTTGCCCCGGCAGGATATTTTCTTGTCAGGCGTCTCACCCTGGCGCGCGGCGGGGCGGCGGGAGAGGAATGCGCCTGCATTTTCTCTCACTTAGAGTGATGATGCTTGAGAGGAAACTTGGAACAATAGAAAGTTTCATTCACACACTCACACACACACACACACACACACACACACACACACACACACACACACACACACACGCACGCACGCACGCACACGCACACACGCACGCACACACACACACACACACACACACACACACACACACACACACGCACGCACGCACGCACGCACACACACACACACATACACACACACGCACGCACGCACGCACGCGCGCACGCACACACACACGCACGCACGCACGCACACACACATACTACACACACACAAATACAAACGGACACAAATACATACTTACGGACACTGATGCATACGAACGGACACACACACATACAATGAACGCCAGTATGAATATTACGTAATTTTAATTATATGTAGTAACCATAAAGAC
>NC_091553.1:15932826-15942826 GCF_042767895.1 Penaeus vannamei
TTTAACGTAAAAAGAGCAGACTGGGTCGCCTTCACAAGGAGCATCAAGCTCGAACTTGTTGGAGAAACCATTGAGGATAAAGTAACCAATATTCAAAATTCTATTTTAAATGCAGCAATGAAATCCATTCCTAAGACTTCGACAGATAGCGTTAAGCATAGAGTTCCATGGTGGACACCAGATTGCCGCAGGGTACTGTGTGAACGCAATAGGGCCTACAGGCTTTTCAAAAATAACACACAAACGAGAACTTTTGCAATTACTACAAACTAGCAAGAGCTAGGGCTCGTAGAACAATCAGACAAGCCAAAAGAGACTCCTGGCGGTAGTTTGTCTCTACAATTAACAGCAATACAAAAATATCACAGGTTTGGTCCACTGACAACAAAGTCAATAGAAAAAAAAACTCTCAAAATCAAAAACATCAGTCATGAGGGTACCAATTTAGATTCTCCTAGAGATATCGCTATTGCACTCGCCAGGCAGTTCTCTTATGCAAGCAGCTCAGACAACTACCGTCCCGCCTTCCTGACCGTCAAGGAAGCGGCTGAGCTGCAACCCATTCACTTTGCCACAGGAGATGAATTTGTTTACAATAAAGACCTAACTATGAATGAGCTTATCCGTGCCCTTGAAGCCTGTAGAGGAACGTCCCCAGGCCCCAATGAGATTCGGGATGAGATGATAAAGCATCTTAATTATGAAGCCATGATTAAATTGCTAGAAGTGTACAATGAAATTTGGAAAAGCCAGACTTTTCCAAACTCATGGCACTTCGCCCATATCATTTCCATAATGAAAGGAGGGGGTAATCCCAAACATGCCATCTCCTACTGCCCAATTGCGTTGACAAGTTGCTTATGCAAGGTCATGGAACGAATTGTTAACAGTAGGCTATTGCATTTTTTAAACTCCAGGAATTTGCTAGTTGACGAGCAGTGCGGTTTCCGAAAAGGACGCCAAAATCAGCTAGTAAAACTAGAGAGTAATATTCAAGAGGCATTTGCCAAAAAGCATTTTTTTTATTTCGCGAGTAATATTCAAGAGGCATTTGCCAAAAAGCATTTTTTTATTTCGCGAGTAATATTCAAGAGGCATTTGCCAAAAAGCATTTTTTTATTTCAGTATTTTTAGACAAAGAAAAAGTCTACGACATGACATGGCGATATGGCCTACTCAGAAAACTTTATGCTATTGAATTACATGGAAACTTGCTTTGTTTCATTCAAAATTTCATTTCTGACAGAACTTTTGCTGTCGAATTGTTTTCTGACAATGTCACTTACTCGGACATTTTTGTCCAGGCAAACGGGGTCCCAAAAGGAAGTGTCTTGTCACCTACTTTCTTTTTGTGTAAGACAAATGACATCTTATCAGCTCCCCCTCGGAATCTTAAATACTCACTGTTCGCTGATGATTGTGCATTATGGCATTCCAGCAATAATGCAGAATTCTCTGGAAATCCAATTGGATTCATAACTGAGGCCTCCAGCGTGGTTTTAAGTTTTCCACAAGAGAGAGTATTGGGGTTATTTTTTCACGTAGGAGGATGCCTACCACCAAATACCTATTCAAAATTCAGCTAGATTTCTTGGCCTACTTTTTGATCGTAGACTTAATTGGAAAGACCACATAGGTCAATTAAAGAATAAATGTCAAAAAGCACTAAATTTACTGAAGTGCATTTCTGGAAATAAATGGGGAGCTGAGAGTCTTTGCTAATGATATATAAAGCCCTAATTAGGTCTAAAGAAGATTATGGGTCAATCGTGTATGGTTCGACATCAGACTCAACTTTGAAAGGATTGAATGTTTTGCAGAATGCATGTGTGCCTAGATGTCTTGGAGCCTTCAAATGTTCAAGGATTGAACGTCTTGAGGTGGAGTCAGGAGTACCTCCCCTCCGACTCAGACGCGGCCAGCTGGCCCTGACTTATGCCACGAAGGTGGCTCGAGACCCGAGCCACCCTAATGGTATTGGTGCCATTAGGCCCTTTACCACAAGACTCCACGACCTCATCCTGAGTCGGTATAGATCTCTCTATCATCGATACCCTGGTTCAAATAAATATAGCGTCATGGGAAACGCTCAATTTTACCATCATGGAAGCTTGACTTCCATCAACCAAGGCCATGGCGCCAGAGGTTCAGCGAGATCCTTATTAAACATCTTTTTTTTTTTTCATATATATACAGACGGCTCCAAGACCGAGCAAGTAGTGGGTGCAGGTGTATGGTCGACTGAATGCGAGTTGAGATTCAGATTGCCGAATCATGCATCGATCTTTATTGCCGAACTTTCTGCAATTGATAAAGCTATTGATTTTGCACTATCGACGACCCACGATAGGATAGTATTTTTTTCTGATTCATTAAGTTCACTTAAACCCATTAAATCCCTGGAATCCACTAAAAATGAACTGGGTAATATCATTCGTCAGCCACATACTGCCAACAAATCAATCAAGCTGATGTGGGTACCAGGCCACTCTGGTATCCATGACAATGAGCAGGCTGACCGATTAGCCGGGTCATCTGGCGATTTGGACCTTAGCATAGTCCGAACAGATCTCGGGTGTTTTGTGTTCCTAATAAAAGCAAAAATCCATTTCCTGTGGCAAAGTGAGTGGACCGACCTACAATTACATAACACAATAAAACAACAATGGAAATATGGGACAATATCCCATAGAAAAATACGAAGAGAAGAGGTGGTTTTGGCCCGCCTCAGGCTAAATTCAACAAGGCTGGCCCATCTCACCCCATATATCGAGAGAAATTCATATTACCAAATATATTAGCAAATGATAAAAAAAAAAAATACGTAGAGTAATCACTTTTCTAAGGTAGACAAAACTTTTGGCTTAATAACCTTGGCCACATGCCGCTGGTTGATAGCCAAGAAATCCAATAAAAGTAAAATATATATATATATATATATATATATATATATATATATATATAAATATATATATTATTCGACAGTAGACGCCTTTTGCTGATGAGCATTCATTCAACTGTACTACTCTCAGCAATTGCCCCTTTAGCTATTGATTTTTATTTTGCATATTTTATAGGAGGATTTTTCCATGGGTGGCGGTTATGGTCAAGTCATGGCCAGGCCAGAGAATGAACAAACTAATGTGGAAAGAAGGGAAACCTTTCAAAAGGTAAATAAAATATAAAATAAAGAATGAGCTTAATCTGTCTTTTCCTTTTATTCTTTCTATGAAATAATTACTAATTAATCTGATCATGGAAAGATGTACACTTGCTTGAATCTAGCCATGCTCGCTCGGCTATGTCCTACAGGGGTATTTAATTCCCGTTACATACAGACAGACACTCATACATATAAATAACACACACCTCTCACGTCTTCTACTGTCTCACATATACATGGGTGCTGATCCCTTATCAGCTGGTGGTGGCCTACCCCTCACAGGAATATTAGCATCCTGACGCTACCACAGGAATGGGAGTAATTAATTAATATAAGGAATATTCATGGCCAAGATAGTGATATATGGTATTAAAGGGTAAAAGTATCACTACATCGTTCCCAAGGACTTTACTGAGCGTTAGGTAGAGTACTACAGATGCCAGTTACAATAATTTATTTCTAATCATATGGGAAATGCATTGCTAAACAGGCTACAGTCACCAGTGCTAGTTTTACTTTAACATCTCTCATATCTATTTCCATCCATATTTCTGGGAAAACACAGTTTACAAGCTCAATCAAAATAGAATCTCCATGTAAATCTGCATAATTTCCAGTTGTAAACACTGTCAAAAAAAAAGGTTGACTTCAGCATCATATATGTAAAGCTTATTACTTATATGAAAACAAGTTTTATGTGTTGTATATACCTTATATAAACTATAGCTCAATGGAAGTATAGATTTAGATTATCTGTGAATATCATTAAAAATTGAGTATTTGAAAATCGAGTATTTATCATATGATTGCATTCGGATTTTGATCGAAAACACTGGTACCGCGCGGAAAGCGAGGTGTAATTAAAGCATATTTCTTTTTATAAAGAGTCGAAATGCCTTGCATCTAAATACTTGCATTATTTGGGGAATTCTGTTGCAGATGCTATACATTCACTGTAACAGGCGATTAATGAGTGCAGGCAGGGGAAAGTGAAAATATGCGGAGAATTAATATATGAAGAGAAAATGATGACTGAATAGAGAGAGAAGAGAAGGGAAGCCAAGCCAAGCCAAGAGTGAGGGGTAGAGTACAACAATACAAAATAAGTAGAAATAATATCAAGTTCATTAGTAGGGCAATTTCAAAATAAGATCATATCAACTGGCCACATTAGAAATAAAGCTTTGATGCCAATGACCATTCAAAAGATGATTTCATTTCGGAAATAATCAGGTTGATGTTTTTAATATGTGGAAGGTTAATCCAGATATTGGGTTCTCGGATCTGCATTTATCTTGACCCTGTTTCCGTCTATGACCTTTTGATGTACAGAGTTGATATGTCTGGTTTGAATGCCCGTTTTGTTACCAGTTCTTTGTAGAGGCATGAACCAATATGAATTTATGAATGAGTATGCATATATCATCTCGACTTTTTTTATAGAAAGTTTCTTCAAATATCGTATTGAGGTTATGTAGTCAAGTTTATTCATATTGCCATATGAGAAAGAGAGTAAGTGAATGAAAGAGAATAAGGGGAAGAGAGAGAGAGAGAGGTTATGTCATGTTTATTAGGCCGAGAGAGAGTGAATGAATGAGAGCGAGAGAAGAATGAGAGAGAGGGGGAGAGAGAAAGAGGGAGGGACGGAGGAAGGGAAGGAGAGAGAGAGAGAGAGAGAGAGAGAGGTGGAGGGGGGGGGGGGGAGAACGCTCGATTATAAACACGTTCTGGATGTGAGTCCCTCAGCACCGTGCGTTGTCAGATGTAGGACAGTTTCTCCGCACCTTTTGCGCCTGGCAGCGACATAACCGCTAGCCAATCAGCAATCTGTGACGTAATTCTTCCAAAGTCCTGACGTCCTGTTTTTAGGAAAAAGAGGATGACGCCCTTAAGAGGGTTTTAAAGTGTGGTCTTGCAGGAGGAAGCGATGCGATGTGCTCCTTCTCGTTCACAGCTATGCCCCTTCCAGACAATGAACCTATTAACATAACATCTGTAAAACTGTGAAGAAATACAAATGTTTGTATGATACATCACCTCAGTATAAAAAAAAAAAAAACTTTCAGCATAAGAATTATCAATTTAATAACTTACAAGCATTTTCTGGGTACTGGAACAAGTATGCCTCACTTAAAACATCCACTTTACTCCTCCAAGTGACACAAGATGACTTGGGACTCCGAACAACAATTACATCGCTAACCTCCGATGATCCCCTTTGGTGAACCGAGTGACACGCGCCACATATAACCTTGGTCTGAAATCGCCATGCCACGTGCGATGTGTCATCTTGGTGTGAAAACGATCTTGGACACAATTTTGAGGCCAGGGAGTAGATATTAAAAACCCTGCCATTTTGGTCATCTTAAATCACAGATATAGCGCTGAAACTTTCGGAGGACGTTGCCAAGATTTATCTTGATACGTCATTTAATCCCCAAAAGATTTTTTTTCATAACGGTTCCATAATATAAAGCAACTATTAAGATGCACAAGATAATTTTGGAGAGATAAAAGCCAGAGAGCTTACTTTCTCCATTAGTAGCGTGATACGTCAGCTTCAGTAGTAACAAATTACTATTATTTCGCAACAATTCCACAAAATAACACCAAATACTTTTACCACATGGCAAATGGGTGATACCTGGTGTCTACAATGGGCGAACACAATATAGCTACAGGAAAAGTGAAAGTTATTGCGGAGTTTAAAAGGTGGCAATGACATCATTATTATCAATATCATTATCCTTATCATCAAAATTATCATTATTATTATTGTGGTCATTACTAATATTAATATTATTACTGATGATTAAGATCAGGATTAAGATTGGAACTGGCAGTATCATTTATGATTTCACCTTCGTTACTCATTGTAATATCATCACGATTATTATTACTTTTGTTTTTATTGCTATTAATATTATAATTATAATTGTTGTTTTTGTTACCATTACTATTACTATCATTAGTATTATTTCTATAATCATTAATATTACTTTTATTATCATTGTTACTATTATCATTATTATCATTATCATCATCATCATTATTGTCGTCATTATCATTATCATCATCATTTTGTTTTTGTTACTACTACTACTATTGCTATTACTATTAGCATTAGCATTATAATTATTATTATTATTATTATTATTGATATCATTATTATTATTATTATCATTATTATTATTATTATTATTATTATTATTATTGATATTATCATTATTATTGTTTATCATTATTACTACTGTTTCATTTTAGTAGTAGTAGTAGTAGCAATACTATCATTTTTATTAATATTTTCATAATGAATGTTATTGACCGTCACTATTTTTTTTTCGTTTATTATCATTCCCACTTTCATCAGTATTAGTGACACCAGTAATCATTAATAACATCTGCATCGTTATCACTGTTTGTCTCATTATCGACGTAGTTATTGTTATCATTATTTGAAACATTCCTGTTATTTTTATGGTCACATTATCCTAGTAATTACTTTATAAATTAAACTTTCATGCTCGGGAACATCATCATCATTATTACCTTCGCTCTTATTATCATACTAAGGACATAGTATCAAGAATTTACACATTCCAAAGCAAATAAAATGATGACAGGGACCCTCGGAAATCGGTCTTTATTTGCACGGTTCACCGCCTGCAATTTACTCGTTTATCTTTCTTAATAGACTATGAATTGCATGGCAGCAAGATATACGAAACGTCCGTGCTCCCACTGCGCAATTCATAATGCAATTCGACTCGCTGCATGATACGTAAATATTAGGAAAAGCGGAGAATAGTCAAGTTTGTATCTCCTCCTCTCGCGCTCTCCTTCCCTGTCTCTCTCTCTCTCTCTCTCTCTCTCTCTCTCTCTCTCTCTCTCTCTCTCTCTCTCTCTCTCTCTCTCTCTCTCTCTCTCTCTCTCTCACTCTCTCTCTCTCTCTCTCTCTCTCTCACTCACTCTCTTCTGTTATTGTAAATTGCTTTTGCTTACCTTCGGATTTACGGACGAGGTTCTTCGTCACCGTTACATAATCATGGGATTTGGTTGTGCGTTAAGTTCATGGACGAACAAAATACGGATAAGGTAAACCTCGGCTTAGGGAGGAAAGGGGGAAGGCAGGGGATTAAAAAGAGAAATGGGGAAGGGGAAGAATGAAGGGTTAGAGGAGGGAGACGGGGGAAGGAAAGAATGAGGGAGTGGGATGGGTAAAAGTGGGATGTTGGGGAGAGGAAGTGGGAGAGAGACGGGGAAGTGGAGGACTAGGGGAGGAGAGGGAAAGAGGGAAGGGGAAACGAAAAAAGGGAGACGGGAGGAAGGGAGGAAAATTGGGAGAGGAAGAAAAATAAAGAGGGTTGTGAAATCGAAATAAATAAATCAAAAGAAGACGGAGATGTAGAGGGGGAAATGCGAGAAAGTGTCAATAAGGATATGGAGAGAAAGGTGAGAAGACGGAGAAGGGAAGAGAGAAGGCAAACAAGACGATCGCAGACTTTGTGTTTGCTGGAAGTCTGAATTATTTGCGATGGCCATTACGAGAGCTAAACCTTCGGGATTTATTCAAGTCGTGCAGTTATGGCGGCATTATGACCGCATTATCCAATCTCTCTCGGAATTATCTGTCTATATTACCCTCATCGCACGACTCGATACGAATTTCAAATGTGAATTATATTGCAAAGGACAAATATGAGTGATCAACGAAAAAGCACACACGGTTGATAATTATGCAATGGATGTTGCAGAAACATGGGAGTTCTGTTCATTAGCGACAGTAAAAAACTGAATAAAGTCTTCGTAAAAAAGGAAAAAAATCAACCACCTACATTACCCGGTTGTATAAGGTCCAACACTACTAATTAATTGTTAATGATATAACTCCGCTTTCCTGGGCCCTTGCAGAATACCAATTAAACCATGAAAAAAGTAATCTCGAGTACACCTGTGTATGACGATTCAGACTTTCAAATGTGTTGTGTTTTATCTGCCTAGAAAGTATACGTCTGCATGTTGGCGCACGCACACACACACACACACACACACACACACACACACACACACACACACACACACACACACACACACACACACACACACACACACACACAAAGAAAAAAATCTATCTAACTACATATATATACATATATATATATCGAAAGATAGATATTGCAACTCATGTCTGTACTTACGTTTGATAATAGGTGACATGCCCAAATAGTTGCAGTAGCTTTACCTAAGCCAACCGTAATTCAAACTTAAGCGTCTGCTAACGACACATTGAAGATACACTAAAATATTAAATCACCTGTGAAACTTAGCAAAGCAGCCAACTGCCTTTTTAGACACCTCCGTTACTAATGTTAATGGATTCTTCCATACTAGGTAGTATATGTATACAAACCAAAGTATATATATACAAACCAACCTTTACTGGCCTCGGTTATACCCCATACATATATAAAATCAACAGATAAAGACATCACTAGAGCTTTTATGTTTAGTAATTTTACACACACACACACACACACACACACACACACACACACACACACACACACACACACACACACACACATATATATACATATATATATATATATATATATATATATATATATATATATATATACATTTTCCATGATGAAACGATAAAAAAATCTTTGTAAAAATTGATATCCATTACGATTATTTAATCAAATAACAGCAATCTATTTGTATAAATGATTATCAAATCATCAAGCTCAATCAGTTACTAAAAGGGATCATATTTGGGGATATCATTTGGGAATTGTAAACTTTGAAATTGGAAAGCAAAACATTTCTACAAAATAACTGCCCCAATTCCAGTTCACTTTTGCTTCCGTCAGCTCCAACACAGCCTATGAGATGATACACAAATTTATGTTCAAGTGTAGTGCATTTATTTTACCCTTCCTAGCAGCCACGGCTACTAGATCAAGGTTCTCGCCCCTGAGAGAACACTCACATTCTCTCTCTAACACAGATTTTGATCACTTTTCTTCCTACTCCTCCCGCTAAATCCTCATCGTTTCAGAATCGGTGTTTACTAAGAAATGAAACAGGTGCTAAACAACAGTTCTATGGCAACCACTTTTTCACCCACGATTAATTTTTCTCACCACTAGTAACCATATTTGTTTGGGTTGCTTCAATTTTTTCAACATGTTCACGAGCGTACAAAGCTCACGCTCACGCTTTTTAAATTCTATGAAAATGTCGATGTCAGATCATATCGAGTGCTCAGTATCTGTGGTTGAATACCGCTTTCCCGATAAAACCTCGCCTTCGTGACTATATATTCTCGATTTTATAAAGGGTAAATCAATTCATTCATGAAAGTTACCATATTTACTAGTTGATATGAAATATTTCTCTGATTTACATGGTGCTTATAATTATGCCGTGACAATAATCCCGACAATTTTCTCAAGTGAAAGTGACGCTTAAATATGAAAGTAACCCTTGATAATGAAAATGATCCCCTATCAAGCTTTTAGGGGGTAGCATGACTATCAGGAACATTTTCAAAGGACTACCCTGTCTGCAAAAGGGAACCCCTGGCATCAACAATTTTGGGCATATTCTTTTACGGGGGAAGGGGAGGTCAGCTGAAAGAGTGCACATTGTACGCTTGTGAAAGTGTGGAACCACCACTTAATTTTCCTTTTTTTTCACTATAGGTATCATATTTTGAATATGCATTTGTTCATATTTTGAATATGTATTTGTTGGTTGTATTGTATTCTTGTTTTATGACTAAGTACATTGTATTATTCTTACGCATTCATTTCAGCCCCTCATAAATCT
>NC_091553.1:15962826-15965326 GCF_042767895.1 Penaeus vannamei
GTGTGTGTGTGTGTGTGTGTGTGTGTGTGTGTGTAATAATAATCATAAAAAATAATAACACCAATAATAATAATAATATAAATAATAATAATAACAATAATAATTATTATAATTCAGGGTATGCTATGGCAGGCTCCCTGTGACATCAGTCAAATTATGGCTTGTCTGTTTATTGTGCTTCTAAACTACTCCCTGTGTGCGAGGAATGGCTTCGGTTGCCAAACACTGTAGTGCCCGGGAATCGAACGCAATTTAGTAAGATTGCCAGACAAGAACGTTTCTACGGCACTATATAGCACAGGTAGGTAGGTAGGTAGGTAGATATGGTAGGTAGGTAGGTAGGTAGGTAGATATGGAAGGTAGGTAGGTAGATATGGTAGGTAGGTAGGTAGGTAGGTAGGTAGGTGAGAGAGGGGGAGATGTGTATATATCTAACTATATGTTATCTATTCATATACCCACATCTACACCTAAGCCAGTAGGTTGGGGTAAGTCGGCTGTCCACCTCGCAATCAAAAGACCATGACTGCATAAACAGAGCAACAGCCCTCATTCCCCGGAGGCGAAGGAGCCCCTGGTTACGGCGGCAGTCAAGATCGCTCCGGAGCAGAAGGGTGCTAAAAATCTGAGGTTAAAGACAGATTAACCTTTGCACATATAATATTAGGACCATGAAAACTGAATTCACCTCACTGGCATTACTTGAGGAACTCATTAAATGGGATGTTGTAGGAATCGGTGAAGTTGGAAGGCTGCAAAGAACAGAAGATGCTAAAGGATGGACGCGTGATCTATTGGAGAGGTAAACCCCAAGGTAGCAAGCAGGAATCAGGGGTAGGTTTCTTAGTGCACAAAATCTTAGAAAAGAACATTGTGGAATTCTATAGTGTAAGTGGCTCCAGTAATAATAAAACTAAGCAATAGCTACAACTTAGAGATTGTTCAAGTCTATGCTCCAATCTACAGCTACAGTGATGAAGAAATAAATAGAGAATTTAAATAGAGAAAGTCTGAAAATCAGACTAACGATGAACAAGAAAAAGACTAATGTCAAGCTCAACAGTTGAGTTTAATTCGAACAGATACATGTAGAAAGCAAAGCTCTAGAAGTAGTGAAGTATATATATCTATGGCAACTCGTACAGACACAC
Organism: Penaeus vannamei; assembly: GCF_042767895.1. Taxonomy (NCBI): domain Eukaryota; kingdom Metazoa; phylum Arthropoda; class Malacostraca; order Decapoda; family Penaeidae; genus Penaeus; species Penaeus vannamei. The sequence goes on from NC_091553.1 coordinate 15,963,978, forward strand.
ACATCTATCTTAGAGGAAATAAAGTTTAGGCCGGAGCGTCTTCGGTAGACACAGTAGCATACTAAGAGGTTTCTTGCCATTATGTTTAAACAGAAAAGTCTTTAACCAGTGCGCCTTCTCAGTTATGACCTATGGATCAGAAACATGGACTACAACCAAAGTACTGCAGAGGAAACGAATGAGTGCCTAGAGACAGATGGAAAGGTTGATGCTGAGAATTAAGAGATCGGGTGAGGGCGACGTAGATCAGGGAACAGACAAAAGGAGAAATGGCAATGGCCAGGTCATATATTTCGGAGACAGAATGACAGATGGACGAAAAAAGTAACAGTCTGGGCTATAGATAACATAAAGAGGCCAGGATTCATTAGCGCAGGCAATAAGCTGCCCCAGGATGCCCGTAGATCCAGCGAAGAACCAGAAATTCGTCAGAGCAGGCCCCTGGATGCTATGGATAAAGCGCCGCCTGCCTGGACACCCGTAGATTAGGTCAAACTTCAGGAGCTCATCAGCACAGGTATCGGCTGCCCTCAGATGCCAGAAAGGAAACCCTTGCCCCGACGCCTGTAGACCTAGATGCAGGTTACAAGGACGCCTGGGCGAGCACTAACCCGAAAAGGACCTGGATGAGTTCTGCGAGGACGTGTGAACGAGTACACCGCCAAGTAATACCTGGTCGAGGTCTACGAGAAAGTCTCGACGATTCGAAGTCGAGGAGGACCTAGGTGAGACCTTCGAGATAACGTCTTGGACAGAGAAATTCACCGACGTCCAAGAGGAGGCCGACAGGGAGGAGCAACACGAGGATGAACAAGAACAAGAAAGCAAGGACAAGATAACCAGCAGATCAGGTCTGATGATAGGTCACCTTTGAGGCAAATCAAATGACGCCTCGAGGCCGAGGTATAAGTAGGTGGCCGAGGAATATAGCATACTGTATAACATAATGTATCATGCTAGCTCACAGACCACATGTCGACGGGTCAAATAAAAGGGCGACCCAGCTTGACCTCAGCCTCACTGTGACTCACCCTCTATGTGTGCCTTCTATATAGATACTGGTGGAGCAGAGTAATACACTTATATGGCTTCACTCTTTTATTCTTAAGAGTTAACACACGAGTTTGAATAGAACACGATAAGTCTGGCCAATGCTGGGTGGAACCGCGACCTGCAAACGGGAAGCCTGTTCTTCACGTTTTTTTTTTTTTTTTTTTTTTAAGCTTCTACGCTTCCTTCCATGAAGGGAGACCCTTATCAAGAAAGCATCGACTCACAGCTCGATCTGAAGCGCTAACTCCAGGCGATTGCTATTCTTGAAGAAGGGGAGAACTGCTGGCACTTCGATT
>NC_091553.1:16020326-16022826 GCF_042767895.1 Penaeus vannamei
TAAACGTAGAATACCATAACGCTAAACTAAAATTATTCGATAATATCGCAAATAATTTATGCCAGATTTTAGACGAAATCGACCACCCTTGCAACAAAGTCTCTGTGTACCCCATCCAGTAAACCTAGGGTTTTGAATTGTCACGAATTTTTGATAAATCGTGGTCTTAAAATAATGCCATTTCAAATCAGTGTCTGAATTACCTTTTTAAACTTTCAAACCTTTTTTAGAATCGGACAAGTCTTCGTAGCTATATGCTTTGTGACCCTGTGTGTCAAGTTTCAAGCGATTTGAATGGCCTGTTGAGTACCCATTCCATTGTACCTACTAGTACTACGAAATCCTTATTTGGAAAAGCAAGCTTTTATCATAATAAACAGAAAATGCCGGAAAAAACGATTACTAGTAGGTCAAACAATAAGATCCATGCGATTTTGGTAAAGCAGTATATCAATAAACAGCAGCACAGGATGTTATTGATGTAGATACAAGGTGAAGTGAGTTCACTAATATTTTCTCCCGCAATTTTTCTCGAGCAGGTTTGCTCTTATTCAAATGCTCAAATTTTCCAAGTAATTGTGACCAATTCTGGAAGTAAGTAGTTTCAACAATACGCCAAATACTTAATCCCAAAGTTAATCCATCAGATTATAATGGAAACTTTTAGAAAAGTCGATTTCTTTTGTCAAAAGGATTACAGTAACCTTAAGCAGATACATGTTTTATGGTAAAAATTTCATGAGAACCTTGAAGGACAAAAATTGATAACAGTTTAGTTCTTTAAACATTTACGAAGTGTAAATCTATGTAAATGCCCTTGAAAACTTTTGGGATTCCTCAAAATACGTAAATCCCTATCAAATCTAACTAGATATCTGGAAATCCTGGTAATTTTGGGGGGTTGATTTCAGAAATCCTGAATATCTCTTAATTTTTTGGGGGGTAATGAAATGTCTCACGACCTCAACCATGCCAATATTATAGTATATTAACTATTACCATTATGATGAAATTTCACAAATATATGAAATACACATCGGATATAACCTGAAAGATAAATATTATCTGATGCTTATGCCAAAAAAGTAATAATAATAAATAAATAAATAAATAATAAATATAAAGAAAAACTGAATAAACATGTGGCGTGGAGGGAGACAATAGACGCATATTCCAAACAGCTGATCGCATTGGCGATAACAAAACAGAAACGTAAAGAAACTAATAAAAGCACGATTACTATTTATATCTGCACACTTTCAAGCGAACAAAACAATAATGAATTGGAAATAGATTTTTCACTTTCGCATCTTTCACACAACGTTCATATTTACGTACGAACAGTATATATGTTTTTATCAGTCTGCCTATCTTTCTATCTATATGTACATGTAATACATACATCTAAAGTACATACATACATGTTTATGTACATTCATTTTTTTTTGTCCTTGTATTTATCACTACACAAACACACACACACACATACATTATATGTATATATACATATATAGATAGATAGATAGGTAGATGTGTGTGTGTATGTGTGTATTTATCACTACACAAACACACACACACAAACACATACATTATATGTATATATACATATATAGATAGATAGATAGGTAGATGTGTGTGTGTATGTGTGTATTGAATAAAACTTTTAACATACAAATATATCGTGACAGAATCACAAGACGAAATCAGTTAATCGATTGCATGAAATTCCCTGTTCAACATCCACGTCACCATAGCTCATTATTGCCAAAAAAAAAAAAAAAAAACGTTTTCTGGTGGCACAGAGTCTGTTTTCAGCGCATCTTGATCTCTATGCCTTATTTTGTGAGGTATTCATGCATGTTTAAGAACTGTCGTTAAGAATAAGCAACTGCATACTTTTCCAGCAGAATGGGAAGATGAAATAAGTCAGCTGAGCGCCTCATTTGCCATTGCGATGACTGCTACGACTTCCCTCGGGATCCCGTAAATGTTTCGTTACAAGCAAGTGTGTTTATGGCCTCGTAAATGGTTTGAAAATGTGCTCGGTGTGAGAGCGTCGCTTGATTTACGATTGAAACAAGCACTAAAGGATCTCGTTAGGTCCTTTGCCAAACCCGGCCCCGCGATCGCAATACCACACGTATTGGTGAGAATAAGGCATTGATGTATTTGTGATTTGTCTCAGGCCTTCGGGAGGATTTTAAACTTTATCCGTGCCACTTCGGTACTTTTTTACTGAATGGAAAGGGAAGAAATACGCATTATGATACAGAAAGACAAAACATGAACGAACGCTTTCATTGGCACCGTCTATACAATTAACAAGTTTATAGATAGGCCCCTTCTGAGATTTATTACAAAGAATAAATTAGCATAGAAACACGAGTATGTAAGACCGCTGCTGTAATTGCATTCACGATTATAAACAAAAGGCTAATTAAAGAATACATCAAATCCGTGTGAATATGAATATCTCGCTTATTAAATCATGTACACGTTC
>NC_091553.1:16030326-16035326 GCF_042767895.1 Penaeus vannamei
CCGCTGCCGCTAGTTTTTTTTTTTTTTTCAGGCAAGTTCTTTTGGTTCAGGATCATCGCATTTGACTTGGAGATGATTTTAAAGTGTGGATCGTTGACTTACCTAGAGCATGGTCACGGGTGGCACAGGACACCCATACACTGCAGACTTCACGTTCAAACCAGCAAAGATGTCCTCTTGATGTCCTCTTTTCACAACCATAATATTATTTCTATTCTTATTGTAGTCGCAATTATTATTATTATTAGTAGTAGTAGTAGTAGTATTTGTATTAACCCTTTTGAACGTCCTCCTTGGACAAAGGGTTAACCTATTTCTACAAACCTACTATCAATACCATTGTCATTATTATTATTGCTATTATTATTATTATTATTAATTCAATTATTAGTATTATAATTATTAATACTATCCTTTCTACAACTCTACTAAAATGAGAAGTTTTGCGATCCTTACCTGCATTACCTCGAGGATTACAGTCAGATTATAAAATGGATGACTCTCTATGTCAGAATGGAAGTAATGAAGGTTTAACTAATTTATTATATACTACAGGTATATATGCTCTAGCGCTCTATTCCTTTGATAATAATTTCGAAGCATTTGATAGGATTTATTACATATATCTGTTATCTTACTGATTATGATACGAAAATCCACCTTGTGATTATATTTTAATTCCAGTATAATTCCCTCCACTCAGTTCAGCTTATTCTTCTTCAACATTGCTAATAGCCGTTTAAGTTTTTAATGAACGATTTTTACAAAAGAATATGAAAATAATGATAATAACATTCTGTGATACTAAACCTACAGTCAGCATTCAACATGTGTATTAAGTGCCTGGATATACGTGATAAAAAATGGTTCTGGCTTAAATAATGGTGTTGCTGTGTATATTGAAAAAAATGCTTTTTTGTGTTCCCATATTGATAGTCACTGACTGCACAGAATCTTTATATAGTGAGATCAAATAGAAGACAAAACCTGATCTCTGAACCCTGTACAGATAACCAGGTCCAGATTTCATATATATCTTCTCAGAAATGCACTGCAAAAATCTTAACGAAATTTTTCCTGGAATTTGACCTAACAAGCACAATACTGAATCCAACTCAAGATTTTCATATTCATGCAAATTCAAATTAATTTCATTTCTCTGTTGTCTTAGAGCAATACTGCATATTTTATAAAGTAAATGAAAGTTTAATTGTAAAATATTTATGTCTTAGGGGTATTTTGAAGTCTCAAGGGAGACTTCAACATTTATTCTTGATTCAGTCAAGAAGCTGGATTTCCGTACTATATGTACCTGATTAATTAGACAAATTAAAGTGTCACCAGAATATTATATAATATTTATTCATAAGTGATAATTACAAGCGTTCAGGAAGATGAAATAAAGGAGATCAGGTAAAGTAATGTCAAGTGTATGATGCACAAAATGGCAAGTGTATGTTGTACAAACATAACTCTCTTCGTCGAAGAAGATGCAGATGAACTGAGTAGTACTGACGTAAAGTTTGTGATGTACTTTAGATGATTCATTACAATTGAAGCTGAATATAACGGAGGCAGTAATCATGTCGTATTTATGAATTCCACTAATTAATATATCATTGGTAATTACTTAGTCATCACACTAAACCATTCATTCATCGCTGAATTATTTGATGCAAAATGTTTGAGCAGCTATACATTTTTTTTCTTTCATTTTTTAGCAGTTTGTGTGTGAAATATGAGTCGTCATACTCTGCCAGTCATTTCTCCATTCTTATTTATTGTGCATGAAGTAGAATTTTAATGATATTTAAAATTTCTTATGTCTTCTTCGTTAAGCATGCTCATATCCATCATATGACTTCCTATTGTGTAACATAATTGTGGTAAAGTATAAAGAGCAGTTCAAAAGTAGTGTCGTTATGAACAACACTAAGGACAACCAGATCAAAATTTTAGATAGGGTTCATGAAAAGATAAAGAGATGCACAGCATGACCTTTACGCAAGAAAAATCTAGCGCGTTACACATACTGTAGGTTCGACGATGATGATGATGATGATGAAAATAATAATAATATTGTTAAAAATAGCAATAATAACAGTAATGATAATTATAATAACAAAAATAATGATAATGATATTAATAGTAATGTTAATGATAATAGTAATGATGTTGATAATAGTAATAATAATTTTGCCTTTATTTTCCATTTCAATTATTATTATTTTCATATGACAATGACTAATGTTTGTATCATTATAACAATTGTTATTAATTTTATTTAGTGGTATAAGTAGTGGTATCATTATTATCATCACTTTTAATATTTTCATCATTATTGTTATCATTATTATCATTAATGTGATTATCATTATCGTTAATATTTATTAGCATTGATAGTAGTAATATCAAAATTTTCATTATAATTATCATTGTCATTATTATTGTTCTCACTATCCTGATCACTATTAGCATTATTGTAATCATCATAATTCTTGGCAATATAATATTTTATTGCAACAACACCAATAACAATATCTTTAGCATTAATAAGGATTTATGGACAAGTTAAATACCGAAATATGAAATGACGAATAATCTGGAAGGATGTTTATTTGAAATATGAAACATTCATTTGATAAAGCATCGTGATGACCCTCTCTCCTGTGATTTATAGCATATATATCCCCTGAAAGTATTTCCAGTAAATACAAGCAAGGGTGGTGCCTGACATATATGGTGCTTGTTATACCAATATATTGCTTATAAATCTGATAAAATATTGCAGTTTATCATATTCTTGCGTAGAGGAAGCAAGATGATCGCCTTATTGATTTGATCCTTCTTAGCTTTTCCAAAATCATCTTTTACTCAATAAATTCAAGGTCAATTTTCTCTTCGTGTATTCTTATAACCATCGTGAATCACTCTTACGTTGTGAAGTAATGTATGTTGATTAATAAAACATGAGCACTTTTCGTTTGATATATCTCGAGTATTTATTTAAATTTTCCAGATTCAAGTGAGGCGTTGGAACAACATTAGCTGTACCACACACACACACACACACACGCACGCACGCACACGCACACGCACACGCACACGCACACGTACACGTACACGCACACGCACACATACACATATATATATAGTGCGTGTGTGTGTGTGTGTGTGTGTGTGTGTGTGTGTGTGTGTGTGTGTGTGTGTGTGTGTGTGTGTGTGTGTGTGTGTGTGTGTGTGTGTGTGTGAGTGTGAGTGTGAGTGTGTGTGTGAGTGTGTGTGTGTGTGCATTGTCAAAGACCTGCAATTCAGGATTTCATAAGAAGCGCAGTAATCGTAACATAATATCCTATAGCGTTATATAAAAACGGGATGAAGAGAATGGCCCAACTCTTGCCAACTCGCATCCTGCACAAAATTCCTCTTGGATAAATATATCCTGGGTTTGAAGTTATTAAGTCCCCAGTCAGAAGAATGTAGGAAAAAATGTCATGAGACAGTTTTTGATAATGATTTGCCAATACACTCTGCAAACACGAGTAATAACGTCATCCATGTAATGTTTGATTAATACTTAAAATAATTTTTACAAACTTTCTGAGATTTTGGGGAAAATCTTAAGTAATACCAAGATTCCTATTTCGCTGGGAGAAGGAAATGGCAGAGATCATTTTATTTATTTTTATTTATTTATTTATTTATTTTCTTTTATTTTTTATTTTTTGCTACCGAACGCTATGGAAAACGCAAATAAGAAATGCGTATTTATTTCGAAGTAAATGAAATGAGTGACTCGACTGCGTCACTGACCCTCTCCTCTTGGTATTCGAAGACGCCGCTCTGTGATTCCTGGCTTCCACCCTTTCCCTCCACTGTAAATCGTGCAGGTTGGCGTCGGGTCCTGCAACGAGCCAGTTGTTATGGTTGCGAACAGATTCCTTAACAACTTCATAACATGCATTGCTAGCTTTTCGCGTGCGCTGAAACAGTTGGCGAGTGCGAATGATGACTGCCAATTAACCCGCGATAGCTACAGTGAACAGCAGCGAACCGTAATAATGGCGAGGTGATATCACGCCGTAAGCATAACATGCGTGTCCGGTGCAGCGGGAGTGTAGCGTGTATTAAACTTGTAAGTAATGCGTCACGTATTATAGTGTTACTCTTAAGTATCATGTCAAGTACTTTATATATTTCAACGTTCTCTGTTCTGCGTGCATTTCATTGTTTAATGTTAGACATCTAAGATGCTGCACTTTGTTAATATGTTCATGTTACCCAATATGTTAATTTGTTTTTAATACCTTTATCCCATGCGATTTATCTGACCCTAATATTTGTTATGGTAAAGCAACTGAACGAAAAGTTATTAACATCCAAATATAACTCTACCTTCTAAGAAAGAGCAAGATAATACGCGGTTTTTGATAGACACCGAATGACAGTCTCTAATTCGGCCAAATTGCCAGCAACTGCCTGTTCTGTTCAGAGTACTGCTACACATAGGGGTAAAGACCTCATGTCGCATGCTCGTTTCCTTTGAGTTTTGTTTCATTCCACTACGTTCATCATGAAGTCCAAGGAGTCGCAACAACCATATCATAACCGGGACCATGCTTTGCTCAATGGGCCTTTGTAAATAAAAAGAAAAATATATCAATAAAATGAAATAAAAAATATTAAGGTATTATTTAAGGATGAGATCCTTTTTTTTCGTTCTTGCTGACCGGGCTCTCAGATGAGCAAATTCATTTGGATAGATACATAATTATACAAAGATATTATCAAAAGAACGAAATGAAAAAATAGAACCTAAAGGCGAAACTCAAAGAGAAAAAGTCATGCAATAGAAGTGGGTTTCCTTTAAAAAGGTCTTTGGTGTTTGAAGAAGATTAATAAGTAAAAAAATAATTAAAGATCACAGGAGAGAGTAGAAAGTGCAATGCCGAACAATAAATGAACTTCTTATCAAAAGATCGAGTAAAAGAGACAAACTA
>NC_091553.1:16040326-16042826 GCF_042767895.1 Penaeus vannamei
TAATCAAAATGACTAATGATATAAAACATTCAATCATTTTGCGAATCACAATGCGACCAGCCGGGCTTTTGATGCTCTTCTCCCGGGGTTTGCAGCTTGCTTTGTAAAGAATGCCTATCGAATTTACAAAGGCAAAAATGATAGATATCTGGGGGGGGGGGGTACGCTTAGGAATCTAATCCTCGGTAAATCTATTAACAACATGAAGTCACCTGCTTAATTTGAAGAATTTTCACTTCATCCAATTCGTTTAAAAAATAATAATTAAATACCTCTTCGATTACTAATCTGCCTATTTTTAACCATAATGTTTTTTCTTAGGGAATGAATGAAATACATTGGGAGTGCAGACGTCCATATTTCGGAGAGCCCTGTTATTACGTGATACACTAAATAATTAAGTAAACAAACAAAAAAAGCAAATCAAATATTTTGCATGGTATTGTACGTAGAAGCAAATGGCCATACCATCTATTTTCCTTGCTTGAATATAATGCTCCTTTAAACCGTATCTCTCTTCATGGAAGGTTAGCTTGGTGCAAAATTATTCAAGGCTATTGTGACCAAGGGTCCTGATCTCGCTTCTTCATTCAGATATGTATTATGAATGAATAAATTGATGCAAATGCTTAAATTGAGAGGCCTATTGGCTATAGCTCTTGTACATTTCCTTTAAATCAATGCATAGTTTAAAACTGTGTTCTTCGTGGTCCTAGCTGGCTACAAGGTAATTCGAAAATATACATTGTACTTATACTGGTATTGCACATATTACAATTTCTTATGCAGATGCCTTTGAGTTCCTAACACTGTTGCACCCTGTGAATATATGACACAGTGTTTAATTAAACCAAGCATCGAAACGGTTGGTAATATTGATATGTGGTTAATGAAATTAATAAACCAACACCAGAAATTACATTCAATACGTGTGTCGCCATACAAACTACCAATGATAATTCAGAATTGACATATAATAGTAAATCATAAACACATTCTTTAAACATGATACCGTTAATGTATCCATGCAGTATAGCTGAAGCAATACTGCATGTAAAGGGAAAACAATATTTATGATTATCGCTCAAACATAAGACAGAAGATACTTAACATAACACGTTTCTAATATTTATGTGTGACCAATGGTAAGTGTATACTTATAATGGAAATATATACTATCCTTGGCTTTCATATAAATCAGGGAAAGCAGAGACATGTGAAAAGGGAGAGACAGGGACAGAGGCAGGCAGAGGCAGACACAGACACAGGCACAAAGGAGCAGGGACAGAGAGCAAATGAGAGAACTAACATCAACGCCACTTCTCGTTCTCCTGCCATTGTTACTGCTATAAATGTTCTGGTTTATCACCATTTAGCGTATTATTGTAAAGTTTTCATTATCTTCATCAGTATGATAGTTTTTCGATCAGTCCTCCTGTTATAAGGATGCAAAAACACACATTATAGAAATTTCTGTTCGCGTTGATTTACAATTTTAGAAAGAGAAAGAGAGAAAATCATAATAAGAATGATAATGATGATAACGAAGTTTACATCAGTTAATTATTTAACTGGTGTTGCACTGTATATGAAGAAGAATAAATTCATAGTGACACAAGGATATATTTACATAAAACTTCTATTAAGACATTCACTCATATATGTCGTAAAATAACAGGATGAGTGAGGTAACTGGCTAAAATTACAATGCGCATCATTGAAAAGTATGAATAAAAAACAGTAACATAGGGCATTAGCATTAGTTACTAAAATATGGGGACATGACAACACGCTGACTGGATTAAAATAATCCCAAAGCAATACTGATGTTATTTTAACAGTCAAGTAGATTATCGTTGATAACTTACCGTAGTAGAAACTCTCTATCTCTTCATTCTAAATCTAAAAAGAGATAGATTACCTGTATTCCTAACTTCTTGAGGAGTCGTATTTCAGGGATGAGGGCCTCATACCATTAACATTTTCTCTTCGGATTAATCGAAATGAACAGGTTATTATTTTGTCTCTTAACTATACCAATAATGGAAAAAAATGAAAGTTAAAAAGAGGGAGAAAGAGAAAGAGACATAGAAATAGTAATAACGTAAGAAAGAGAAAAACATACTTCCAGTCAGACCCTCCTCGATGGCCATTAAGCCTGGCTGAGGCCCCATGTTAAATGCTTCCTTCCGAATAGCATAATAGAGTACTCCGGTGCTCACAATAGACTTGGAGATTAAGACTCTCCTAATGTTTAGTGTTTTGAGAAACTTTTTTGTCCATACAATATACTTATGAAAGCAGATGTAAATATCAATGAATGTTTAGAACATAAATGTAATACAAATGAAAGCAGCACAAATGAAGATAAATTACGGTCCCTAGTTTTCCTAAGACACAAATGCCCCATGATCGCAAACATGCATTCCCATTCGTCTTCCACATGCCTTACTCCGCCGTAATGAAGCTGAATGGTCTACTTTCAAGGCATTTGGCTCTG
>NC_091553.1:16060326-16062826 GCF_042767895.1 Penaeus vannamei
GTGTGTGTGTGTGTGTGTGTGTGTATATGTATATATATATATATATATATATATATATATATATATATATATATATATATATATATATACATATATATCGGGTAAGAATTTTTATTTACAAAATATCACGATTTTTCTACTGAATTTTACTAAATTTCCTGCAGTCAATCTTGTCAATATCAGTTCTAAGACAAATTACATTACGTTTGTATCGCCGCCACCACCCGGGACTTAAATCACTGGGTATCCTACATGGGTAGCTTAGCTTTGTAGTTATGGCCATGGTTGCTCATTTTTTCCTTCTATATACAAAAAAAGGCTTTAATGTTGGTCAACAAAATCCCTGCTAAACTGAAAATTTATTGAAAGTATAAAATATATAATATAAAAAGGGCAAGTACAATATAAGTACAGAGAATAATAAATAGAACAAGAAAAAAAAAGATTTCACGGAGTAATAAATATAGGAGATATTATATTCATTACCTGCCTTAGTCTCTGCAAAAGGAACAATGGTTAATCTTTTAATAATTAGCCTTTACCAGAATGAACCAAAACTCCAGAATTTAAATTTGCATTGACTGCTGAGTTGGAGATGAATGGTAACACAAAATACACAGACCCCAAATAAAAGTTTGCATAATTTATAGGAACCCTTTTCCTTTCAACCACACACAAGAATACAGCCTCTTACTAAATACTTATTCTTTCGGTATCACCTATGGCGTGTCTCTGACCCCTCCTCAGTTCTCTTCTTATTCACAGATATTACACCCAATTTATGGCATTCTCCAATATTAATGATCATAATTGCACAGTTCTAAACCCATTGTCTCCATGAAGAAGCAACGTGTTAACTGACATGTGTCGTTCTTGACTATTCTCTCAATAAAATACAACCATCCAACCATATTCTATCCATCAATGCTTTGCAAAACTAAATATTACAAATGTATCTATGCGTTTTAAACACTGAATTTTACTATATTCAAATAAATTTCATAACATAATGGTTTGGTAACATGAACATTGTTCAACAGAAATTGTAATTGCGTATATAACATAATCTAATTCAAATGGCGAATCAAAGATTTCAATATATATATATGTGTGTGTGTGTGTTTGTGTGGTAATATTGTTTTACAATATATATATATATATATATATATATATATATATATATATATATATATATATATATTGTACGAATGCTGTATAAATATATTTTCATTTTCTTTTACACATTTACATATTTCTTTCTTCCGTAGCATACATATAGCGCGTTTTTACACGAGATTTATCACCTCCCTCCCCCCGCACTGACACATCCTCCAGTTATTCCCGCAAATCACAGGCAAACTCCATGCACCAGCAGCTTTGTATATGAACGAGGATAATAACGACCAGGGTACTGAGCGAGTTTGCCAAGTCGGCGTTGCTGTCAGCATTTTTTATCGTATATTCAGTGCTGAACAATGACAGTTGTTTTGGCGATAAACAGAGAGGAATATGTGATTCTTTTTGTTATAGTTTTGTATTTTGATAAATGTTTGCGTAGTTTGTTTTCTATGTATGAATGGATGGGTTTATTAATGGTAATTTGAAGAAGTAATGCTTAGCTGTCGTTCAGTCCTACAAATACATCGTTTCTTTTCCTGAAACGTATGTTCATCAGAAAATAGTATTGGGTGCATGACTGAAGCTAAAATGAGTTACATATTTTCGTTTACGGTATGAATTACATTTGCGATTTTTTCTATCTGCGAATATACATGGCATCCCTGGAACATTTGTTTAAATATACTTACTGTGACAATGGGTTGAAGAAATATAAAACATCAATGTCAAAGCTGCTGAAAACCCGACCATTGTATTTCCTGTGAAAAAAGATTAATGGAAATAAGTACTCGAAGCAAAACACTATTTACTCATGATAAATTTTAATTAATTTTCACCTGACATCAGACAAATGGTATAGACACGAGCAGGTGATATATATACATACTCTCTTGCAAACCTAATATTTATATTTTTCCAGCCGATGAAATATTATTGCAGTAGAGTCAATGATATAATTAAGGTCGGAACTCCCCCCAAAATTGCTCTAATTTAACCCAATTAAAACCATATGCAAATCCAAATAGTTGTAACATCGTATTGATTTGTCTGAATGCAATAAACGAATCTCATTCATCCATTTCGAGTTTTATTTGCCGTTCGAATGGCTGATACAACAAACTGACAAATGAAAGAGAAAAAAAAGTAGAATTCCATTAGGCTTGTTACCGGGAAAGTCATTAACAAGGCTGTCTCCGATGCAAAAGTGCTTGCGGGTGTGACTGGCTCGTCTGCTTGATGTTCCCGTCGACAGCAACTCGACGAGGTTATGCGTCCTGGGAATTGGCGAGGGCGGCTAAGTGAGTTAGCGAGATTGGTTATGAATTGGTTTTTGCTTTTTGGGCTCTGGGTCTACTCGTCTTTTGCCTCTTCGTGTTAGCAC
>NC_091553.1:16080326-16082826 GCF_042767895.1 Penaeus vannamei
GGTTATCGAAATGCTACAAAAGGGCCTTTTCTTTTTTTGTATATATTTTCCCTGTTTACACCTTGAAATGAACACAATAGATCTATTTTTTTCTTTTCGTCACTGACATACATCAGGTGTCCTTAAATAATGCAGAACCTTAATGTACCTCGTTTGTACGTGTGTGCGTGTCTCCGGAAAACCCACTCTCTCAAGTCACTTGCTTGGCTTTTAGAGCACTCGCCATCAGGATTCAAATAGCTCATCCGTGAGTTAAGGCACTGAGAGCTAAACATTTTAATTAAAGCGTACAACGTCAGCGGTACTTTTTGTACTCTTCTGAGCAATGATTCTAACTTATTTGCATGTTGATGCTCTACAACTTAAGTGATGGCCCATTGCAAGGGTAAACAATAGGTTTCATTACTCATTTTTGCATAGTTTCGTTTTGAAATGGTCCTATTGAGAATTTAATTTATTCTAGCGTATTCCTCGGCTATGGCGCTCCAGTCTCTTGAGTAAACATTATGATCCTTGGAAGACAAATTGAGGATGAAGGATTTCTTTATTTATTAGTTCAAAGAAATTTATGCCTGTGTATATATGCTTGTGTGTGTGTGTGTGTGTGTGTGTGTGTGTGTGTGTGTGTGTGTGTGTGTGTGTGTGTGTGTGTGTGTGTGTGTGTGTGTGTGTGTGTGTGTGTGTGTGTGTGTGTGTGTGTGTGTGTGTTTTGGGTGTGGTAGCAGGTATGATTTAATCAAAGCAGACAATAAACTCAACTTCCCTTCCTAAAACATGTATCTGTCAAGCCTGGATTTTCCATGTACTCTAAAGCAAATTCCAGAGACCTGGGTTTCATTTGCAGTTCCGAAAAAGGGGGAGACCTATCCACAGCACTGTTAAAATACAGAAGTTTAGGCTTTAAGCGGATCCTTTCTAAACTTTCTTTCTTTCTATAAAAAGTGGTGGAAAAAAAATATTTTGGTGGAAGGGAAAGGGAATAAATCCCAAACTTTTCTCAACATTTTCGAAACCAAATTGACCATCAGAAGGGGCATGGGAGGCTGTGCGGAGAAATGTCATCTTGTCTGTATGTGCACGCACGCACGCGCGCGCACACACACACAAACACATACACATATACATACATATGTATATACATATACATATATATTTATATAAGATATATGTATTTATTTATGTATATTGTGTGTATATGTGTGTGTGTGTGTGTGTGTGTGTGTGTGTGTGTGTGTGTGTGTGTGTGTGTGTGTGTACTTATACACACACATATACCTCAGCTTGGAGATCGCCTCCCTGACTTCAGTTGAGGAATGTGGATCCTCACGCAATAGTAGGTATGTCTTTCTCACAAGGGAACGATGCAATTCTGATCCCCTGTCAGCAGAGTTGCTTCCAGTTTCTCCTGTGAGATAATATTCTGTCTTTGGGGCACTAGCCAGTGGTTTCGAGCTACATCAACTTTCTGGGGCTCGAAGGTATTTCAAAGCACTATAGCGTCCGTCAGGTTGCAAAGTGCTGCGAAACAACCAGAGATAGAGATAGCCTAAGCAAATCCCCGGGAACCTTCCCCATTCCTCAAACTGTCCACATGATACAACCTAGGGTGACCGTTGGAATTTCACTGGAAATCCGGAAATCTACACTAAATTCCAAGAATCCTAAAATCTCGCAAATGTTTTGCATCTTTCTTTTTTCCTTTTAATCTGAAAAGGGGCTGTGTACTTTGACAAAGACCTGAGCAGTTGAAGGGCGAAATGCCTTGTGCCAACCATGATAAATAGTATTGTCTTACAATAATGCTATTCTGAATTAAAGATAAAGTATGAAATGCCTCTTTTAACTTATAAACCTTTATAAAAATCGGACTAGTGTATTGATCAAAAATCACTGAAACAGTTTCGTAGTTATATGCCAAGTTTCAAACGATTTGATTTGCCTTTTGGGTATACTCTGATTTTTAGTACCTACCCGTACTAAAATAGCAGCACAGGATGTTATAAATGTAGCTGCAGGGCAATTTTTCAAAAATTTAAAATGCTGAAATTTCCAAGTAATTGTGACTATTTCTGGAAGTGTAATACTCAAATAGTTAATCCCGAGGTTAATCCATCAAGTTATGACGAAAATGAAAAATCGAGAATCATATTTTATGGCAAATTATTGCATGCCATATAATAAAAAACGATAAAAGCTTAGCTTTTCAAACATTTACGGTGACTTTATGCTTTTAAATGCTTTTGAAAACTTTGGAAATCCCTCTAAATTCGGAAATCACTTAAATCGAGAATCCCAAATATGTCTGAAAATCTGTAATTTCCGGTAAAAAGAAATCTCAGACGCTATTTTGGCTAATGAAATGCCCCTCACAGTGTTCTTTGCCGAATTGGCCCCTTGCTTCTACAGATTGTTGGGACAAAGGAGTTGTTCACTATTCTTGGCTGGACATCTCGGCCGGTGTTTGATGCAGTAGTTTTCCTAAGGAGCATCTCCCAGTGCT
>NC_091553.1:16095326-16097826 GCF_042767895.1 Penaeus vannamei
GTTTCAATCGATCGCAAAGTGTATCAATATGGGAACAAGAAATTAAGTCGGATGGCAGGTAGAAAAAGTGAAATGTGATAAATATAGTGTTAAAAATTGGATGAGACACACAAAAGTCCTCATGCTTGTATCTTTCCAACTATGAGAAATGGATAAGTGATAACAGCACAGGGCGTGACTGGATGAGCCCCATATCGAAAATAAATGGATTCTCAGTGACGGAGACTGTGGACTAGGTCTCGGAGTAGCGTCCAGTAGCCATGGTCTTTTTGGTGGCTCATCCCGGGTAAGCCCTTTTGAAGTAATTTAGTGTACTATCGCTATGGAGCATGGTGAACAGTAATTAAAAATGGAAAACAGTAACATAATTAGAGTTAAGAAGAAAGAAAGTGAAGATTTTTATGTACATATACTGAAATAACTTGATTATTAAATTTAATTAATGTGACAATCTTGTGTTAGATGTATCTTTACTAACATTTAATGGAAATAGTTAGGTTAGTTTATAGGTGTATTCAAATAACTAGGTGTTTTCTAAGATAGATGGCTCAATGGAAGTGTGCAGGTAGGAACAAGTCCTGTTGTTGTCCGACCAATCATTGATTTTTTGTCTATCACGTATTTGATTTTGTCATGATTATTAATTTTCTTGCTTATTGGTTGGTTAATGTAATAACATAGAAAGAGTTCAGTATGTGCTTATCAACATTAACTATTTGTTTATTCTCTAAAAATAATATTCATTTCACAGCATATGTCCATTTGATTTAAGTATTTGTTTTTCTTTTGATAATTATTCTTTTGTGTAATAATTGATTTATTAACTTATGAGATAAATAATTAATTGCTTTCAGAACTATTTCAATTGGTATGATAATATTTGGTTCATTAGAATATAACGCAATTTTGAGTGTTGTTGATTTTGTTTTCGTCAAGTTTCATGACATAATCATATAACAGTGAGTCATAACTCTCTAATTGTATGTCTTCATTTTTGTTTGATATAATCTTTGGTTTTGTGATTTTGTTACATTGCACTGATAATGAATTTTCAATTAATAAGTATTGATTTTCATAAAGATTTAACTCAATCCTTGAATTACACTAATTAATAGAATTAATATCGTCACTTTGAAATACAAATACATTGATAAGTTATTTAAGCATATAATTGATATTGAAAAGCATTTAACGAATGTTCTGGAATAGGGAGCCACAACATGAATGTGTGTGTGTGTGTGTGTGTGTGTGTGTGTGTGTGTGTGTGTGTGTGTGTGTGTGTGTGTGTGTGTGTGTGTGTGTGTGTGTGTGCGTGTGCGCGCTCGCGCGTGTGTGTGTGTTACATCTCCGAGCTCGTTTTAGAAAGTTGACGATATTATTAGAATTGGTGAAGACAAAAGTAAATCTAATTTGCGGATAATCATTTAGTTGTTTCCTGATTTCAGAGCTCATAATTCCCGAATAAGGTCTTTCGTAAGAGTAGAGTTAGTTTGTTGTGTTGAGAACATTTAACAAAGGAAGGTTTTAGTAATTTAATCAAACAAAACTATGGGTACCCATTAGTTACAACGAATTCTTTAAGAAAAATAATTTCGTAAAGAAAAATTGACCATTTGCTACACAAGTTACAAGGTCGAGTGATTAGAGTCTTGATGCCATTAATTTTTGTTTAATTATGGGATGTAACGGAAGATGTCCGAGGCTAGTGTAGGTTGACTTTCTGCAAATGTTTTTATAAGAGGCGGCAATATTATTGGTGACTAGCGTGTCCGTAAGTAGTAATTGATTATTGCTTTGCATCTCACAGGAAAATTTGATTCTCAGGTGTTTAGAGTTCAGAGATGTCAGGAGTAGATCCCCGTGTGATTGGTTATGGAAGAATTATCATCGATGTATCGACGATAATGGACGGGTTTAAACTCACCGGGAATTGTTCAAGCCTGCCATGTTCATGATGACAAAGGAATGCATTAGCGCAGAAAAGGCCTAATGGGAACCCTATCGCTCCACCGCCTGAATGGCTATATTATCATGAAATATGGAAAGCCAGAAATAACCTGCAGTTTCAAGTAATTTTTTGAAGTTAACTTTCGATTCGCCAAATACGTTGAATGCCGTTTAGATTGTTGACTATTGTCCGTAGTTTCATGAAGGGGAACGTAATTGAAGTGATTCAACATCAAAATTTGCCATGATAATGGATTGTTGATGTTGTTTCATTTGCAAAGGTAGTGGATTTTTCCATTGTGTACTAATTGGCAGATTTAGGAGACATGATAGGAACCAGAAATTTTGCATTGTTATAGTGGAAAGTACCATCCAAAGAAATAATAAGATTTAAAGGAATGTTACGTTTATGAACTGTGGGGGAATCCAGTCTCATTTATAGATATCTTAACGGTAAGGAGTAGTCTTTTTAATATGTCTTCCAGGTTTAACAGATGAGTTCATACTTCAGTAAGAATTCGTTAAAATTTTGTGCCGTCATTGTAAATATATA
>NC_091553.1:16112826-16115326 GCF_042767895.1 Penaeus vannamei
TCCAATCTGGGTATGTGCCTCTTTATATGCCTTTTTCTGTTTATATATATACATATATATATATATATATATATATATATATATATATATATATATATATATATATATATATATATATACATATATGTATGTATACATACATATATATATACATATATACATATACATAAATATATATATATATATATATATATATATATATATATATATATATATATATATATATGTGTGTGTGTGTGTGTGTGTGTGTGTGTGTGTGTGTGTGTGTGTGTGTTTGTGAGTGTGTGTGTGTGCGTTTGTGAGTGAGTGAGTGTGAGTGTGAGTGTGTGTGTGTGTGTGTGTGTGTGTGTGTGTGTATGGACTGCCTTCACCCTCAATATCACTATCCAAATTGTTGAACGTCTTGAGCCTCAGTCTCCGCATGCAGTCGTGCAAGAGCTTTGTTCTGCTCACAGGTGATGGCGCAACCTAGTTCGATTGCATTCCCCTTTTCTTATTTTGATTATCCGAAATGCTTTCAATTATTGTTTGTATAAAAAAAGAAAAAAAAACAGGTTATAAAATGATTTCACAAAGAGGGAAACCAAGATTCTTCATTATACGTAATTAAAAATAGTCGAAAAGTGATTAAATTTGCATCTTTCGCACAGGTAAGTTCCACCGCGGAATAGAACTTATCATTTATGGGATTGAACCGAATTAAAAATACCAGAAGCGTAAAGTGGGGTCGTTCTCATGGAATCGACCTTGATGAAAACAGAAAGTGCAGTGCGTTAGAAGCAAGTGTCCTTTGAACAAGAGCAAAACTGCCTCGCTATACCAATTAGCCACCGCCTGTGGTACACGTTATGCACGAAAAAAAGTCTCAATTGGCCACCCAGGATGACAATAATGATCAGTGTAATTATAATATTTGCAAGGATCGTGATATCATTAATGATGTTAAAGACTTTGATACTATAGTAACAACAATAAGAAGAAATAATGGTAATAATAATAATAATGATAATAATAATAATGAAAATGCATTTACCACCACCACTACTACTACTACTACTACTACTACTACTAATAATAGTAATAATAACAATAATAATAATAATAATGATAATAATAATGAATAATAATGATAATGATAATACTGTTAATGATAATAAATCATTATAGCAATAACAACAACAACAATAAGAATGATAATGTGAATAATAAATATAATAATGATGATAATAAAAATAAGAAAAAATAATGATAATGAATAATACTAAGGACAAACAATGATAACGACGAAAACTAGAACAACAAAATGTCAAAATCCGAAAAAGAAAAACAATAACTAGTCTTTACAACGGTATAATCATCATTATCGCAGATAAGCGAGAAAGAAAATATTTTCAACGATACTTTTAGCAATAGCTACTTCTATAAGTTTACAGTCACTTAATCTAGTGTTGTTTCTGCGTAAAGACGTATAGCAGAACATGCCAAGAAAACCCGAGTTTGCAAGACAAAATATTGCTAATTGGTTAGTTGCTGCTGTTTCCAACATCCAATATAATTCGCGGTGCAACAATAAATTGCAAGAAAAAATACCTTAATTGGTTTGTTCTCCCTTTGAAACCGAGTGTAATTCGTGTGGGATTGCGCATGATTTCCCTTCACGGAATGCACGGGGAGCAAAACGTGCGAATAATTATTGAAAAGTTGGTAAATATGCAGGTGAAAAATGTGAATGTTTAAGAAATGTTGCAAAGAGGTAAACAAGTATGTAAATGGCACATATAAAATTGCGCAAGCACGCACAATCGCACGCTTGTAACCGCATACGCAGTCAAACATATATAGATGGAAACAAAGAAGGCTAATTTGTGTAATTTGATTAATTGATTGACTGAGTGTTTGATTGACTGATTGATTGACTTTGATTGATTAACTGACTGACTGGTTGACTAATTAATTGATTGACTAAGTGACTGACAGATTGATTGATTGACTGATCAACTGACCGTCTGTTTCTCTCTCCTCTCTCCCTGCACCCACCCTTCTCTTTCTCTCTCTCTCCTCTTCCTACTCCCTGCCTGTTTATCGCCCTCCCTCTCTCCCTGCTTATTCCCAGTCCACGTGTATCTCCGCAATACCGCACAGGAATTACAAACTTTTTTAATACCCTTTTTTACCGCCCTTTTAAGAATAACAAGGGTAGGTGTCGGGAAATATAAAAGCCAATAAAAAACTACGTAACTAACCCATTTGCGGACTAATATTAGGTTGCATAAATGCCGGCAGAATAAAATTGGGTTTTGCATCCATATTTCCCGCAGGTTATGGCGAAGAGAGCAGCATTTTCGTAATGTTATACCGGCGTTATGGTAATGCCTGCGATATCGCTCATGTGTGCATCTCTTTCCGTCCTTAATAGTATTTGTTTTTCGCTCTCGGCTGCAGTCTTGATTAAGAGAGAGGAGGAGACGAAGAGAGGGAGTGGGATCAGGGAAAAGAAAAT
>NC_091553.1:16120326-16125326 GCF_042767895.1 Penaeus vannamei
ATAAATATTTCATGAAATCCTGAGGTCTTACAGCAATATTTCTTGTGAGTCAAGAGGGCAATGTATATATATATATATATATATATATATATATATATATATATATATATATATATATATATATATAATTTATTTATTTATTTATTTATTTACATCTGTATGTGTGTGTGTGTGTGTTTATTGGAACATCGGCTTCGCGCTTTCTACAGTTCTAAAGGCTCCTCGAAATCCCTGTTGAGACCACGGAAGAACGGTAATGAAAATATTCTAACATTTCGAAACATCGGAGGTTTGCCCTTCTTTTTATCATGAATATCATCTTGGCATGACATAAAATGTGTACATAATTGATTGTCTTCTACACATGAGTGTGTTGTCTATGTATAACATATGAATTGAACTCGCTGTCAGTCCGCGCGGTTCCGAGACAGACACACAATAAGGCTTTTTCCCCCTTTTCCCTCTCTCCTTTTCCCTCTCTCCTTTCCCCCCGATGTCGTCCCCTCATCAGCGCGTCCTGAAATGAGAGAAGCAACGGGAATTACGTGTGAAATGCAACCTCAAGCGAGACAGTGCTGTTAATGTCTCATTTGCATACCCACCAATTAGCCTGTCAGTAAAGAGAATATTATCAGTTTAATTTCCATAGTTAATCAGTAAAAGATAAAGTGGAATGGAAAATAGAAATCATTAACTTGCGTCGCAGGCGTGAATAAAAAGTATTAGTAAATTTTCCGTTTCAGCATTAAGTCAAGAACCATAGTTTTGCTTAGTACTAAATATTTCACACTAAAGAATTAGTTAACGTTGATATCATTTCTTGTGATGTTACTGATTATAACAGAAACGCCAATAATAAAAACAACAACAACAGTAATGATAATGATGATGACGTTATAGAAGTATAATTATAATCATAATTACTTTTATTATCATTATCATCTTTATTATTGCTTTCATTATGATCATTATCACCATCATTATTATTAATGCTGTTATTGTTATCATTATTATTATTGTTATTGTTATTATGATTATAATTAGTAGTATTGTTGTTGTTGTTGCAATAACAATGATATAGACAGCAATGATAATGAGACAGATAATAATGCTGATAATAATCATAATAATCATAATAATGATGATAATTATAAAAATAACAATAACAAATGTCTAAAATCGTTATTATCATCATCTCCACCATTGTCATCATCACATCATGATAATGATCTTATGATGACTAATGATGATGAATGGTAATGGTCCTAATATTACATAATCTAATACTATAGATTTTAATTATCGGTAAATATATATATATATATATATATATATATATATATATATATATATATATATATATATGTGTGTGTGTGTGTGTGTGTGTGTGTGTGTGTGTGTGTGTGTGTGTGTGTGTGTGTGTATAATATGTATGTATATGTATATATATATTTTATATATATATATATATATATATATATATATATATATATATATATTTATAACACACACGCATACACACACACACACACACACACACATATATATATATATATATATATATATATATATATATATATATATATACATTTTATATATATATATATATATATATATATATTATATATGTATATATATAATATATAAATATATATATATATATATATATACATATATATATATATATATATATATATATATATATATATATATATATACATATATATATATATATATATATATATATATATATATATGTATATATATATATATATATGTATATAATATAATATAATATAAATATATATATATAACATATATATGTATATAATATATATATATATATATATATATATATATATATATATATATATATATATATATATATACACACACACACACACACACACATATATATATATATATATATATATATATATATATATATATATATATATATATATATATATATATATATATATATAATGTATATAGATAGAGAGAGAGAAAAAAAAAACGGTCATAATTGTAAGAAACATCTAATTGGCATGCACACGTATCGACAATTAACAGGCAAGTTCAACTCCACCATTTTCAGGGATTCTCTCAGGAAATGCAATCTCCCTGTTGCCTCCATTATCCGGTCCCTTTGGCGAAAAAGAGGCAAAGTTGATTAAGTGAATTCAATTATGCAATTGCCTTCTGCACTGGCCTATTG
This sequence comes from Penaeus vannamei, assembly GCF_042767895.1. NCBI lineage: Eukaryota > Metazoa > Arthropoda > Malacostraca > Decapoda > Penaeidae > Penaeus > Penaeus vannamei. Next base: position 16,122,545 of record NC_091553.1, read on the forward strand.
TCACTCTGATTACTCTTTTTTTTTTTTAGATGTCAATTTAACGATCATTATACGAGGTAAGGCGCGTAAGTGTTTAAATCATGAACACTATCATCATCTTCATCACTATGATTACTATTATTGTTAATAGCAAAATATCGTTAGTTTATTATTTTGGTGTTGCATCGATTAATATCATTATCATCACAATTGCCATTTCATAATATTGATTATACTGTTATTATCATTATCATTATTGTCGTCGTCATCATCGTCGATGTTGTTCTTGTTTTTATTATTATTATTATTCTACTGTGATAATGATGATAAGATATTAATAATACTAATTATCATTACTACTATTACTACGACTCCTAATGTTAGCACTATTTTTTCCCAAATAATTATCCCTATCATCACCATTATCATTCCTATTATCATTATTATTATAATGATTATTATTATCATTGTCATCATTTTCCTTAACAGTAGTGTCATTATTCTTAAGATTATCATTATTGTTATTATAGTTATTGTTAATGTTATTATTAGAAGGTTGTGTATATATGTACACACACACACACACACACACACACACACACACACACACACACATATATATATATATATATATATATATATATATATATATATATATATATATATATATATATATATATATATATATATATATATATATATATATATATCATATCTGTGTGTGTCTACCCGAGGCTAAACCTGAGGCGGAAGTCAGGGAGGGAGCTTGGATAATCCGTTCTTTGCGTCAGGATGATCAGCTGCCTCTGCAGTCGAGGGAACTGTGGAGGCTGAGAGTTGAGGTGGCTACGTTCTCGGAGGTGAGAAGACCTGGCAGTGGCACGATCAGTGTAGGTGGCTACCCCTATTACTGGTCACCATCTCTAGGGAGTAGCCATAGCCATCTCCAGCAGACTCCTGCCTTTGGTAGTAGAGGTTACTCCAGTAGATAAGCTTATAACGGTAATGAGACTGAAGCTAGCATTTGGCTTCATGGCACTTATTGCTACGTATGCTCCTGACGATGTTTGTAAATTCAAAGTAAAAAATATGTTCTACGCCAAACTAGAATCCGTGTCAGACACATGTCCCTGGTGAGATACTGAATTTGTTCTGGGTGACTTCAATGCGGTATCTGGTTGTGATCGAGCTGGCTATGTCAGTCCCCATGGTTCGGTAGCTGATGCTGGTAGCGACAATAGCCTTCTTTTCCGGGACGTTACAAGGTAACAGAAATTGAGTTTTTCTGGCTCCTGGTACCAGTTCCCAGACCCACATCGTTGGACGTGGTACAGCAATGCGGGTAATGCAGCCAAGGAGATCTACCACATACTCATTAGCACTCATTGAAGCATCCTCCAGAACTGCACGGTGTATAGGAATGCCGAGTTCTGTGGTACTGACCATAGACTGGTTGTGGCTACCCTCCTGGTCCAGTTCAAAACTCCCCAGTAGCATCAATAATCACTCTAGGGTTTTTCACCTGAACATGCTGAGGGAGGGGGAAAGTGCCTGAGGATTTGCTGAGGCATTCTCTGCTCGTTTTGCAGCGCTCTACAATCTGATGGACCCTGTACTTTTGTAGGACATGCTCGATGCAGCTCAAGAAACAATTGGTGCACGCCTGAGAGCAAGATAGAATATAATCTAGCAGGAGACACTAGACGCCACAGATGCTTGTCTGACAGTGGATCAAGATTTGCACCATTCTCAGAAGTCGGTCACTGTTAAGAAGGGACACGGAACAGTTTATTAAGAATCTTGCAGAGGAGTTAAAAGGCCATTTCTTTGTAAATGATCTTTGTCCTGCAACTCCAAGACCTCTTCACAGGTTCGCTTAGTAAGTGGCCAGATCGTTGCATGCTGTCCTGGCTGCCATCTGGCGGTCTGGTACTGTTCCTCCTGATCTGTTAAGGGGTGTGGTTATCCCTCTCTGGAAGGGGAAAAGGGATCGATGGGACTGCAGCAACCACAAAGGTATCACACTGCTCAGTATAGCAGGCAGTGTCTTGCCCACATCCTTCTGAAACGTATCAGAAACCACCTACTGAGGCATAAGCGGCCGGAGCAATCTGAATTCCCTCCTCGTAAGTCCATAATAGACTGTATCCTTGTGCTTCGAGTCACTGTAGAGCACTGACACAAGTTTGAGTGTGGGCTGCTTGTAGCCTACATTGAACTCAAAAAGGTGATCTATACGGTATATTGAGAATCACTCAGGGAGATCCCTGACATTGCGAGGAATTCCGACTAGTGTGTGTGTGTTTGGGGGGGGGGGGGTCTGTCAAACTTCTTTTCTGTTAGTTCAGGAGTAAGGCAAGGCTGTGATCTTGCACAAACACTTTTCAACCCTTGGATGGACTGGATACTGGGCAGAGCTACTGTTCTGTCATTGTAGAGCAACTCTGGGCTATGTCAAGGTTTCCGACCTTGACTTCACTGATGTTGCTATTTTATCTAAGTCCTTGGAATCCTTAGTGGTGGCTCTAGATGCATTTGGCAATAAGGCGAAGCCCTTAGGTCTAGAGGTCTCCTGGACCAAGACCAAGATCCAGGACTTTGGAGACTTGCTAGGAGAACCCGTTTGTTTGGCACGTGCTTGCAGCAAGGCATTGAAGTCACAGAGAGCTTTACATACCTTGGTAGTGTAGTTCATAATTCTGGGCTGTCAGACCAGGAAGTCAGCAGATGGATTGGCCTGGCAGCAGGGGTCATGAACTCTTTCGATAAGAGTATTTGGAGATGCTGGTATCTGTGCAGAAGG
>NC_091553.1:16145326-16152826 GCF_042767895.1 Penaeus vannamei
TATGTAGGATTTGTAGGATTTGCGATATAGGAATATTATATACGTAGTGGAGCCATTAGAATTAATAAAACACGTTTTATCATTAGTATGCGAAATAAATAAAACTACAAAAATATCGAGGGGTAAGATGAGCAGTCAAAAAAAGCGATGGAGATGGTGCTGACTGGGTTTACAGCTTCGTTGAAGTTTGTATTTCCCGCAGTTGTTATAAGACAAAGAAGAGTTGGATATATACTGAAGTTCAAAAGAACAGTGTTGTATAAAAATATTTTACTTCCATGCCTACATATTTACACCCTATTTTTTATATGAGCAGAAATATGGGCTGTATCAAAGGATTAAATTTTTCCTACAGTCTCCATTTTCTATGATATTTCATTATTGTCCAGCGAATGCTCGAATCGGTGGGAGCAAGCTCATCGGTGGGTCAAGGCAGCTGCCATTCAGCCCTGTGATGCTCGTTTTCCTCTCCCACACACCGATTTCAACACCAGCTTCAGAAGCTGTCTTCGTAACAAATGGAGGGAGCAATGGAGGCATACCTCTCAAAACTGCCAAGAGATCAGACATATCCAAGTTGTATTGTTAAGGCTGAGAATCAGGTACACATGACTGACATGGGCCGATGATGGCTAAAGGTGAAGCACGTTGTGAGGGATACCGAGTCATTATCGGTCGCGCATATATCGGTCGCAGCATTTTCAGACCAATGACGTCTCTCCCATATACACTAAAATGTGCATTGGGGGACGATTGTGAAAGTCTTTTTAGTTTCCTAAGAGAGACTGGTATTCTAAATAAAATTTAATCATATGTAATACTTATGCAATATTTTATTCTTTAAAAGCATGATATTTATGTTTAGATTGTTTTTGTTTTTGTTTTTTTTTCTTGTAAATGATAACATTTTAACATTCTAAATATTTTAACATTTTAATCCCATAAGGTATTCGCTGCTCATGACCTTTGCTGTTGACGCGGCAGATAATTCTAAATAATCAATTGGTCAATCACGAGCTTCACTTTTAACTATCATCGGCAAATAAATCAATATTGTGTGCCTAATTCTCAGCCTTATTAACATAATTTCTACTTTTCGGTTGGGATGGATGCTGGTTACCCAACTTTCAAGGTCATTTATATTCTCTGATGCTGGATTTCAAGTCGATGTAAGGCAGAGAAAAGGGAGCATCACAGGGCTGAGCCGCAGTTGCCTTAGCCCTCTGATCAGCTCACTCATTCCCACTGATACCAACATGCGTTGGTACCCAACGCAGTTATCTTCTTATGTGCTGACACATCAGTCCAATCCAATCTTGAACTTCCCTTACCACTGGGATGTGAAGAGTTTAAGCTCTTAAATGCTTGCAAAGCACAACAAGAGTCGCGATGTCTTGTAATAGAATGGTTCCTAAGATCTCCAGTCATTTTGACTGCTGCAACGATGGCATATAACTCTAAAGTGAAGATCGAGGCTGCCATAGAAAGACTGCCAACTGCAGTTTTTCTTGTTCACTGTTCTATGTATGCTTCTAATCCTTGGTACTTAGAAGTGTGTTGAAGAAATCTCTTCTTGATTTCTACTTCAGATATCCCCCCTTCCTTATCCCAGTTTGACTAGATTAGTCCAAGGGGGAAACAGGAGAGTTGTAGCAGCTAGAACCTTGGAGCGACTCAAATCTTCCAGAAAATTCCTCATTCTCCTACCCTAGCATCACCTGTCCTCAAGGGCTTTGAAAACTGATCTATATGTAGGAGATCCTGGAATCCTTTTACTGCGTTCGAAACTACTCGTCCTGCTCACCCAGGCCAATTGGACAAGATGTCTTGACCGTTCGGAACCTCCACTATCTCGTCCCGGACAAGTTGTCCAGCTCGTCCAACTCGCCCTCCTTCGCAGCTAGGCGACCAGGACGAGATGATGTCACAACGGCGTTTGTTTACAGTGATAATGGCCCGCATTCGCAAGATCGTCGGTAAGTCCTCTTATTTTGGCTGTAACCAGTTCAAGCGTTAGCAATATAAAACCTGAACGCAACCTGCTGAAGATGAGATGGGAATGGAGAAGTATCCTCAAAAAAAAAAAAAAAAAAAAAAAAAAGTAACACTTCCAGGGCGATGAGGACTACCAGGTCAGAGGTCAGGGCAAATGAAGTCCTAACGGTGAGTTGAGTCCTGGTAAGAAAGTGTGTGGACAATGGCGTGGGCACAGACAGGGCTCTCTTTATAGATATATTCTGGGCGAGTTTCAGCTTCGCATATCCGGCTTAATCTTATCGTTCTCATTTCCGTTATCAATATTGTTATTGATATTATTATTCCCATAATTATCATTATATGTGGTATTGTTATCATATATTGTTATTATTTCCGTTATTGTTTTTATTTTCATCTTCATCTTTATCTATATTACTTGTGATTATTTATGATAATTTTTTTTAGCATTACCAATATTGTTATTACATCATTCTTGTGTTTATGATCATGTTTGTTGTCATTATTATTATCACTGCCGTCGTTGTTATTCTTGTTTTTATTGTTATTTTATTATTATTATAATTATTATTACCGTTATCATTGTTGTTATTGTTATTCTTGCTATTAGTTATTTTTAATGTTACTATTTTTTTTCATCGTCATCTCCATCATCAGCATCATCATTATCATTATGAAAGTTATTACTGTTAGAATTATGATCATTTTTATTTTTGTTGTATCGTTGTTATTATTATTGTTCGCATTATTATTGTCACTATCCACATCATTATTATAATTGTTAAATATTAGTATTACCATTATGATTTTGATTGTTATCATTATTATCATTAACATTTTTATAACCATTATTATCATTTTTAACATTATCATTGTTTCATTGTTCCTATTATTATCTCTATTATTTTTATCATTATCATCATCATCATCATTATAAGTATTATTATCATCTTTATTATCGTTATTGATATTATTATAACCATTATAATCCGTATCATTGTTTGCATCATCATCATTATTATTATTGTTACTATTGATATTATCATTATCATTATTATTATTATTGTCATCATCAACATAATATATAGTACTATCATCATCATTATTATTATTATCATTATCATTAATATTATTTGTAGTAGTACTATGATCATTATTATTATTGTCTTTATCATTATTGTTATAATTTTTGTTATTGTAAAAGGAAATCGGAAAAGGAAGGTAAACGCATAATAATCATTATCATGATTATCATTGTTATTGTTATTATCATCATTATTAATCATTATCATTATATATTATTATTATTATTATTCTTATTCTTATTATTATTATTATTATCATTATTATTATTAGCATTATCATTATTAGCATTATCATTATAATATTATTAGTACTATGATCATTATCATTATTATTAACAATTATTATTATTATTTTTCCATATAGCTTTAAAAGAAAAAGGGGGAATCGGAAAAGGAAGGTAAAACAGCACGGTTTCAAAACTCAGGGAAGTCCCATTGATTTAACGAACCAGTTATTTGCTCTTGTTCAACCGATGAACACCAGTCAGATAAAGGGGTAAGTGTGAGTGGATAATTCCCAGTACCTAATTTACTGCAGATTGGCACCGTGTTCATAGCATAGTCCAAGTCATCGAGACACTTTTATGGTATTGTTTTCCTTTCCCAACCAGTGTTTTGTGACAACAGTAGCGCTGCTTTGTAGGATATTCAGCGAAATAAAATGGGCGAGTGATTTTGTGAAACATTTTCTCCCCTGTGTGTGCAGCCAGAGAAAAGATTCCACGGAAACTCTTGGGCGGCCGTTTCCTTCTACAGAACCGGCGGAGTATGAATTGCAAAGGGTTAAACCGGCCAAAGGAAGTACACAAATACACTCGGTGACGCAGGAAACAATAAGCAACAATGGTCTAGAAGCAAGGACGCCAGTACATGCACACACTCACGAAAAGAAAGAAAAAAGAAAACAGAAACATATATGCACGTACTTACACACATACAAACGCACACACACATAGTGATGTGTGTGTGTATATATATATATATATATATATATATATATATATATATATATATATATATATATATGTGTGTGTGTGTGTGTGTGTGTGTGTGTGTGTGTGTGTGTGTGTGTACATATATAGATACATATATATTCATTACACATATACACGCACACACACACACATGTATGTATATATGTATGTATGTACAGATGTGTATATATATATTTTTTCTATATATTTATATACATACATAAATAAATATATATACTCACCACGTCAAGATATCAAGATGTCCGCCAGTATATCTAAGCAGTAGAATATATATATATATATATATATATATATATATATATATATATATATATATATATATATATATATAACATTTATAAGCACACACACACACACACACACACACACACACACACACACACACACACACACACACACACACACACACACACACTTAAATATGCGTGTCTATATCCCAGTCTGTTAATTTTTGGTCTGTCTGTCGTCCTGTCTCCTGCATGTATGACCTACACATCGCCATTTCTTCTTTTTATTGCTGTCAAATATTTCTTCCACCCTGCTCTGTAATCCATACCGCCCTCATCCGGTCTCTTAGGCTAATCCCCAGCATCAGCCTCTCCATTCCTCTCCGGGTACTTCCTAGTTTCCTCTCCAGTAATTTGGTCGCAGGCCATGTTTCTGATCCATACGCTATGGCTGGGAGGACGCATTAGTTAAAGACTTCTTTTTAAACACATTGTGTTTGTCCTTATTAATTTTTCTCTCTCTCTCTTTCTCTTTCTCTCTCTCTCTCTCTCTCTCTCTCTCTCTCTCTCTCTCTCGCTCTCTCGCTCTCTCTCTCTCTCTCTCTCTCTCTCTCTCTCTCTCTCTCTCTCTCTCTATATATATATATATATATATATATATATATATATGTGTGTGTGTGTGTGTGTGTGTGTGTGTGTGTGTGTGTGTGTGTGTGTGTGTGTATGTATATTCGTCCACTACCTCTAGTACTTCCAACTTTCAGACTTTCTATAATCAGATCGTCTATTTTAATATCCTTTCGGGTCCATTCGTCTTTCTTGAATATTTCTTTCAGGCAAGCTGTAAACATTTTTGATGAAATGGCGTCGCCCTACATAACACCTTTTTAAACTAGATCTTATCTTTTTCTGTATGGAACTTAAAATAGACTTTCTCCACTCCTGGTCTTTGAATAACCCTCTAATACTGAGTCAAACGACTTTTCTTTATCGATGGATGCCATGAATAGGGGTTTCCTATGATTAATTATTTGCTCTCTTATTTGGGTTAATGTTTGGATGTGGTCTGTTGTTGAGAATCCTCCGTGGAATCCTGCTTGTTTTCTAGGCTGGTTCGAATTTAGAGTCTCAGAGGTACAAGTTGTGATGACTTGTGAACAGATTAAGGTTAGGGAGTTTCTTCTTTCTTTCTTTCTTTTATGGACCTTCTATCCTCTTTTAATGTATGAAAATAATTGTTCCATTTTCCCAGGTTTCGAGGTGTTGCCACTGGTGAGGCTTTTGTTGAAAAGATTAGATAGTTTCAATGTTGCAATATCTCTTGTATCCATTATTAGAATAATACGAATTCCGGGGTTTCCCCTTTATGCATGCCTTTAAGCGATCTTTTATTTCTTCTGTTGCGATGTTAGGGACCTCTGATCACCGCGTGTACTTCTGTCCGTCGTTTTTCATCTCAGTTATATAAATCCCAGTAAAAGTCTTCCACTACTTTTATGGTTTCCTTCTCGTTATATGTCACTTATCCGTCTGGTTTCTTTATTGCATACATTTGGTTTCTCCTTTTTCCAAGCCTCCTTTTAGCTGATTTCATGCTGGTACATGAAATCAATGTTTCACAATTCATTTGAGTGTTGAAATTCCGTACTATCTCTATGTTCTTCGTTTTTATAGTCTCTGTTCATCTAATTCTAGTTTGTCCCTAATTGACGATATTCTCATAGCCAGACGTTTTTGCATTGGTTGTTTAGTTTCTACCGAGAATTTGCTGGAACTTTGCTTGTCGACTTTACCACCTACTTCAAGTGCAGCTTCTTTTGTTATGTCATCAAAATGTTTGTTGGTTTGGTCAATGCTAAGGCCTTCGTCACTGAGAAATTAGTGTTTGTTTTGGATGTGAAGGCTAATTCTGTTGCCTTGGTCTTCAAGTTGGTTAGACTTGGCTACGGTTTTCGTATGAGTTTATTCCTTTCCCTTCTGATATGTAATATGAGCATTCTCGCTACCATTTACTCTCTTGGTAACTTCCCTTTTTTGGGGGCTATTTCCTATTTGAAATTATGAAGTCAATTTCGTTTTAATGCTAGGTGGCGACTTCCATGTCCACTTCCGTCCTAGTTTTTCTTTTAAATAATATATGCATAATAATGAGTAATTGAGACTCAGCAAAATCGATTGGCATTTGTCCTCTTTTTCCTGCCTAATCCATAATTCCCACTTACGATTTCTCCTATCTGTTTACCTATTTTGTCATTATATCTCCTATGATTATTGTGTAATAGGTTTTTGTTCTGTCGCTGGCTAAATGAACATCTTTATAGAAGGTCTATGTTTCTTTGTCACTATGACTGCAGGTTTGGGCATAAACTTATACGACTTTGAACTTGTACCTATTGTTCATTTTTATTAATGCCGAACCTACTCTTTTACTTACATTATGAAATTTCTTTTTATTATCTTCTAAGCGTTTCTGAATTAAGAAACCTACCCCTGATTCCTGCCTACAACCCTGGGGTCGGATTCACGATCGTAACGCATTTACCAGCGGTCAGAGCGGGGTTCATGAAGAAATGGTAACCCACATCGACTTGAGTTAGTCCTACATCGACTTATTCCAATGGTAGCCAACAGAGGGCTCTAGTTAAGCAATTCCACCAAACAGCAAGCGCCATACACTATCTTTTAGTTTCCTTCGGCCAATCACGTAACGTAAACAAAACAAGACATCGCGAGATTTTCAAAATTGTCACAACGACAGCACCCTTTAAGCATGTACAAAATCTTAGTAAATTTATTTAATCTTGTCCATCATGTGGGATGTTAATAGACTTCCGTGGCTATTTATCCTATAAATAGGAACCAGTACATTGGTTACCGCAAGCCAAAGAGACAATCCAGACAGTGTTTATTAATCTATTAATTGCTCATCATTGTCAAACAAATAACCAAGCCAAACATTATTTTTCATCCCCATCTTTCGTCAAATAAAGGAAATATTTCAAGCTCATCCTTGTGATTTGGAGCTTGTTGCCCTTTGCCAAAATAACACAGACACAGTTGCAATTATCGTTGGTATTGGCAGTAAATATATCGGCAAGGTAGTTTCTTTTTACAGAAATATCCATTATGATTATATCAGCAAAGAATTATTTAGGAGTTCACTTAACTATCCATTCCATGCACTCGATACTCTAATGC
>NC_091553.1:16160326-16162826 GCF_042767895.1 Penaeus vannamei
TATATATATATATATATATATTCATATATATTACATATATGCATGTACATATGTGTGTGCATGTGTGTGTATGTATTATAACACAAAAGTCCTGGCTTGCACTCATTCTGTCACTCTTTCTCGCTTGCTCTCCCTTTTCCTTTCTCCCTCTGTATCTCGCTAAAAACAGGTTTTGCAGGAAATGAGGGCTGTCAGCAGATAACAGCAAGCCCCGTATTACAAGGAAATGCACTTATCTTTTTTGGAAAACGCGATGGCTAATCCTCTCTGCGGAAGAATTATACAAATATTTCATTTGTGATAACTTATTTTCACAAATTTACTTACAGGGTAATGTTTTGATAATTTACTTCCAATTTTTTATCGAAGTAATCTCATGCTCCAATCCATTCAAGCCGTACGAAGTATGAGAATTTAAACAAATACACACAGACCTTCACATGTGTGTGAGTGAGCGTTTATATATATATATATATATATATATATATATATATATATATATATATATATATATATATATATATATATATATATATATATATATATATATATATATATATATATATATATATATATATATATATATAGATATATATCAGACTGTAAAGTATTTTTCTTGCGCGGGAATATTACATTTTTTCATGCACGGAAAATATCCTTTTTTCTACATTTGTGCAGACAGATCTGCGGACGGATGATGAAACAAGTGCGCGGAAAGGTCAAAAGAATTTTATGCGCGGAAGATGATCTAAAAAAAGAACTAAGCGTGCGCGGAAAGTTATCCGAGAACTACATTTGCAGAACAGAATTTGAGCAAATAATACACACACACACATACACCTTAGTCACTTTCTTATGAATACAGAGATATATACGATATATATATATATATATATATATATATATATATATATATATAATATATATATATATATATATATATATATATATATATATATATTGTGTATTTGTTGATAAAGAGAGAACGAAAGCGAGAGAGAGACAGATATTTAGAGAGAGAGAGAGAGAGAGAGAGAGAGAGAGAGAGAGAGAGAGAGAGAGAGAGAGAGAGAGAGAGAGAGAGAGAGAGAGAGAGAGAGAGAGAGAGAGAGAGGTACAAAGAAAGATAATTAACGCAGTGAGTATGTATCATACAACTGTTTAATAATTTCATTATAGTTTTGCAAAATATGTTAGTATTTACTAGCGCAAGGCAGCAGACATGAGGGTATAAATAAGACTTAGGCTTTATTCATAAATGGGTACGAGAAACTTTTATTCGAAAATTCAAAGGATTAAACAAATATATTCAAATGTTATTTGGATAGTTTATCTCAGTGTAAGGTTTATAAGTTGTATTTCAGTGATTGAATGTACGTTTTATTTGTTAAACTTTTCCCTCTCATACTCTTACCATAAGAAGCGTGATATATATTATTACACTCGGTATAAGAGAAAGCTGATAAGCTGCCAAACGAGTGTTAGAGAATTTCTTTGTAAGGATCCCTATATTTAATTTATTTTAAGGATCCCTATAAATAACTTGCTTGAATAGGAGAAGAAACACCACATAAAATTCTTCACTTTAATTTTTGTTGTTGGTTGATTTTATTTGGTAGGTTGTATAATAGCAGTATAGTTTATAGATGTTACTGTATTAGTGGTGGTGATAGTAAGGCTACACTGTGAAGAGTATCATTAACCTATATTTAACTCATTTTAGGAAGGTAATAAAAAAATATCTTTTACGAAGTGTTCTGAGCTGGTAAAATTTTTCCCTCTCTCTCTCCTGTAATGTAACTTTTAAGGGGAAAATCATTCAGAAGTTAATGGTATGCGAAATTCTTTTCGTGGATACAATTTGTGTGTGTGTGTGTGTGTGATCTGTTAAAACAATGTTATTAACTAAACCTCTGCTCTTCACAGTAAAAGAAATTGCAAGTGCAGATATGTGCTCCCCTTTCCCTCTCTCTCTCTCTCTCTCTCTCTCTCTCTCTCTCTCTCTCTCTCTCTCTCTCTCTCTCTCTCTCTCTCTCTCTCTCTCTCTCTCTCCTCTATATACGCACACGGACACACACGCACGCAATGAACCAACCAACCAAATACGCCAACACCTTCTCCCCCCCCCCTTCATTCCTTCCCTTACCCATCCTCCCTTTTCTCCTCCTCGGACTCCTTGGCCTTCCCTTCGCCCTCACCTTTCCTCCTTCCATCTCTGTGCCATGTAAACCAATTATCCCTGGCGCGTCCAACCTTAAACCTAATCCTACTTCCTATTAACCGAACATCATTGCCGCATTTGGAAAACGTCACCCTCCCTGGGAACAATTATGGCGAGAGTAATGGTGTTGGAATAAAGATAGACCTTGTACCCTTTGTTCGTTTGCATTCAGAGTTGTGCTTTAACTATTAACGTTCAAACTTCTCAGACTGGATTCGAGGGCAAACTTACTTATTCTTTATTCCGTGAGAGAGTGGCTTTACTCCTCTCAGATCTTCA
>NC_091553.1:16185326-16190326 GCF_042767895.1 Penaeus vannamei
CTGTCGGACATATTGGCAGTTTGTTCACAATTGTGACGTCATTAAACAATGTTTCAAGATTTTTCAAGGAAATTTGAAATAATCTTGCTGTAAAAATGCGCCTTAAGGTATGTACTTCCCTATAGCTTGTGGCATGAAAAGGCGAGCTGCGTAAACTCGATGGAGGATAAGTTTTTCTTCTGTGGCCATTCCATCAACTCTTGCCGCTGCCTACATCATTACCAAGAACATGACTGCTGTGATTCATATCCCTTTGCATATATCGAACTTCACTGTTGTCAAACTCAGTTTTACATCCGAGAATTTTAAAGCTTGTGTGTGTTTTTAGGGCTTGTGTGGACTTAGTTCTCAACTGCACTAATGTATCTCTGAAATTGCAAGATTTTTCATTAGATAAGCATGAGGAGATATCTGAGCAGCTTCGGGAATGATGAAATGCAGGGCTGCTCCCGCATCGTTGAAGTGCTGATATAGTCTTGCTCTGTGGAGGGTTTTTGCAATGACATCGTTGTCATCATCATCCCTCTCAGGTTCGTTGTGTTTCCTTTTTTTTTTTTTTACCTGAATCTGATTTACAAACAGTTTTGTAAGCCCGGGGCGCTGGTGGAGGGGTGGGGGAGCGATGACGAGATAGGCAGGGGGAGGGCCAAACAACGACCATCTACAAAACAAGTTTTATTCAGTCTTGTTTTTATTTGTTTAAAATAAAAAGCACAGTTCTGCTTCACATAAGAATTCTAAATAAGGTCAAGGTTGAGGAGGCGGAGCAGCCAGCGGGATTCGCAACCTCTACTGCGCTGGATCTCCGTGGAGAATTGTCCTGCACCGTCTTAAATGATATCAAGATGGGATATTAACATCATATCATATTTCGTTCCGTATCGTTATTACTTTGTTGTTAACAGGTTGAACTTTGCAATTTCCCTCTTGGTTCTATCATGCAGCGGAATATTTTCCATTTCAGCCATTACCATTAACATTACCACAGCACATTTAGAAAATTACCAAAACATTGAGACAATGTATTGCATTTTCGGCGCTGATGCAATGATCTTGCAGAAATGGTGTGATCACAAGCTGTTTATTGTATGGATATAAGCGCCTGTTTATCGGATTTTCTCCTTCTGCATAACTCGCTGATGTCTGCTGATGCGTGAATACACCGACTATGATACACTTGAATTCCATTACGGTTATTTATCTTCCTGTTGTAGTATATGGACCTGTAGTCCCCAGGGGGCCCCACCTACCCAGAGGAGTGCCTTAAGGGCCAAGGTCCCTCCCCATAAACGTCAGTAGGCATTCGTAGGGTATGTCCATACCCTGACGTGAACATCCCCCTTACTACTTAGTACAGTCCCAAGGGATATGACCTTGTGGTCGTCACGGAGGGAAATCTTAGCATGTTCTAATGTGGGCTGGTGAATAATTAATACAAATAAAAATAACTAAAAACAATGTAAGAAACCAGGGAGAAAAAGAGTAGATAGGCTAGCACAGGAATAGTACAAGATGCAGAAGGAGGGTAAAATGAAAGGAGAAACGGGAGTAGAATACGTAAGAAAGAAATAAGGTCAAGTAGGAGAACCACGAGGCTGCATAATGATATGTGGTGGATGTATAAGTGCAATCTTGCACGGTCCAGCTCTATCTTTAATGAATACCGTCACTGAGGCTTAATACTTTGTTTCTCCGTTCTTTTGAGATCCTTAGCTGGAGCTGCCGGCCACTTACGTAAAATCTCGAAGTAAATTGTGTAAAATGCCAGAGGATGAGGAGAGAAACGCCCCGTGGTACAGTGGAACAACGAATGTTTATTTTTCAAGCGGTACAAAAGGGCCGCAGGAAGGCCGTAACGTGTAAAGGATATAAACGTAAAAAAAAATAAAACTAAACATTAAAACACATAAGAAATATAATATATTAAAAAGCGAATAAAAAAGAGGATAGGTAAAATCATGAATACATATGTAAGCACCGAACTGACAGTCGGCAAGCGCAAGGGGGATACACATGCACGCAACCACACCACCCGCACTCTCACTCACGCGCACACGCACGCGTGCCCACGCACAAACACACACACACGCATCGCACACTCCATACACGCACGCACAGGCGCATCTGCACCCGCACGCGAGCACACACAGACGCGGGCACACGCACGCACACCGAGTGAGCATCGTCTGAGGGGGGGGGGGTGCAAAGAACAGTATCACGCTATACTGTAACCTCTGACACACAGACACACACACACACACACACACACACACACACACACACACACACACTCACACACTCACAACCACACACATTAAAGCAAAAATCATTAACAGTAATTGCGCATGTGATTCAGATTAAGTTAACGAGTATAATGCACCAAATATTATAAACACTAGCATTTCACGATAAAATTCTACTAATTATTCATTTGTTGAATGATATAAATATATTAATATAATACAATAATATAATATAAGCCTACACACGGTAAAACACTGGGGTCGCGGTCAAGTTGAGAGGTGCATGAGTGGGCTCGTCTGAAAAAAGATTGGGAACCGCTGCAGTAAGAGGAGACCGAGACGGCGAAGGGTTTGCAATTTATACATCCGGGTGTGCAGATGCTTATATTACCTCTTTGACCATTTTTCTGGAGGACCGTTAATTGGTATCTCTTGATAATTAGGAAACTTGATACATTCATTATGAAACAACCAGGAAGTGAGACTTCCAGGGTCATACAGTACATTACATTATTATTTTCTCGTTGACCTGAATTCAGACTCGCGCTTGCTACTCGACATGGCATCCTTGTACGACATACGTGGCCAAGGGGAGGGGGGGGGGGGTAATAAGATGGTTATCCCCCGTCCAGTATGTCTACGAATTAGACACATACACATATATATATTGTGTGTGTGTCTAAGTCGTAGACATACTGGACAGGGGTAACCGTTTTACGCTCCCACCACCTCGACCACGTGCACCAACATGGGACATCCCCCCCCCCCACACACACAACGCTAAATGCACCTGCAAGTCGTATAATGTGTCTTGTGTATGTGTGTGTCTATATATATATATATATATATATATATATATATATATATATATATATATATATATATATATCAGTGTGTGTGTACCTATCTCTCTCTCTCTCTCTCTCTCTCTCTCTCTCTCTCTCTCTCTCTCTCTCTCTCTCTCTCTCTATATATATATATATATATATATATATATATATATATATATATATATATATATATATATATATATATATGTATATATTTGTATATAATATATATATATGTATATATATACATATATGTGTATATCTGTATATGTATACATATATATATATACATATATATATATATATATATATATATATATATATATATATATATATATATATATATATATATACTGTATATATGTGCATCTCTCTCTCTCTCTCTCTCTCTCTCTCTCTCTCTCTCTCTCTCTCTATATATATATATATATATATATATATATATATATATATATATATATATATATATATATATATATGTTATATATATATGTATATGTATATATATATATATATATATATATCTGTATATGTATACATATATATATATATGTATATATATATATATATATATATATATATATATATATATATACATATATGTATATATATATATATATATATATATATATATATATATATATATGCTATATATATATATATATATATATATATATATATATATATATAAATATATTTACGTATAGATACATAAACATATATTATATACATATATATATATATTTATATATATATATATGTATGTTATATATATATATATATACATATATATATAAATATATATATATATATATATATATATATATATATATATATATATATAATATATATAAAACATATATATATATATATATATATGATTCATCTTGGCATATTTCCATTAAGAATATTTTATCAAACTACGTCAGATACGTCTCACGCCTTGAAGTTATTCCGACTCTCATACTTTTAGAAACAGCCGATTAGGTTATGAAATAAAATTTGAAAAATCTTTAGATAAATCAATTGTTAAATAGAAGACAACTCATTTATACTGCGCTGCTTACAATATCTCTTTCCTTGCTTTAGGTTGCATTGTGCATTTCGTTGGCTTTGCTGTTTACGATGCATCGGCAAATAATCCAGAATTTACTACCTATTAGAGTACAGTCGTGCAGAATAACATCATTATGAGCCAAGACTGCTTTTTCACAGCTATGCACATCTGCTAAACTTGGAAGTGAAGTTTAAGTGGTTCCAACTAACTTTCTACGGTCGGAAATTTTGCTTCGACAAGCCTTCTTATTTAAGTTAAGAAATTGTCAAATTGACGAGTAAAGAGCTAAGATGTATTTTCTTCTGCTTTACCAAAGCTTGGTAAATAATTGGAGGGGGGGTTGAAAAGCTGTTTATATGCAATTCCCATTAGCATAACATTTGCTTTTGTCAGGAAAGTAAGATTCATTTCAAACCTTCACTGCAATTACGAAAGGGTATTTTGACCGTTGTCACAGTTGTGTTTTCTGCTTATTTCATGAATATGATTTCGTAAATCGTTAAGAAATGTTCATTTTGTTATATACGTTAGCTCTTAGTAGGAACCCCGATTACTGCTATGTTTCGACATATAACAATAAATACATAATGCAATGAAAACGAGAACTAATTGCACATGGAGACGTGATGCCAAGCAATACGCTAATATTCACTGCTAAATACTAAATTCCTTACCTGAAACGACTGCGCTCCCCTTCTCTCTCTCTCTCTGTATGTAAATGGACTACTGTCTGTTTCTATAGTTGTTACGAGGTAATAAAACCGTCTCGTATTTATTCTCAATCTCTGCCGCTGTATTCAACAAAGTACATAGAGAAATAAACTATCAGTCTACGGATTATGTCTTTAGGATGTCAATTTGGCAGCTTTG
>NC_091553.1:16260326-16262826 GCF_042767895.1 Penaeus vannamei
ATTGATTTTATTTTTGTCAAGTTTCATAACTGATAATTATATAACTGAGTCATAACTGTCTAGTTGTATGTATAATGTGACGATCCTAATAATGTCTTGTATGATTTTTGTTTGATATCTTTGATTTTGTGACTTCATTACATTACGCGATAAAGAATGATTAATTTAGAAATGCATTGATTTTCATAAAGATTTAACTC
This sequence comes from Penaeus vannamei, assembly GCF_042767895.1. Taxonomy (NCBI): domain Eukaryota; kingdom Metazoa; phylum Arthropoda; class Malacostraca; order Decapoda; family Penaeidae; genus Penaeus; species Penaeus vannamei. The sequence goes on from NC_091553.1 coordinate 16,260,527, forward strand.
AGTCCTTGAATTACATTAACTAATGGAATAAATATTGTCAATTTGAAATGAATGTCTAAGATAATACCAGATTCAGTTGTTCTTGAGGTGTTTGGTATAGTGCGGAGGGAACAGTTTGATGACCCACTTCCAAGGGGCAACACAGTCCACACACAGTACAAGGAGTTGCACATGAAGACGAGCTTTATCACCACAAGAGAGCATGACAACTGCGTGAAAGTCGGCAAAAGCATTGGTATTTGCAATATCTTAGTTTTGAATGATAATAAGTTTGTCTTATTTGCGAGTTTTAATAGGATTATACGTTTTTTCATTACCCTTTGGGCTCCACTACCATTGGTATTTTGAGAACTGCCTAGTTAAAAGGGGTTCTGGATTGTTTGCAAATATGCATTATTTCCTGATAGTCATGCCAAAAAATAAGGCAGGGATACTTCTAATGTATTACCACCTTTAAACTGCCAGAATTAGCAATTAATTACATTTAGATTCCCTCAACATGTTTATTTGGTATCATTTTGTTTCCCAATTATTACATAGAGATGGCTCAAAGGATTTGGTCATCTAGATGTAACTATGAGTTTCATTTCAGGTCTATAAAAAAACATATTGAGATTATTTATTGTCAGATTTTCCTCTGTATTGTTGGTTTTAAACTAAACTGAATCTATTCAAACTGAAGAGGATATATATCAGGTTATAACTTAGTGATCAGGTGCTGGTGGCCTGTAAGCAAATTTTATTTGTCAGCAATGGCTGCAAAGATAGATCCCAAGCTAATGTTGATATTGAACATGAATGAGAATATGAAATCCGGACTCTGTACAGGTATAGTGCGTCATCTTGCATTTCAGTTCACTCTGCATTGGCATCTGAAATAGTTAATTTAAAGATGACTGATACCCTCTGGCAGGTAATGGTGTCTGGAGAGAAGCTGCTGTATTTGAAATCCCTTGTCCTTTGGTAAATGTACAGAGCCAACACTTGAAACAAGAAATGTGACCCGTCACATCAAATTGACAAAGTCGCTCTGTGGTGACGGCCAACTGTTTGGCAAGGTTCGTACGGGGCCTGGAAACCTGGAAAGTCCTTGAAAGTCGTGGAAATTTGTATTGCCTTGTGTAGCAATATATTTATATCCTTTATATCTTTGTTTCCGTAATATTTCCCCTATCCCCCGGGAGCCGTTCATATTGCTAACATAAATCTGTATTGGTATCCCTTCATAGGATAGAGTCTGATCATAGGTCTGAAAGGTCGGAGGCCTTGGTAGGTCCTGGAAAAGTCTTGGATTAACTTTTGCAGAATACAGCGTACGGACGTCTGCTGATTTCACCATGTCCATTATCTGCCCATTATGAAATGCAACGTAATTAATTTCATTGATGGCAAGAGTGCTTTAACATGATTTTTGTGTGACTTAAGACCCGATTTGTTGTGACGGGTCACAAATAAGGTTCTTATTTGTTATATGTAACATGAATATTGATGTGAGAATGTTTTAAAATCAATATTCTTGTTTTGAACCAATGACTACCTGAAGGTGCAACAAAAACGTAGGCTGAAAAATTGACCAAAATTACCAATCCGTTTTATCTCCACATGAACAAAATATCTACAATACACAAAACGTAGAATTTCAACCACTTGGTTCTTCTTTAGGCATTTTACATTCCTACATCGAATTGACAGTGGAGTTGTGTCCTTAGTAGGATTTTCCATTGAAAATTATCTTTTGGTGTGACGTGTGTATTGGGATTAGCAATATTTTTACATTATAAATCTATCCCAAACTCTCAGTTTTAAATGAAGGTGCTAAAAGAAGTTCACAATTTCAAAGTACTTTCTCTCAACACAAAGAGGATGGTTCAAACTCCGAATTCAAAATTTGGGAATGGTGTTGATGAACTTCCATAGAACACAGTTAAGCTCCCTGCAGAGTGAAAAACTTCTGTTTAAATAAAGCTACAGAGAAATTAATATGTATGCCTGCCGTATAACTACTAAATATCATTAACCATTTTAAGGAACAGAGTTGTCTGTCAAAAATGTGTTTATTGTTTGTATAAATATATGTATATATATGTAACTCTATAAGTGTATTTATATATGTATCTATATAGATGTATTTATATATATGTACATATATATACACATACATATACATACACATGTATATATGTATACATATACATACATTTGAATATTGTATATGTAATTATATGAAGAGGTCCTCGACTTCCGAAGGAAATCCGTTATTCAGATGGCGTCGTAACCCGAATTTTGATGCAAGTTGGAAC
>NC_091553.1:16275326-16280326 GCF_042767895.1 Penaeus vannamei
AATTTCCTTTTCTAAGAATAGTTCATGAATAAAAAAAAAATAGCAGTGAGTGACAGAAATTGTATAAAATCAAGCAAAAATATATCTTGATAATAATGTAAGTACACTTAGTACCTTCTGGATTATAAGGAACGCACTTTCCATTACACAAAATCCAGTCTAATAACCTTGTATATAATACTGACCTAACTTTACATTTATCTCTACGGAAGTGCATTAAATATCAACGATAGTTATTATATAAGCTACAATAGATTATTGCAAGAAATATTTATATAACGAATACCTCCTTCTATAATGATTGCCTCTGTTTATCATATACTTAACAGCAATCTCGATTACATATAAAAAATATGAAGCAGCCAATCAAGTCATAACCAATAAAGTTTATATATGTGGTTATTTGTACAGAAAAGGGATACACTAAGCAGTAAACTGACATTCACTTTTGAGTACACCAACTCAGACAACTTAGTTAAATGTCAAAATGTGTGCATTTTGTGGTCGATGCAGCAAATACCAATAATCCCACAGCAGATATCTACTGAAAAGATAATGCTAATTGCTTGATGCAATCCTATTATTTGGCAATTAGCATTTTAATTATGAATAATCAAAAATCCATTGCTTGTACAAACGTTAATTCTAATGCATAATATATATATTTTCTGTTTCAAGTGAGGCAGAATCTAGAATAAAATGTAAACGGCAGTTTGTGCGTGTTCTAATATCAATTTGGATTTGAAGTCCATTATAACTGCTGTAGTGTCGTAATCCGGGGCGACCTCCACTCTTTGTGGCGGAGACTGACCTGTGGTCTGATCAGCCAAAGTCATTTCTTAACTAACCATCGTTTCTTATCACAGTAGCATGATTTAAACCACTGACGGCGTGGATGTGATGGGGATTCGAAAGAAAAGGTCTCTCTCTCTCTCTTTATATATATGTGTGTGTGTGTGTGTGTGTGTGTGTGTGTGTGTGTGTGTGTGTGTAAATATATATATATATATATATATATATATATATATATATATATATATATATATATATATATATATATATATATATATATATATATATATATATATATATATATATATATTTCTCTTTTACGGAGGTAAAAGAAGGCAAAATATTGAATGAAACGCATGACATATAATAATGGATTCCAGACGAACCTAATTAGACAAGTATTTTTACTCTAGGTATAAAAGGGAAAACCTCTAACAGTCATTATTGCCAAAGGACCATATTCTTCTCGCCTGGATTTCATTACAAAATCAGCGAATCACCAACATATAGAAGTAAGTAAAAACGAAGCAGGAGTAGGTGCTTCAGACGAACCTTGCAGACCATATGCATGGAACCATGAAAAGGTTTAAAAATATATCCCACAATATTTTTTTTTATAATACTTAAGAATAATTTCACAGATATTCAGAACAAAGTACATATGAATGCTTTTCAAGGTGAAAAAATATATATAACATTCTTACAGAAATGGAATTACTGAAGTTTGTTCGAACATATTTCCATACAAATACCTAGAACAAATTGTCCCTTCCCATAGAGGGAATATTCACAAGTATAAAGTCCAAAAAATAACAAAGGTATGAAATAAATTAGCCTGGAAGAAATATCGCCCTTGAGTAACAAGAAAAGCTCAAAAAGAAGTATGAAGACCTCACCCAGCATCCCGGGTAAAGGCAAAACAAGGGTGCAGACAACAAAGGAGTGGTAGGATGTGGAATAGGAACAAGGGTAGAGGGCAGTTGTTTCTATGGCCTCCTATCCAGAAGTCAGCTAATCTTTTGTGAGATGAGTATTTTCTTTTTGTCTGAATAGGTTCATTAAGGTAAAACATACAAAACATGTTTTGCTGTGTATTTGTTAATAGTTCGATGTCTAGTTCAAACATTGAAATAAAGGTGTTTGTACTTGGAATGAGGTTTTACATCATGTTCAAGCCTTTTTGTAATCAGTGGAACAAAGGTGATATTAGAAAATTATGTTTTACATTCTGACACAAGCAACGAAACTTTTTGAAGAAATAAATGTTGGTATCGTTGATTTTCCATCTACTCACGTATGCGTGGTTTATCTGAATATTGCAAGGCATATTCCATTCCTCACGGGAATAAAATCTAAATCTCACAATGAATTGAAATGAATTCCGGAACGTCTATTCGAGACATGAATCAAAACGAAACTCAAAATACCATGGTATAACAAAATGACTGATATTACTGATGCAAGGTGCAGCTGTTAGTATGTATAGTGTTGTGTCTACATCCACTGATTCTGCTATCACTATCATCACTGTTAGCCCCACCACTGCTACCCTCATCACCTTCACCATGTGATAGCAGCTTCATAATGTACAATTCAATTTTAAGGCACTCAAATTCTGTTACTATGAGGATCTTCATGAGGATTTATACCTTCAGATATTTATATATTTTAATTTTAGTTGCATGTAGTTAGTTGGATTATTTTTATTACTTTACTTCATGAAAATCCTGACCAAATATCTCAGATATATTAATCAGTTACATTAAAGAAGATCTTGTTTCAAGAGTGCATAAATCATCTACGTGCTTGGACTTTGAGTCGAGTTGGAGAAAACTCACCAGCGTCTATAAGGCAAGAGGTTGGTGTATTCAGTTTTCTTCCACTATGGGAGACGGCTGAAACTCTTTATGTATTCGAAAAGCATGTTTTGGCATTTTTCATGATATAAAAATGTTAGTAATAAAACACGATTAACAATTATACAAAAATGAATATTAAGAAATGCTGCTCTTTGTGTGGAATACTATCTGACAAGTGTTCAGATCATTTATGTATCAGTCATAAGAGACTATGTTAATAATTTATATGTAAAATTTACTGACATCTTTTAATAGCTGCGAATATTTCATCATGATTTTCAGAGCCGTTGCATTTGCGCTCGAGGAATAACAATGACAGTTTGGAATTAAATGCTAAGGGTAGAACGATTTAAACCAAAGAACAAAGAAGCTGGAAAATTGTCGTTAAACACGCTTAGAAATATCACAAGCAGAAGTCATCACATTTTTGTGGAAGTGAAAAAAAAAATCCTAGAGTATTTGTCTTTTAAGTGTTTAATAAAATTTCTAATAAACTATTTTGATGGTCAAAAGGGAGACAGAATTTGTGTCTAAGATTGTGGATATTCTGAACCCACTGCTGCAAAGGCCCTCCTTTTCTATGATGGAGCTGAAGAAGTGAATGGAAACGTATATGGTTAAAATCAAAATAAAATATGGATTTATATGCATGGATTAAGAAGCTTTTTTTACAATGACTGATTCAATATGCACTGTGATGATATATGACGAATGGATGAACAGGAAATCTGTAAAACATTAGGGCACATCTGTGCAAAATCCATAATTTAAACTTTGCAAGGCAAAAGTATGTAGAATGCATGATGCTTTACATCTTGAGGACAGTTTCCAATAACTCTTGATTGCCATTTTAGAGTCGGTAACAAATTGTGCAAGTGCACCTAATTTCTCTTTTTTTTCTTTTTTCTTTTTTTCTTTTTAAGAAATTTTAGGTCATAATGGTTCCTTAGCTAAAACCAGTGCCATTTCCGACGTGTGTGAATCTGGCTGTACAACCATCAAATAATCAGTTGCTGCATGTCTTCGTGTGATATAGTAAATAATCAAGAGAATTCTGCTGTATATACAAGTGAATTTGTGTTAGTAAGGGATAACAGGACCTTTTTAATAACACAACACTGTGTCAAGAAATGTTTGCGGTTCACTAGATCAAGACAATCAGCTTTCTAGATATGTATGTGAAGGTTTATTGATACGAAAGCTAAAATATACTGCAAGCGTAAGACATGAAACCAAACAGCTTGCTCAGAATGTGTGAAATTTTAGAAATGATTTATGATTTACGATTACTGAAACGTTCTTGAAAACCTTATATGTATCCTGCACTGCAGTCGCGTAGAAAACAACGATCATTCCAGTGCAAAAGTTCTCAAGCATTTCGATCTGCCATTTATGATGATTTTTACAAATATTATGTACTAGCTCCGTTGGCAATCTTGAGAACCTTTTCTTTGGAGCCAAAATTATGAATAAATCAAGTGTTTGGACTTTCAAGGAATATCCAGGTATTGGCTGCTTATTAGAAAAAGAAAAAAAGTTTACAGATTTGGTAGATACTTTGGTACGTTCATCAAATAAAGTCTCACTGGTGCGTCTAATGTAATGTCTAATGAAAAATTTAAGACATTTGGCAGTTTAGCAGCAGAGGCTCTTTAATCCCGTAATTTTACAGAAGGAACTTTGTATAGCATTTGCAGAAAATACCCCATTTACCAAAAGTAATAGCATGGTCAAAGGAACATTTTCAAATAAGTATGACCAATATCTTTGGTAACACACACACACACCCACACATGAATTTTTATTCATAAATGGTCACACATGCACACAATACAACTGCCTATTAATGCACAGCCGTCCTGATGTAAAGGTAAACATGTCCGCCAACCCAAAGACAGAAATCGACCCGCACCTGCCCACGCAGGTAGACTTCAGTCGCGACACCGCAGGGCATCCCCGAAGGCGCCCTACACATCCCCCGTCACCTAAAACGAAGGGTCGTTACGAGGGCGTCGCCGACGAGCGACCCGACCATTGATCGCCATTTGTCATGGGGGAGCGAAAGGCGGTGTCGACGCTGCGGGGTCGAGCATCTCGTCGCCGACACCTGTCGACTTGAAAGTTGCCAGACGTTTATCGCGCGCAGGATGCTGGTGATGGCGCTGGAGGTAATGTATGCCTTTTCCTTTTAGGATATATTCTATTTTCGTGCTGGAAGGGTGGGATGGTGGGGGGAGGGTAGAGGAAGGCCTACTAAGCGGAAGAATGAAAAATTATTATCCATTGTTAATTGAATTCAGATAGATGTGAATGGTAGGAAAATACTGCACATGAAAGATATAGGGAAAA
>NC_091553.1:16315326-16317826 GCF_042767895.1 Penaeus vannamei
CATTAGAATACTCGTGGAGAAAGGCCAATTTTATTTTTGGGTTTCTGCAGGACAACTGGAAACAAAGCTATATATGTTCCTTAAAAAAAAATAATATAGATATTACTTATTTACACAGTTGTAAATTCACTATATCACTGTTACTGCCTATTTAACGGTTCAAAGAAACTTTAACTGAAAGTGTTACCTATGTCCACCTCTCACGTATCATTGTTTCCGTCTTGAGACAAACATTGCCATCAACGTCACCTTCATTATCATTGCCATAACAACTATCATAATCGTTGGCATTACGATAACAATAGTTATATTAGTAGTTATAATAATAACAGTATCATTATCAACATTATTATTACTGATATTGCCGAAATTTGTAATTGTAGTTGCGATGATTATAATGATTATCATTATGATATGTTTTACCATTTTATACTTATTATTTTTATCCTTTTATCTTTATCATATTTATGATCATGATTATTAATCATTGATATCATTGTTAACAGTAGTAGTATTTCTATTTGCAATTATCATCATCGTCAGTAACATCATTCTCATCATCACCTTCATTATCACCACCATTATCATCACCACCACCACGAGCACCATTACTGTCATTTTTATTGATAGTAATAAACATTGATTCCTCTCGGAAGATACACTACTGCACATCCAGCAATCACACACACACACACACACACACACACACACACACACACACACACACACACACACACACACACACACACACACACACACACAGATATATATAGAGAGAGAGATGAAGAAGACACACAAACATGAAGAAGAAAAGATGAAGTAAATAGACCAAGACATTACGTGTGATGAGAGAGGCTAAAAGAGCCTTTACCCGTAACATCAAAAGAGTAGCTACATAGTACGTGCCCTACATATAATGGCTGATCAAAGTCCAACATGACAAGTGCAGCTTTATCCGTGGGAGGACCATAGCCTTTTGTCTGTCCTGTCCTTTTTCTTCTTGGTAAAGCCTTTAGAAACTTTCTCTTCCTCTCATGCGATCAATAGTTACTAAGAACCATACTTATGTAACTGAAGTAGTCTCATTCATATCTCCCGATAATGGTTAATTTCCTCATTATATTTCTCCTTCACGACAAACCCTCGTAATACAGAGCAAGCATTCGATCGAAGTGATTTCTGTCGTTTGTCGCTGTCTGCTCTAATCGAAGCTAAGTATATACCTTATTTGCTAATATATCGCGCGCAAGTAGAAATTCAATTACCTCGGAATGGTAGGGAATTTCGGTCTTAATTTCCTTACACCCATTCTCTTTTACCATTATATCCATTTTCTTTCTTTGTTTTTTCTTGTAGATTCCAGCGATAAGATATATATTTTTTAGCAAGAATACATTTATATCTCTATTGCCTTTGACAGAACTCCCAAATTCATTCTCTCATATCGAACCTTATTCCCCGCAGACACATCGTAATGCAGAGGATGTGACTAATTTGAATAATCATGCATATTACCGGCATTATCAGCCACATTCAAGTCTTGTTTATGGCTTTCCGTGGCTGAGAATATAGATCCTCGTCCTAAATTTCCTCATAATATGAAAATGTCTTAGATAATGCGTTGAAACTTCCATGCAAATAATATATTTAATAACGTATATTACCCATGAACGAGGAGGTGAAGCGAGAGCAGGATATACGAAACAACATCTACCGTGTGTAGAAGTAACGTCTTTTTATGACTATTTGACTCGTCTCGTTAAAGTTGCATATTTAACGTTGATATGGAAATGTGTAGGAACTATTATTGCGTAGGGATCCCTTAGGCAAATATGGGATTCCTGGAGGAGGTGTGTGATGTCTCGGCCAATGTAGGATTCGTTATGGAGATTTGGGATCCCTTATATAGAGGTAGGATCCTTTATGGAAGTTCGTTATCCCTAAACGAGGAGTGAATCTCGTGTTTCTCGAGGTATGGTTGTTTTATATTTGCATATGTAGAGTACACATATACAGCATCATCATTATTGTAATCCTATTCGTATTCGTATCATTATGATTATAATTGCTAGTACTTTTAGCTCTTTTATTATTATTATTATTATTATTATTATTATTGTAATTATTATCATCATTACCATCATTAAAATTATTATTGTAATTACTCTTGTTCTAGATTTTTTTTTTTTTAGAGAAGGGCTTAAATAATCTCTTCAGGTCACTTTTCCTCCTTTAGTTTTGCTACTATTTATTAGTAAATGAAAAATGTTTAAATTCACTTTCATATCCCTCAATATAATAAAGATAAATAATGCATTGTAACGAATACCCAAATAAATGGGTAATAGGAGCTGTAAAAATGCATTAGACATTTTATTCCGTTTGAAGGGTGTAAAGTGAAGCCAGACACAAATGATTTACAAAAGTACAAACAATAACAAATAGTAGTTTGGTAAAAAATAAAATAAAGACAACTGTTACGAGTCTGTAGGTTGACAAC
>NC_091553.1:16320326-16332757 GCF_042767895.1 Penaeus vannamei
GGCGGGGCTTAGCCGTGAGCGTGGATTTGTATTCAAACCGATATGTGGTTAAAATGAATGAACAAACATGAGTAAAGTTATAAAGCACGAGAACTTTAATACAGATCAGTAAAACCATACCATAATGTATACAAAATTCGTATAGAGCCTTAATTATGATTTCTTCAAATATAAAAGTCCGAAGGAACTACTGTTTTACGGGTTGCTTACAAGTTGTCGCTATTTCCCTCATCTTCTTACAAGTCATAGCTATAATGGTACTTTTAAGATAATCTAAGCTTTCTTCTTATATTAGCTACGACTTTGTAATACGAAGAAACCCAAAGTAGTGGAGCCAAACAGCGCATCAAATTAAGTGTCGTTAAGAGAATCAAGCAACGGGTTTTACAACTTTGGACCATTGGAAATGAAGGCGATTTTGACTATATTCACAACTAGTACCCTGCCAACAGAAAATCTTCCACCTAGAAATTCACTTTGGACAATAGATTTTTTCTAAAGTGTAAAGTTTTACCGAAATACAAAGCGAAAACTAACCTCGAGCTTTGAAGGTGTTATCTGACGAAGTTTGTTTTGGTGCCAGACCCCCTTTGGATGTGTGCTCCCTCAACTGTATTTGGTCTATAGACGCTAGCGGCCAGTTATTAGAGTTAATAGGAATTGTAATAGATAATCTCTTGACAATAGAGGCTGAACCAAAAGGAAATCGGTTGAAATTCGAAACCTTTCCATCATGACTAAGCTGTGTATAGAGGGCCAGGAAAACTGTTTCACAATTTTTCTGCGAGAATGTCATAGCAATAATGAAAAGGAGCAGTGGATAGTCGTTTCAGTTCCTGTCGAATGCAACGAGAGGATTTCTGACGACTCACAGGCTGGCCATTCCGGAGTTGTTGATCGAGGTAAAATAAAAAGTCGGAATCGGTACGAAAACTGTATATTTGGCCGAGCTCTGTCCTGCCACAACATACGAGGTAAACATACTGGGCGATGGGCAGGGCAGGCGGCAGCCCCTGAAAGAGTTTCGGGATCCAAGCGCCTAACTACTATATATGTGCATCGCAAATGCCAAATTTTCGACTAATTATTATTGAATTATTGATACTTATTGCAAACCTCCCCAGCTGTCGGGGCCGATATCGTAGCTGTGCTTTGTTTGCGACGGGAATGACCGTTAGATTTCCTCGAAACACGACGAGAGCTTAAAAAAAAAAGAATGTTCTTCCGGTAAACGTCATTTCCAAAAATACATTATTTCTTTTTATGTACTTGTTTTTAAGAGATGGGAGATAACAAAAGTCAGCATAAACAAAATACAGAAAAAACATAAGAAACATGTTTTTTAATTGTTCCACGTATATCTTGACTTTCGAAACATCGAAAACAACTTGTAAAGTTGTTGCTGAAGTCATAGGATTTATTGACCGAAAACACACTCTTACCCGGCGCAGTCATATTCAAGTGGTAACAATTTTATGGTTAAACTGCGTTCTCTTCTCTGATGAAAACTGAGTTTTATCTAAAATAAGCGTGCTAAATTCAACAATATAACACAATATAATAAAAAGCTAATTGTACCAACCGCGATTTTTTTTTTTTTTTTTTTACTGTAGTAACATCAAGAAGCACATGGGAGGGCCTTGTTGATGAAAGACACACCTCCACCGATATCATGCATTGTAGAATAATGATACAACCTACGAAATAAATTGATGGATGTGGGGTATCTAAATACAGAAATCTGACAGAAGATATTTCAGCTTTTGACGATTTTCCCACATAAATAGGCTCTGTGAAACAAATTTTCCGTCACATTAACTGCACTACACACAAGCCTACATATCTCATTAATATTTGGCAGTGTAATTAACAAACTACAAGCAAAACAGGCGATTAATGCTAGAGGAAAGTCATGCAGGTTTTGAAAGCTCAAGAATTCATTAACAAGAGGAGCAATAGAAGGAATATGCCAACAGGAAAACAAAACAGAATAAAGTATCAAAGTAGTAAAAAAAAAAAAAAAAAAAAAAACTCTGCACGTAGGTCACACACATAAAGAATGCGGAAATTGCATAAGGTTTTAGTGAATGATTACACGTCGTCACAGATTTTACTTGTGACATTTTTTACAAGTCGGTTATTCTAAGTTTTTGCTGCTATTTTTTTTAAGTAGTTATTCTCAGTTCTTCATTATTGATAGAATATTGCCAGTGGGTGTGCGCGTGTATATATATATCTACATATATGCATGTATAAATTTGTATTCATTTATGTATGTATGCGGAAGCACACACGCACACACACACACACACGCACACGTACACGTACACGTACACGCACACACACACACACACACACACACACACACACACACACACACACACACACACACACACACACACACACACACACACACACACACACACACACACACACACACACACACACATGCATACGCACATTCACATATATAGTTTATATATATATAATATATATATTTATATATATATATATATATATATATATATATATATATATATATATATATATATATATACAAAAGATATTTACTTATTAATCATTATGGTCTATGAGTGCGAGGCTTTGAATTGTAAATTTACTGTGCTTGCTGTAATTTGTTTAATTTTAGATTTGTACGGCCACTTGGCATGGGTTAATCTGTCTGATATTGTGAAGTAATTGGAGTGTAAATTAGCGTTAATGATGCAGAATATGAACACCATAATAAAATTTACGTTTATCATTTTTCGAGAGACAATGTTGAGAGGTTCTGTTGTCTTTGTGTTATATTCCTCATATGACTAATTTGTAAACTATGAGGCTGTGTAGCTGAGGATGCTGTGGAAGTTGATAAATTGTTTTTCCAATCTTTGAGCAATTTTTCCTGAGCCAAAGGCTAATGTTGTAAGCTTGTTTATCTAAGTTTATTAAAAAAAAAAAAAAAAAAAAGTGGCTAAACTTTCATGCTATATTTAATAATGCATTTGTGGTGTATGCTGTACATTTCACAAAGTGATGTTTTGTTTGATTATTTTGTCCGTTTTCAAATATTGTTATAATAATTGAATTGAATGCTATTAGTTTTAATACTGAATTGATACAATTCCTCTATGTCAACAGCATATGTATATATTTGCTTTTTAAGATGTTCTTGTTTATGTGAATACTGGAAAATTGACTTATATATTATTTGTCTATGCCATATAAATTTATCTAATCACGCCTAATATTTGATTCAAAGGTTATATTTATGCCGGAAGTTTACATTTATATTGGTGCTATTTATTATATTTCCTTGTTATGCAAATCTTATCAGACAATCGATTTTAGGGGTAGATCGCTATCAGTTTCAGTAAAAGTGGATACGACAAGTGACATATTATTACCCTGTAGCGGCTTCTAATGAAACGCTATATATCTACATCTCTCAATATCTACACACACACACACACACATACACACACACACACACACACACACACACACACACACACACACACACACCACACACACACACACGCAACACTCACACATACACACACACATACACACGCACACCACACACACATACACACACAAACATACATACATACACACACACATACACACGCAGACATACACACACATACACATACACACTTCTCTCCGTCTCTCACTCACTTCCTTCCCTCTTTCTATTACTCTCTCCCTCTCTCTCTCCACTTTGTCTTGCTTTCTCTCTCTAGCTATCTATCGATCTGTCTCTCTCTCTCTCTACCGCACCCCCCTCCTCTCTCTGACTCTGTATCTCCATCTTTATCTCTCTCACTCTCTCTCTGTGATATTGTTTTCTCTCTCTCCCGCTCTTTCTTTCTTTCTCCCTCCATCTTTCCCTTTCTCTCTCTCTGACCCCTCTTTGTTACTCACACACTCTCACAAACACACACAAACGCAAACTCTCTCCCACCTCCCCTTCTCTCTTTTTCTCTCTCACTTTCACACATGCAGACACACACGAAAAATATCTCCCTCCCCCCTCTCTTTCTCCTTCTCTTCTTCCTTCCATCCCTCTCGCCTACCCCTCTCTAACTATCTATCTATTTATCTATCTTCTGTTGCAGCCATTGGTTGCAGTGCGTCAAACATCAAAATTAAATATTAGCATATCAATTTGGAAATTTTCTTACAAAAAAATACCGGCATTGCTTTAACTGTCCTCGAAGAATCGATGTATTGGAATCGCTTTTGGTATCGGTGTGTCGTTATCAGTTTTGTAACTGAAAATGCACGCATGAACAATTGTAGCTGCAGATTGATTTAAAAGAACGAGATGAAGCAACAGAACCGCGTGAAGCACCAGAATGGGTACAGGCGAAACACCTGCGCAAAGCATCAATAATGAACTCAAGAACTAACGTATGTGTTGCGTGGAAAATTTTCTAGATAAGTATTTTTGAACAATTAGAAACAAGGCACAAGTACCCAATCATAAGAACAACTAGGAAATTGAGTGGTACTTAATTACCGCAGTGACTGAGCGCATACGAGGGAAGCCCCGCCAGAGACGCGCGTGAGACAGAGAGAGGGCAGGTTGGGGCTCTCCTGGATGACACGCTGTCGCCTTTTGTATTTTGTGGACTTTTTCATTTTAACTTTTGTAACCGTCATCCCTACGACAGCAGATTTCACCTGTGACCTGTGTGCTGATATTAAAAGGTAAAGGTAATTATATTGCTTGTTGAGTATGTACGTTGCTACTCTCCCAGTAAAACACCAGAACTCAAACCTTTTATTTCCTTTTCCGTGTATACCTCTTCCTTTTAATTTATTTTCAAAAAGTGAAAATGCAGTAAAAGAGAAAACCTCAACAATTACAAGGAATATTTATAATTGCAATGGTAATGGCCCAAACAAGTGTAACGCCCAAAACAAAGTGAATTTGTAGTGAGAGTTGATGATTATTATATTATTTTATTATTGTTTATTTAATAAATGTGTAAAGTAATTTTCATGAATATCTAAATGAACGCACGTAAGTTCACACGTAACTACGATCGCGTTGGCTCACGGGCACTCATACACGCACACACGCTCACATATACACGCGCTCGCACTCACATATACAAATACAAATGCACGCACAGCACACACATCCACACACACATTTACGTTTTCATACACACGTACACGCATTCGCACATGAACTTATGCACAAACGCACTCACACACACGCGCACTTACACACACACGCGCACTCACACACACACGCGCACTCACACACACACGCGCACTCACTCACACACACACACACACACACACACACACACACACACACACACACACACACACACACACACACACACACACAAACACACACACAAACACTCACACACATCTACATTTGTATACACATGCACGCACATGAAAAGGTATGGTTTTGTATACTTATGCTGATTAATTTAAATAGTAAAGAGCGCACAGAAAAGAGACAGGATTAATTCATTGGCTTGTGACCCTCACTTATTAAGTTCCCTTTCTGGCTAGTTCACTTTGCATTGACCCAAATCGGACCACGACGCTACCACAACTAATGAGAAAATATTTGGTCATAATGAACATCTGAAACGTCCGGAACATCCCGTAGAGTTTAAAGAACTTAATCTTATCAAAACTGAATGGGTTACACATATATCGATATCGCCGTAAATTGTTCTGTGTATCGATGCCTATCAGAGTACATAAGTATATATCTATATATGTATATAAATGTGATATATATATACATATATATATATATATATATATATATATATATATATATATATATATATATATATGTATGTATATGTATATACAGACACACACACACACACACACACATATTTATATATGCATATCTATCTATCTATCTAATCTATCGAATGAGTAACAATAATAAATATAATTTCCATATACCTCACCCACATATGGTTGACAACACACTTCACAGTCGAGGCTCTTCATCGACTCGAGAGGCTGCCACTCGTCCTCCAGCCATTACTCCGAGCCGCCCGACCACCCGTGTACCGAGCGCCTAGCTACGACAGGTCATCAACAGACGGCAAAAATCAGGCAAACAAAAAACTCGCGTCTTAAAACATTATTACTTTTCCAGGAAATGGTTCTTAAGACAGAAAAAATCAACAGCAAATGTTGATATAAGAGCGACGATAATATTAGTTTTCTTAATTAGGTTGATAATGCCAATTAACTATTATAGAATCAAATCAGAATTTCATCAGACATCCAATCGATTCAAATATTCATTATAGCTTCATGCTTTGCTACAGGATAATATTTTAAAAGAATTAGAAGCAACATTACCACAATGGAAACCCAATAACAAAAAATAATGAGAAAACACAAATACCTCTTAGTAACCCATAGAGAAATCCGTGCCTCATTACTCTATATGGTGTTTCTCTTAATATAAACTTATTCTTAAACACTCTTTGTAATTTCCATCATCTAAAAGAGTTAATACAAAAAATGGAATTGTTTTTTCCTTACCATAAAAAAAAAAATCAGAAAAAAAATCTCGCCGTGCATCTGTGTAATGGCGTTTTAGTGTCTCTCTCTACTAAAAAGGCATAAAGTTCTTCATGAATTTTTACCTTAGACAGTGGATAAAATCATATTTATAGGAATCCATCACAGTTTCAATTTTATCATATTGCAAAATATTAATTCATCAATAACAGTACAAAAAACATACATACAAAAACATCAAAACATTAATACAACCCATTTCATCTACAATTCAGAAGTGTAGCCAACAAGAGTCTTCAAGCGGAATGAATAAACTTTGTCCCTCACAAAAAATATACACATTTCTCTGTTTGGATTGTCAACAAATATATACTTTTCATATGAATTTAGGTTTTCTTCTAAATGTCGAGAAAATATAGCCACTACACACGCTAAGGTGTTGGAACATATTCATGTGCTTTATTTTTCTCCAGTATTTTGTATATATATATATGTATATGTATATATATATATATATATATATATATATATATATATATATATACATATACACACACACACATATATATATATATATATATATATATATATATATATATATATATATATATATATATATATATAGACATATATATATATATATATATATATATATATATATATATATATATATACATATATATTGTATCCCTTATATCTATCTATCTATCTATCTATCTATATCTATATCCATCTATCTATCTATCTATCTATCTATCTATATCTATATCCATCTATCTATCTATCTATCTATCTATCTATATCTATATCCATCTATCTATCTATCTATCTATCTATCTATCTATATATTATATCTATATCTACATATATATATATATTTATATATATATATATACATATATATATATATATATATATATATATATATATATATATATATATATATATGCATCTATGTATGTAGATATAGATATATATATTAATATATATATAGATATAGATATATATATAGATATATATGAGGTATACAATTTATATATTTATGTATTTTGTATCACTTATATATATATATATATATATATATATATATATATATATATATATATATATATATATATATATATATATATATACATATATATATATATGTATATATATACATATATATATATATATATATATATATATATATATATATACATATATACATATATATATATATATATATATATATATATATATATATATATATATATGTATATATATGTATATATATATATGTATATATATATATATATATATATATATATATGTATATATGTCTATATATTTATATATATATACATATATATATGTATATATAGTTATAGTTATAGATATATATGTATACATACATTCATACACACACACACACACATCCGCACACCCACCCACACATATACACACACACACACACACACGCACGCACGCACGCACACACACACACACACACACACACACACACACACACACACACACACACACACACACACACACACACACACACACATACACATACACATACACACACACACAAGCACACGCACACACACACACACACACACACAAACACACACACACACACACACACACATACACACACACACATATATATATATATGTATATATATGTATAAAATTTATATAAATATATGTAGGTATATATACATACATACATATATATATATATATATATATATATATATATATATATATATATATATATATATATTTATATACATATATGTAGGTACACACACACACACACACACACACACATACACACACACATATATATACATAACGCAGAGTATAGATATCAAATTTTGAAATCAAAAAATGCAATCTGAATTCTGGCACAGGCGTGATACATACGATTAATTCTGATTAAATCTTGTGACAAAGAAAACGCCATGTTTCAGATATTCATAACTTGACAAAACGTTTACGACAATCTCATTAATATTTGTCCAATAAGTGATTCGCAATATATCATGTGCCAAACGAGAGTAATATATTAATTTCAGTAATAACCCGCACAGATATACACGTACACGCATTAATACACGTACACTGTGTGGCGGGCATGTATACTGTAGGTAGATGACTACCTGACATCTATACAGCAAAACATTTAGAAAAAAGTGAAGGCAACAAGGAGGTATGTTCACAAGGTCGAGTTTAGCCGAAAAGCTGCCTTATGATTTCCCTCGTGTTTTCTGCCATCGGATGTTCAGATGTGGCAGGTTGCTAAGGGAGGAGAAAGAGAGAGAGAGAGAGAGAGAGAGAGAGAGAGAGAGAGAGAGAGAGAGAGAGAGAGAGAGAGAGAGAGAGAGAGAGAGAGAGAGAGAGAGAGAGAGAGAGAGAGAAAGTGAGAGAATTTGGGAGGGAGAAAGATAGATATATATATATATATATATATATATATATATATATATAGAGAGAGAGAGAGAGAGAGAGAGAGAGAGAGAGAGAGAGAGAGAGAGAGAGAGAGAGAGATTGTGATAACACTAATAATACTTATCCTGCTGTTACTTATGAAACAAATATTAATGATAATAGAAATAATGGTACATGTGATGCTGTTAATAGTGATCATAACAATGGTGGTAATAAAGGAATAGATGAGACTCACTGGGCATTCTGATAACAACATAATTAAGGAAGTAAATAATTTCCAAAAGATGACGTTCCTTCTGCTTTTTATTACATTCCCTTTGAATCTGCAGCAATTTCCCTAATTCTAATTCTCGAAAAAAATCCGAAATATCAGCTGGGTGTCCCCGCTTCGTCCAGCGCATGCAGTGGAGCCTCACCAGCCCCGGACCCTGTAATTCTAGCGCTGTTTCTAGCCCGTAGTCACGGCGACACTTAACCGCATTCATGGCAGACGCATGGCCTCCGGCTGCGGTTAACGGCCAAGGGAGAGCATTACGGTCTCTGCTCTGGCTCGGCGACCACAGCACGCGCCTCGCACTCGGTGACCGCTGCATTTCGAGGCGGAGGAAGCTGCGAGGGAGCGCTTTACCTGCGCTCTGACGCCGTGAGAAGGGCAGGGGAACGCAGGAAGGCCAGCGTTTGTCTGTGTTTCTGTGTGTTTGAGTGTGTGCATGTGTATTTATATACATATATACATACACACACACATAAATAGCAAATACATACACACACACACACACACACACATATATAAATATATATATATATATATATATACATATATATATATATAAATATATAAATAAATATATATATATATGTATATATATATATATATATATATATATATATATATATATATATATATATATATATATATATATATATATATATATATATATATACGCAGGCCCGCACATAAGTGTATACACATAGACACACGCAATTATATATATATATAAATATATATATATATATATATATATATATATATATATATATATATATACATATATATATATATACATATATACATATATATATATATATATATATATATATATATATATATATATATATATATATATATATCATATAGATACATGCATATTCATACATACATACATAAACACACATATGTATGTATATAAATAAATATATATACATATATATGTATATTAAATAAATATATATACATATATATGTATATATACAAATATATACATATATATGTGTTTATATATAAATATATATATATATATACATATACACAGATACATATTTATATATATGTATATACATACAAACAAACATACAAACACATACGTGTGTGTATATATACATATACACATTTGTGTAAGTATTATATATACATAAATATATATGTTTGTATATATACACATACGTACATAGCTGCTGACATACATATATATATATATATATATATATTTATAAATATTTATATATATATATATATATATATATATATATATATATATATATATATATATGATATATAATATATATATATATGTATATATATATATATATATTTATTTATCTATAAATACATATATATACATATATATATATATATATATATATATATATATATAATACATACATACATATATATATATATATATATAAAATACATATATATATATAATACATATATATATATATATATATATATATATATATATATATATATATATATATATATATATAGATAGATAGATAGATATAGATAGATAGATAGATAATACATGCATACATACACACACACATATATATATAATATATATATATATATATATATAAATATATATATATATATATATATATATATATATATATATATATATATATATATATATATATATATATAAGTACTTGTATATGCATGCACACGTACATAATTCAAACATAAAAAAATATTGGAAATGTTTTTGAAATATCTATTCTCCTCTATTCTTCTGAAGATTAGAAATGACTTCGGCGCACGGGCCAGACAGCTGTTTTAAATATGTAATGCAGCTGAAATAACAATTTAGCCAACACAGATGAAGATTTTCAAGCACAGAAGACAAATGATTTTTTTCTTCTCTAACCCGAGCCTAAATCGTCAAAGTCCTTGAACGCTGATGACCTACGCGTTATATGGCGTAGGAATATAAACCAAGTGCTGGTAAATAACTCCTTCACTAACTATGGACGGTAATTAAGATAATGCACCGAGTAAGGGGAGAGAGTTGATTACGGTACTTATAAGCCAATGGGGTGCCTGGGTTATTGCGGCCCATACGAGATCTATTGGCTCATTTGGATTAAATATGGATCTAAGTGTTATTGCTGAAGGTGCAGTCTGGAATGTTGTTGGCATCTGAATACACTGGCCAGAGGAAATTGAGGGATTAAGGCAGCCGAGAAAGGACGCTTTGCAACTCAGAGAATTTCAGGTATTGTATTTATGCCTGTCTATTCTACGAATGAATAATAAAAAAAAAGACTAACGCATGTTACTGGACAACTTTCTGAAGATGCTGATTGGTTGGTCATTGCACTGCCAGACGTAGGACGAATTGCGGAATAACTATCGAAGAGCCCACTTTGTGCAGACGCTCTCGGACTCCACACACATGCAATACAGAAGGAAGAGACGCACTGCACTTTTAACAAATCGCTCATCTAATATTTGTTAGTATCTTCCAGGGTCCAGGCATACTTTATTTCGCAGTAGTATATTATTTATTTGGGTTCTGACCAGTTCAAATTGGCTTATGAATTTCAGTAAAAATCAGCTACCTTCATAGGAAAATAAAGCTTTCTCCTAACAACAATAATAATGATAACAACAAGACAATAATAATGGCAATAATAATATTGACAGTAATAACAATAATTACGATAATAGAATAATGGGAATGGTAACAAAACAGAAACAACAAAAATAATGATAATGATAATAGTGATAATACCATTACTAATAATGGTCTATACTGATTATGCTATTGATGCTGATGTTAATGATAATGGTAATGATAATACTAACATAAATAATAATGATGATTATGATGATGACGACGATGACGATGACAATGATCATGTTCATGATGATAATAATATTGATAATAATGTCATTATGAATCATAATGGTAAAAAAGATTATTATATTTTTGCCATTAACGTCTTTATTGTTGATGATAACAATGATAAAAATATCATCTGTAGCAATAGTCGTAATAAAAATAATGATAATACTAACTGTATCATTATTATAAAAATATATAATACTAACTGTATCATTATTATAAAAATAATAATAATGATAATGATAAAAACAATATCGATAACAATAATGATAATGATAAACGCTAATGATTATACGATTTTTAAAGTACTAGCTGATATTATTGATTATT